>NC_063356.1:21023235-21092877 GCF_021869965.1 Rhincodon typus
TGCTGCTTGACATGCTGTGTTCATCCAGCTCTGCTCTGTTTCTAGATTTCACGGATATCCTATAGAGGGCACTGTGCTGGAGTGTCTATCCAAATCCATAAAACTTTTCCATTCACCAATGACTGTCAAATCCAGGCCAATGTCTCAAGCTGCCCCAGCTGTCACAAAGATACTGTTAAAAGAAGTAATGTCCTGCCTGACTTTGGGACTGTGCTAAATGTGCAATGGAAGATCAACTTCACAAAACTGTCCAAGAAAGATGCAGAGGTATAAAGTTAGCAGTCTGATCAGAAATAGAATGATATAGGATCTTAAAAAGTAGCTGGGACATCATGTAATGGCTTATACAAGACGTTGGTGAGGCCACAATTGGAGTACTTCAATCAATTCTGGTTGCCCTGCAATAGGAAGGATGTTATTAAACTGTAGAGAGTGCGAGAAAGGATTTACAAGGATATTACCAAGACTGGAGGGTTTGTGTTATAAGGAGAGGCTGGATACGCTGGGACTTTTTTTTTCCCTGGAGCATAGGAGGCTGAGAGTTGACCTTTTATAGAGGTTTGTAAAATCATGAGGGGCATAGGTAAGGTAAATAGCCAAGGTCTTTTTTCCAGCATAAGGAAATCCAAAACTTGAGGGCATAGGTGAGAGGGGAAAGATATTAAAAGGGACTTGAGGGGCAACTTTTTCATATGGAGATGCATTCTTGAAATGAACTGCCAGAGGAAGGGTTAGAGGCAATTACAGTTATGGCATTTAAAAGTCATTTGGACATGGATAGGAAAGGTTTAGAGGGACCTGGGCCAAATGCAAGCAAATGGGACTAGTTCAGTTTAGTAAACCTGGTTGGCATGGATGAGTTGGGCTGAAAGGTCTGTTTCCATGCAGTATGGCTTTATGACTCTAAAGTCTTTCTGCCAAAATATAAAGAGAGTCTGCTTTGTTTCGAGATGCCCTTGTAGCCATAATGGGAATGTAAATAGATTCCTTTCATGTTTGGAAAATGCCTTCTTTTTGTTGCAGCAGGATTGAAGCTGTAATGAGGAATGTCAAAATTCTGCTGTATTTTCTGCAAAGAAGAACTGTTTTGCACATGTATTTGCTTACAGATAATTTATGAAAATAGTATATTTTTGAAATTTAAAAAAAAGTCCTGTGAAGTAAGATCTGATGAAAATCTCACCTGCATACCCTGCCAGTAATATAATTTTTCTTTTCGTTAAAAATAAACACTGTTCTACTTGTGATATCTGGGATGCTTTCATCTTTAAGCTCTGAAAACACTTTGTAGTTTTGATTCTTTAAGGCTGACATTTGTGACAAATATGTACACTTGGGAGCAGTATTTAAGGCAAAATAAACCATAATAATTGAATATTATAGCTTTCTTGTCCTTGTATAGTTCCTCTGTTGTGTGTCTTCATTCTCAGTGGTCTGCAATTGTCACCAATTGTCATTGTGCATTTTCAGACATGTTTAGAGATTGCTAGATCTGAATATTGTCACTAGTTTTACTATTTGGGTTTGATTAAGGCCACCCTGGCTGATCTGCATTCTATTCACTCATTTACGTTAAAGTGAATGGCAGAGGTTCGAAGAGCTAAGCGTGTCAGCAATATACAATAAAACATTCCTATCATGCTGCAGTAGGTCACTGAGTAGGACTCATGCCTGAGGTTTGGTGTTTGTTCCTGACAGTGCAGATTGCATGAGCCAGTGTGAGATGTGATTCTCCTATGCTGACATGTCTGAATTGCTTCACCTTGGGAATGCTGCCATTTTATACAACCCTCACCTCCGGGACTCTGATATTCTCTCAAAGCCACCTCTCACCACCGCCTTCAAAAACCTCCAGACTTACTCTCCAAACAAGCCCTTGATCCCAATGTGCCACTTCTAAAATATTTATCCTGCTTGACGTCCATCTTACTTTATGTAAATAAGTAAGACCTAAATAAACTTGTTCAGTGTTAATAATGAGAGAGATTCGCGTTAAAATTTCCAGTGTGAAATTTTCGATTAGAAAAAGAAGAATGAGAAGGAAAGTACTGGAGGGGACTTGAAGGTAGATCAATCACTAGGGCTGGATGAATTGTATCCTAGGCTGTTAAATGAAGGAAATGGTAGGTCCTCTGAAGATTATTTTCAACCCTCACTGGTTTCAGGTGAGGTATCAAGGGATTGGACATCCACAGACGTCATACCATGATTCAAAAAAGGAGTAAAGGATAATTATTTGGCTGGTCAGTCTGACCTGTCAAATTACTAGAATCAGTACCGAGAGTTCGAAAGGTACAGATTAATCATGGACAGGCAGTGTGATTTTTGTTTTCAATGGGAAGGTCATGTCTCACTGACTTGAATTAGTTTTGTTGTCACTTGTACTCAAATGAGTGCAGTGAAAACTTTACAAGTCACCACTTACGGCACTATCTTAGGTACAAAAGTGCCTAAGTACAGATTCTTCAGTACAAGTTCTTAGGAAAAACAATTTTAAAAAAAATAAAGAAGTAAAAAGTTCAGCTTTAAAAATGGGACAAATTCGTTTGGGACAGTAACTTTTCATAGAAATCTACGAGCACAGAAAAAGGCTTGTGCGCCCACACTTTGGAAAATCTATGTCTGACAATGAATTCTTACGTTAAATTCACTGCTGAAACAGTTAGAACATTGGAGTTGTTATAATTCCTATGCATAAATTTGGAAGCATTATTATCGATACCTGATTGCGAACAAAGTTCCAGTTCCTGTCATACATTCTTATAGTACTGTTTATAGGCTTAAATTGTGAATTTTATAACAATAAACACTTGCAGGACAAACATCTAAAAATCGCTCCTGCAAAAGCAGCTGCTGGAAATCTGACTTGCCTATTTTTGTCCATGCGGTGTTTATTTTTCTGCTGTATCATGTGAGGAAGTACTCTGTTGTATATGTTGCTATTTCTTTAATCAGCTCCACAAATATCTACTGCAGTAATGATGAGTAATCATGGTGAGTTCATTGTTGTGGAACATTACCAGGTGTAGTTTGGCACCAGATTTTATGACTTATAATTGGCATCAGCAGGAATTGACACATGCCTTTAGCTTGAATTCACCATCACTAGGGAGATAGAGTCGTACAGCAAGGAAACAGATGCTTCTGTCCAACCAGTCTATGCCAACCGTGCTCCCAAGCTAAACTTGTCCCTCCTGCCTGTGCTTGGTCCATATCCCCATTCGTGAACTTATCCAAATTTCTTTTAAACGTTGATATTCAGAAGCTCCACCCATGGTTGAGTGGAAACACTTGACGCCAGAGTCTGAAGGTCATAGGTTCAAGCACAATGTCTAGGCTGATACTTCAGTACCATACTAAGTGCTGAACTCATCGAGTGATATCATCTGGATGAGCTGTTAAACTGCAGGTTCAGCTGGGTCTCGGCTGGATCTAAAGGATTTCATGGCACTATTTAAAGAAGTGCCATAGGAGTTCTAACAAAGACCTGGCCAATACCCTTCAATCAATACCTAAAATTGGTAGTTTGTCTCATTGCTGTTTGTGCAGCCATTATGTGCATACTTGTTAGATGCTCAATTTACAAATTATCTGTCACTGTTCATGATGAAATATTTCCTGGCAATCTATATTGTAACCATGACATCTCTGCAAAAGCATTTTGTTTAGAAAGCACAAAGAAGGTCATGAACAATGCTGCATCAATTTTTCTTTTTAAAGAAGAGTTATATCGGACTGTCAATGTTAACTTTGCTTCTCTTTCACCGTGGATGCTGCTGGACCTGCTGAGTTTCTCCAGCATTCTCTGCTTTTGTTTCTTTCTTTCAGGAAATGTAATCACTTCAGAATTATGTCTGTGCATTTTTGGATGGCTGATTGTAAAGTAGATTGTGTGGGAACATGTTTCATACCTTCCCCTATTGTGGGGTTGTCTAGAAATTTGTATTGACCGGAAGAAGGATGTTGACTTTTCTATGAAGCAAACTGAATAGTTTATTCCCTTCTGACACAGTGAGGATATATAGAACTGTAAATCTTGTGTTTATAGGGCAACCACACCTCGGGTGTCATCCTCCCGTTCTAAAACTGATCATTTTATTGGAGACTGTTGCAAAAAACTGAATTCAGAATAAACTCTTATACAAATAAAACTATAAAATCAGTTTTATAACACTCATAAAGAACATTATCTGTTTTAAAGGAGGAACAGATGTCTTTATCTACAACTGCTGATAAAAGCATTAAACACTAGGCTTTCTACAGAATTAATTGGACTTTTTTTAATTAAAGACTCGAGAAAGGGATTGCTGTTGGTCCTGCAACAAACAACAACTGGCAGTAATGTTTTTAGAACATTTAGGACAATGCTAGATTTCTTGTGCATCCATATTCCTATTTCTCCACTATTGGCAGCCATATCTTGAACCAGCACCTTGTACTCTGAGCAAACCTTCCTAAACCTTGCTCCCTCTTCACTTTCCCTTCACACTTTAAGAGCCTCCTTGAAAACAATTCCATTTTTAAACCTTTTGATCATTCCTTCAAATATTGTCTTCTTTGGCTGATTGTCTGTCTTGGTAAAGCCCCCTCAGATGATTTTCTACATTGAATGTCCTCTACATGTTGGCAGTTAGGTTTTGCTTAGTGAAACTAGAAATACATTTTTACCTAAATTGTCTTTACTTCTTGCAGCCTGGCACTACATTGTATTGCAGTGTCATTTTATTTGAGGTACCAAAGTGCTGGGACAGGTCTCATACTCAGCATTTTGTCCAAGACCTAATCTTAACATTGTGCTTTTCCTTCAGCGGTCTATCCAAATGATTTTGTACAGGATTTTGATTTGTTACAACAAAAACTAATTAAACTCAGCAGAGATGAGATGCTACATCCTCCACCAATCTTAAAAAGCATGTAACCCTATCTCAGCTTCTCTTCCAATGCATTGCTATTACTAAAAGATTCTTTGTGATAATCCTGCTTTCAGGTTAGAAAACACATGTATTATTTTGTTGTATTATGTTTAGTATATGTAACTTAGTTCATTTTTAAGACATAAATGTTAAATGATAGTTATTCTTATCAGAACTGGTCAATTGGAGGTCAAACTGACTTCTTTGTACTTTAAAGGGTTAATCCTGAATGATTTAAGGAAGGTAGTGACTTAGTGGTAATGACGCTGGGTTAATAGTTCAGAGGCTCACACTAACGCTGTGGCTGTTGGTGGAATCGAAATTAAATTAATAATTCTGGAATTGAAAGTTGGTCTCCATAATGATGACTGTGAAGCTATCAATTGTTGCAAAAACCCATTTGACTTACTAATATTCTTTGGAGAAGGAAATCTGATGTCCTTACCTGGTCTGGCCTACATGTGATTCCAGACCGACGGTAATGTGGATGACTCTCAATTGCCCTCTGAAAATGGACTAGAAAACTACTGGATTCAAGGTTCAGTTAGGGATGGGCAACAAATACTTGACAATGCCCATATTCTATCCAAAAATAAAAAAAAATACTTACGTCAGGAATTTGGAAATGTTAGAGAAATTTATGCAAGTAGCATTGTGATACTTGTACCTTCATGGATGTATCTCAAACATTTGATTTGTATTCCTGCAACAAGTTGTTGGTTCCATCGTACTATCATGAGTGGGGTTAGAAAGAGAAGCAAACATGTAAAGAGACACATGTATACAAATGGAGAGAGGGAGAAAGACAACAGCTCAAGCTGGAGAAAGAGAGGACTAAAAACTGGAGCGAATAAGCGAGAGAGAAGCATAAACAACTAGGGAGAAATTAGTATTGGTGAAAGGCAGTGTTTGTATTGGCCTGTGATGTGCTTTTGTGGTTTGTTTTGGGAAACGGGCAGCTTTGATGCTTAACTCTGAGGACTCCGCTTCAGGGGGTTACATGTGAGAGTCAGTGAATTGAATTGGGTTTTGTATTGATTGTAGTTATTAAATTACTGTTTATTATAAAAAGTCATAAAATTGTACAAAAACTTTAGTTAGAAATTACTTGTTTCAATGACACTTTTGTTGATTCAGTATTAACATGGTATTTCTCATACTGTGGAAACATCACGAGTGATTTTTTTTTTATTCAAACTTCACACATCCAAATCCATCTATCCTTTTATGTTCTTGTTTTATAAATTGATACTCGTCTCACTATAGGTAAAGTCAAGTATGTTATTTTGGATTTGGAGAAGTCGACTCAACTAATTTAACTTCAATAGCATTTGCAGTGGATAACTGTCAACATCAAATCTCATGATTAGGCATCACGAGCTGTCAGAGGATTGAATGTCATGTGATTAAATGTCACGCAATCACATCTCTAGGAACTGGTCAAACCACAGTTAGTGACTCCACTGCCAGCTAACCTGACCTTCTGCCCACCTGCCCACTTCCCCCTCACTCTGGCATTGCGTTAGTCCAAAATATCTGCATGTTTGGTTGCAGCGGGGAATTGCATTTGTACTGTGCCTTAAACATATACTGCCTGCTTAACTCACTTGACCTTTGTTTCCCCCATCAAGATCATAGCTTCTGGGTTTTCCCTAGAATTCTTGGAGCAGAATTCTCAAGATGACTTCGTTATGAACTCCCAGTTCACTCACCATTTTAGCATTACCAACATAGTGATGATAGTTACATTATGACCACAACGCATACTCCTGCACAAAAAACTTTTGAGACATTCCTAAGGTTGGAGTGGGGAATTACAGTTTTCATTCAATTTCGATCCTCTGCCTCCAATTCACACATGCTGCCACAACAGATGCTTGTGTGTTTCCATCCCTCGCCCACTGTCCAGCTCGCACATCATTCTTGTTGTTTCTGCTCCATAAAATCAGCTGTTGACCCAACTCAAGGGAAATCCCCAAATACCATATTTAAGTTTTAATTCTTGTGTGGGTGGGTGGGGGGGTGTGGTGGTGGGGAAGTACTGAATTTTTTCATTAAGATAGCACTTTCAGTGAGTTGCATCAATTGCTTGGGTTGCAAACAAGAAATGAACTTCATTTCTTTAACCATTTGACTGCCCCACCCCCCGTTATCAATCCTATATTGATTAGTGATTGAAATCAGCTATGATTTATTGGGAAAGTCCGCTGTCTGTCGGACTGGCATGAAGGAACTTATCCCGTGATAAATAAACAATGTGTTGCTTTTGTAGAGGCAATAGAACAAAGAATGATTAAAATAGCTATCATGGACATTCAAAGATGATTTCGAGATGTAGAGAATTTTTTCATTGAATACTTCAAGAGGTAGATTGAGTCTCCTGTTAATCAAGAATCTAGGATTATGTTCTTTAACAGTCAAGGATTATTCAAAAGTACTTGGTTTTCAGGGTCTCCTTTGACCTTAACCCAGTATTACACCAATAAATACCAGATGAGCTGTCAATAGTTAAAGTTGATAAGGCAGTTGGACCAGATAAGATGCATTCAAGGATAATGAAGGAAGTTAGAATGGAAAATTGCAGAGGCATTGACAATGATCTTTCAGCTTTCCCTGGAATTATTGCTGGAGGACTGGGCAATTGCAAATATTACACCTATGTTCAAGAAAGGTTGTAAGATGGGTCCAGTCAATCATAAACCAGTCAGTTTAACTTCAATGGTGGGGAAACTTCTAGGAATAATTATTTGGGATTAGCCACATAGAGAAATGTGATTGATTTGGAAGATTTGGTTTGTTGAGGATTTGTTGTGGGAAATCATGTTTAACTAACTTGCTGGAGTAACTTGAAGAGGTAACAGAGAGGTTTTATGAAGGGAAGCCTGTGAATATGGTGTGCATGGACTTAGAAAAAACATTCAATACAGTGCCATACAACAGATGCTGAGAGAAGTTATAGGTCATGGGGCAAAAGGATCAATAGCAACATGGACACAAATATGGTAGAGGGATACAAAACAAATAAAGAGACCTTGGAATGCAAGTTCATAGTTCCTTGAAAGTAGAGTCACAGGTAGACAGGATTGTGAAGAAGGCATTTGGTATGCTTGCCTTTACTGGTCAGTGCATTGAGTATAGCAGTTGGAGGTCATGTTGCAGCTGTACAGGACATTGGTGAGGTCACTTTTGGAATACTGCATTCAATTATGGTCTCCCTAAAATGTGAAGAACGTTGTGAAACTTGAAAGGGTTCAGAAAAGATTTACAAGGAGGTTGCTACATTGAAGGGTTTCAGCTATAGGGAATAGGCTGGGGCTATTTTCCCTGGAGCATTGGAGGCTGAGGGGTGACCTTACAGAAGTTTCTAAAATCATGAGGAAAATAGGTAGGGTGAATAGCCAAGGTCTTTTTCCGCATGGTAGGAGAGTCCAAAACCAGATGGCACAGGGTTAAGTGAGAGGGGAAAGATTTAAAAAGGACCTAAGGGACAAATTTTTCACACTGAGGGTGGTGCACGTATGGAATGAGCTACCAGAGGAAGTGGTGGAGGCTGGTACAATACAACATTTTAAAAGGCATCTGGATGGGTATATGAATAGAATTAGGGATGGCCAAATGCTGGCAAATGGGACTAGATTAATTTAGGATATCTGCTTGGCATGGACGAGTTGAACCGAAGGTTCTGCTTCCATGCTGTACAACGCTATGACTCTAAACTCTATGAGTAATATCAATGGGTATATTTCAGGCTGGGAGAATGTTTGTAGTGGAATTCCCCAGAGGGTGGCTTTCGGCCCCATATTTTTCTAACTTTTTTTTATCAAAAATCTGAATCTTAGCGTGCAGGGAACTATTTGAAACTTTGAAGATGACACAAACCATGAGAGAACTGTAAACCATGAGGAGGACAGTATAGAACTTCAAAAAGACATTGATATATTGGTGGAATAAGTAGATGGGTGGCAGATGAAATTCAACACTAAAAAGTGCCAGGTGATACAGTTTGCTTTATCCTGTCCCTCCACATTCTTTGTACCAAAGAGTAGTGTTCTAAAGGCCATGGAGGAGTAGAGAGTCCCGGGCGTATATGTACATAAGTCAATGACAGTAGCAGGACAGGTAGAGAGAGCTATTAATAAAACATAATATTCTAGACTTCAAAAACATGGTCTACAATAGGCTGTGATACAAGAGCATGGGGGTTATAATGAACTGGTTATATAAGACACTGATTATACCTCAGCTGGAGTATTGTGTACAGTTCTGGGTATCACACCGTAGGAGGGATGTGAATGTGTTGAAAAGAGTGCGGAAGATGTTTGAGAATGGTTTCAGGGATGAGGCACTTAGTAATGAGAAATAGATTGAAAATATTGGGACTGTTTTCCTTGGAGAGGAGATTTGATAGAGTCATGACAGGTCTGGATAGAGTGGATAAGGAAAAACTGCTCTTGCTTGTAGTGGATTGAGATCCAGAGGGCATAGTTTTAAAGTGATTTACAAAAGAAGCAAATGCAAGGTGAGAGAAACATTTTCTTTCAGCGAGTAGTCAGGGTCTGGAATACACTGCCGGGGAGTGTGTTAGAGCCAAATTCAGTTGAGGCATTCAAGAAGGTATTGGATGATTATTTAAAAAAAAAACAGACAGGGTTACCTTGATAAGGCATGAAGTTAAATGTTCAGAGATCCTGTGCAGATACAACCACATGGTCTTATTATTCTGCTCTACAGTAATCCTGTGATTCTGTGAAGCTTATCAGGGTTAAGTGGAAATGTGAATTTGAAGCCACATTCAGATCAGTCATAATCTTATTGAAATTGCAAAGTGGATTAGAAGAACTGAATGGCCTACTCTTGCGCCAGATTAGTATGTACATGTGCACGGACCAAGCCTTAGTTAATCATATGTACTAAAGGTCAAAGTCCCCAACAGATTATAATTTTGCTTTGTGTATCTGTATGTGTGAGAGGGGCAATACTCTCAATTTGATGTCCACTGAATAAAGCTATGATTCACTTTGAGGTGTGTGTCCAGAAATCTTCATGACAGGTCATTTCAGTATTGAGTGAGTGCTGAACTGTCAGAGGTGCCATCTTTCTGATCAGGCATTAACCTAAGGTCCTATTTGCCTACTCAGGAGGATTCCATGGCACTATTTTGAAGAAGAGCATGGTAGCTTTGTTTGTGCCGTGGCCAAACTTATCCCTCAATCAAAATGAGAGACAACAGATTTTCTGGTCACTATCACATTGCTGTTTGTGAGTTTTTATTAAGTACACACCGGCCACTGTGTTTCCTACATTACAGCAGTAATTATATCTCAAAAGTCTGTAAAGGGCAGGTGGTCATTGAAAGGCAAGTTTTTCTTTCCCCATGTTTAGTTTCAATTCACGTCCAGAATTCTAGTCTGTATCATCTGGAATGAAGCTATCATGTTGAAATCAGCAACATATTTCCTTTGTGTGAACTGTGGCAACAAATGGATGTTATGCATTACCGAACAGAATAATCTACAATTGCGACCGTATTTGCCACTGTTTACTCTTTAGCCTAACTGTGTAATGTGTATGTCTGCTGCTCCCAGCACAGAGGTGTCATGTTACTTATGTAATGCTGCCAACGAGAAGGTGGGCATATTGAATGCATGTTTTGAAACATTCTTCAGTGGCAAAATAAGTGACATTTAATGTTTAATTTACAAGTACCATAATATTGAATATTATAGGTCTATTGGTTTTATCGTTGTTTATATATTTTCACTTTATTAAAGTAATTCTGAAAAACAACTGAGTTTTGAGCATTTTGATCCTGGAGTAAAATTCTTTGTTTGCGCATACTTGTGGTTTCCTGTGCTGCTTGAAAAAAATGGTACGCATATCTTTTTGCATGGTTTCCGACTTGAGATTTGCCGAAGCTAATAACGACAGTCGGGCTCAGATGGTTCAACACTTGCCTCTGAGTCATGAGATTCCAGGTTTGTGTCTCAATTGAGGTCTTGTGCAGAAAAAAGTCAAAAGCTAACAGTCCAGAGCACTGCTGAGAGAGTGCTGCACTGACAGATGTGCTGGGTTTTGGACATGACATTAAACTGTGACCCAGTCTGAACTCTTGATTGCAAGTAAAAGATTCCATGGCACTACTTCAGAGAAGAGCAGGGGAATTGTCCTTCTATCTTGGACAATATTTATTCCTCAAATCAGGTTTATTATTGCATTGCTGTTTGCAGGAGCTTGCTTCATGCAAATTTGGTTGCTACATTCCATACGATATAGCTGTGACTACAGTTCAAAAGTACAGTAAAATGCTTTAGGACACCAGTGGCCATGAAAGGTGCTATATAAATGTAAGTCTTTCTTGTTTTGTCGCACTTGACTCCTGTTGATCTTGCTGATCTATGTTGGAGTACACTACCACACTGATACTACACAGACACTTCTTACTGCCTTGGCCAAGGGACCATTCTGATTATATCAACCCAAATACTAGACAGGCCAGTAGTTTGTAGGTGGCAGTTTGACAGATAGCGCAGGTCAGTCTGATCCTCCCTCTACCCCACAGCGCATGTACGCTTTTAGTATCAGGGGCCATTAGAGATTGGGGACCCTAGCTGGTTTATCTCCAGTCCCCCACAACCCAAGGCAGAAACCAAAGGAACTCATTTTCCAGATTTACATGGAGAGCCTCATCTATCGGCTGACTATACCAGGAGAGTGTGGATGTAACTCTCCGCCTTCCACCCGGACTTGAGAAATCAGCCTGGTGTTTTGTCTTTAGTAACAGCTTGGCTGAGATTAGCAAAGGTCCATAGATACCAGGGTCTACAGCTGTGACTCTCTGGCCCATACAGCTTAACCATACCAGCAGGGGCATTGAGACATAGTTTCTGACTGGAAGAAGAAAGCTTGTTCAGCCCAATTAGCTCTGTCTAGTAGCTTAGCCTATTATTCATCAAATCCCTCTGTCTTCCTGATATCACTATTGAGCCAAAAATCTATAATCGATATCATTCATTTCTTTTAAATATGGTACATGTAATGTTTTGGAGAACAACACTATTGGCCAATGGGATTTCCAGTTTAAGGAATTTCTAAATGTATTTACAGAGGATTTTCATAACTTACTCAAAATCAAAGGTACTTTTGAAGGTTGTGAAAATGATTTGTAGTGTTTCAAATTTTGACATGAGCTTTTGGAGGTCCAAGTCCTGTTTTCACACTCTGCTTTGGATTTGAACCAGTTTTGCACTTTTTGAAATACATGCGGAAATTGGTTGTGTTGTAACCAGCTGAGATCTCGAGTTAATGCAGCTCTCTGAAACCACACTTCCTGTAGCTGTTGAGGCACTTCCTTTGCTACTAAAAAATACTTTAAAACTTTAATCTGGCTGTTGTTAGTGTTTAATTATTTACATCTGTTAGTGTTTAATTATTTACATGCATGCGCAATATCTGTTTGATTGAAGTTTTAATGGTCAGGCTTGGCTTGATTAAATGACAATTAACATTCACACTGTACATTAAATGCCAGGCCATCTCCAACAGGAGCATCTAACCACCTCTTCTGAGTCAGAAGTCACATGACACCAGGTTATAATCCCAACGGTTTAATTGAAATCAAAAGCTTTCAGAGCGTAGCCCCTTTACTTCACCTGACAAAGGGGCTATGGTCTGAAAACTTGTGATTTCAAATAAACCTGTTGGGACTATAACCTGGTGTCATGTGATTTCTGACCTTGTCCACCCCAGTCCAAGACTGGCACTTCCACATCACCTCTTCTGAAGTGATGCAAAAAATTCTTGTTTTGTTCCTATCTTCAACATGGTTTTAGTTTGTACCTTCCTCAGTTTGCCTTTAGAAATTCATTTTCCTTTCCTTTTATTCTCTTACTTTTTAATTGCTGTTCATAATTATAATCCTCCAAACTTGTCAAGGGATATACCTGAAACATGAATCTTTCTGTGCTGTCCACAGGTGCAGACTGACCTACTGAGGTTAAAAGTTTATGTTCCTTAGATTACATACATAGCATACAGTACATAGAAGAGAAACTACCCTTTTGCACAGTCTGTGCTGGTATTTACAACCAGCTCTAACTGACTCCTGTCTTCTCTCATCTAAATGTATCATTGTATCCATTTATTTCTTTCTCCCTCCCTAAAATGCTTATCTAACTTCCCCTTAAGACAATCTATAGAGCAGATTTCAACCACTTATTGCGGTAGGAAGTTCCACATTCTCGCCACTCTTTGGGTTTCAGAGGTTTGTTCCCAAATTCGCTGTTGGATTTCTTCTGAATCCAATAAAAATCATAAATGAGAACAGGTATCTAATGGCAACCATTGTGAATTGTTTAAAAACAAATGTGGTTCATGAATGTCCTTTATTGAAGGTAATCTGCCATCCTTATCTGGTCAGGCATACATGTGACTCCAGACCAAAGCAATGTAGTTGACTCATAACTGCCCTCTGAACTGACCCTACCAAACCACTCAGGTCAAGGGGCAGTTAAGGGCGGGGCAGTAGATGCTGGCACAGTGCAAGTTGTCAACTCTTTTATAGGAAGACGGTGTATTAAAAGTTTGTGCTGGAGACTTTAATCACCAGCTGTCCAAAGATGTGATTGTTTTCATATACAGAGGTATAGATTGCCCCTTAGTGATGTATGTGAGCAATTAGGGATTGCACTTATGTTTCCTGGAGTCTCTCAATTCTATCAAAATTCCTTGCTATGATATGATATCTAAGGTAATATCTGGTTTTGGCCCCTTGAATGGTTTTTAATTATATCTTAGTCCTGTTTGAAGACACTACCAAGATGTATTCTCTCTGGCCTCTCCAACGTTAGGCTTGAAGAAAAACACAGGCAGTTGTCTGCAGTGTTATCTCTAATCGCCAGTGCTGGAGTGGCAAAGGTATGTTTATGCCCACAGAAACAAGGGACACAGTTCCCTGGCAGCTCCAACACAGTTCAACATTCCTTGTAGGCTGGCTGTCAGCAAAACTCTGTAGCTTACCACCAATACCTTTCCAGTCTGCCTTCCTGTCCTCGCACCCAAAAGGCAGTTCTTCAGTCAAATTACCAATTTGTTGTTTGATGCCCAATCCAGTGCACGGGACCTTGCCACAATCAGTTTACATTGATTAACTGGAAAGACGTAAAAGCATGCTTACGCGGTTGAAAGTGACTAACACAATGCAAGAATAAGTAATAGATTGACTTGTATAGCTTTTAATTGTGTGTATTGGCTTATAATACAATATCATTCTTGCACCGTTTGTCTACATTAAAATGTGCTGTTGGGTACAGTGACTACATTACAATCCTCAGGCTTTTGTGTCCAGTTTTCCAGGGAATGGGCACATGATGAACTTCGGTTTTGGTCTCACAGCTTATAATATGCCCCTGGTGCTTATTACAGCATATTCAGTTCTCAATGCAGCTAAGAAGCAAGTACAAATAACAGAGATGTGGGCATTCTAAAATCACCTGTATGAAAAGTCCGTATTTCACACTTCTATATATGAGGTATATTTTTATATTTTTATATTTTTATATATTAGTAACAGTAGCAACAACTGAAACATATCCAAGAAACTAAACTAAAATATAAAACCATGACAAGACTAGCAGATTGAGTTCATAAAATGTGAAACTGCTAAATCTCATAATATTTTTATGCATTATAATAGACTAACAATACACTTTCTACACGTACTGTGACTGAAATCAGAGGAAATATCTCCCCTGAGCTGTCTCTTTCCAGTCTGCTCCCTGGTAAAGTTGCTGCGAGAGTGCACTTAGCCTTTGTGGGTTTTGAAGGACAAAGTGAGCCAGGGGTGCGGTTTATGATTTGCTATCAGTAATTCCTCATGGCAAGCGTATTTGTGTGGACATAGGGGACATTCTTTGGGTATGGCACAAAAATGCATCCAACACTTGTGGAAATTCAGCACAGTACATTCAGCAAATGAGAGAAGCAGGAAGGTAGGAAGGTAGGGAGCAAGGGACCTCAGCCCAAATAAATTTCCACAGGGGATATAATGAGGGCGACGATGTGCAAATTTCCAAGATAGTATCAGTCTGCCAGGTAGCAGCATTTTCAATCAAGATGCCTCCATTGCACTGTTCTTGAGACTGGAATCAAAAACTTTCCCAGTCTTTCAGAAATTCAGTCCTTATCACAGTCCATATGTACAGTTTTGTAATGAATGACAAAATGCATTCCTGATTGACATTGAAACAACTTGCTCCTAAGAAAACACAGAAGCATTCTTCATTTCTTTGTTTATCCATTACCTTATAGAGAAAGGTACTCCTTCACTTTCTGAAGCATCAATCAAAATGAAGGTTTTAACATGGCTACTTATAACATGAAGCTTTTTTTTCATTCATGGAATGTGAGCCTCACTAGCAAAGTCAATACTTATTCTCCATTCCCATTCTCATTTGAAATGGTGGTAAGCTCCCTTCCTGAATTGTAGTGATTGATATGGGATAGGGACCTTTGCTGTTAAGTAAGGAGTTTCGGGATTTTGACCCAATACCGGTAAAGTAATGGTAGTTTAAGGCAGGGCATAGCCTCAAGATTACAGGGAGCAGATTTAGGACTGAACTGAGAAGGAATTTCTTCACCCAGAGGGTTGTTAATCTATGGAATTCCTTGCCCAGTGAAGTAGTTGACGCTACTTCAGTAAATGTTTTTTAAAAAAAAGGTAGTTTTTTTTTTTTGAACAATAAAGGAATTAAGGGATACGGTGAGAACGCGAGTAAGTGGATCTGAGTCCACAAAAGGATCAGCCATGATCTTATTGAATGGCGGAGCAGTCTCGAAGGGCCAGACGGCCTACTCCTGCTCCTAGTTCTTATGTTCTTATGTATGTTCCCATGCGTCAGCTGCCCAAGGCAATTATTCAGTTTCACCCCCAGAATCTCTCAAATTCTGAGTCTCCACCATATATTTAACACAAATCTGTAATTTAGTTGAATTGGTTAAGCCGTGTTTCTGAATTCTGTTGCAATCCAAAAATATAACTTTACAGTTTATTCTTGGTCGAAACATTAATAATTGGTGAATGCATCAATTCTTGGCTGCCTTATTCAAGACCTCAAATTAGGTGAACTTGTTACTTCCCTCACATTTCTTTTGACAATCTTTCTAGATTTTTCTTCCACAATTTATAAATTTTAAAATCTACAAATGGTGCCACCTTAATGACACATGGTAGACTAATTAGTAAAGTTAGATCACATGGGATTCAGGGTGAGCTTGCCAATTGGATACAAAATTGCTTAATTGCAGGAGACAGAGAGTGATGGTGGAGGGTTGTTTTTCAGGTCCTTAATTTGAAAAATAATTTTATCCAGTGCAGTTGTAATAAATATTGGTTGAGTAGAAGTAAACACGGATACAGGAGGTAGCAGGTTCCTGTGGAGCATAAACATTAATGCAAACTAATGGTGGACCTCAGCAGGTCTTGCAGCATCTGTGTACAGAGAAACAGAGCTAATATTTTGAGCCCAACTGTTTTCTTTGTTCACTTGTGGGACATTACTGCTGGCCCAGCCAGTGCTGCCTATTCCCTGTCCCTGGTTGCCCTTGAGATTTTGGTGTGGAAACAGGCCATTCAGCCCATTGAGTCCAGACAGACCTTCCAAAGAGCATCCCACCCAGACCCAACCCCATACCCTATCCCTGTAACCCTGCATTTCCCATGGATGATCCACCTAGCCTTCATATCTTTGGATTGTGGGAGGAAACCGGAGCACCCACAGGAAACCCACGCAGACATGGGGCGAACGTGCAAACTCCTCACAGACAGTTGCCCAAGGGTGGAATCGAACCCAGGTCCCTGGCGCTGTGAAGCACCAGTGCTAACCACTGAGCCACCATACTGCCCTGAAGGTGGTGATGACCTGCCTTCTTGAACTGCTGCAGTCCACCTGCTGTAGGTGACCCACAAGGCCCTGAGGGAAGGAATTCCAGGATTTTGACCCAGCGACAGTGAAGGAACTTACAATATATTTCCAAGCTGGGATGGTGTGTGAATTGGAGCACATATCCCATTTATCTGTGCCCTTGTCCTTCTAGATGGAAGTGGTCATGGGTTTGGAAAGTGCTGTCAGAGGATCTTTGGTGAATTTCTACAATGCATCTTGGAGGTAGTCCACACTGCTGCTACTGAGCATCGGTGGTAGAAAGAGTGGATGTTTGTGAATGTAGTGCCACTCAAGCAGGCTGCTTTGTGCTGAATGGTGTCAAGCTTCTTGCGTGTTGTTGGAGATGCACCCATCCAGGCAAATGGGAAGTATTCCATCATACTGCTGACTTGTACCTTACAGATGTTATACAGGATTTGGAGAGTCAGGGGGTGAATTATATGCTGCATTATTCTTAGCCTCTGACCTGTGCTTGTAACCATTCTTCAAGAAGATTTTCTGTTTTTATTTCAGATTTTGATTGGGTGTGGTTGAGATGCTCTTCAAAGGGTCAGTGCAGGGAATGCCCAGCAGGGAATCGATGATTCTATGAATCTGGGGATGTTTGGATTTATACTGTGATATTTCTTCCAGTGCAGTCACGGAACTATATTCCAAAAAGCTAAGATCCTTCCAGTCATCAAGAAGTGGTTGAAAGGCAGTGCTTATCTTTTCTGAGCCATGTGTCTGAGTGGCATTATTCTTTCTTGTCCCTGTAGGTGGAATATTTGCTGAAGAAAATCTGCACAGAGATGAATGTGGAGTGGTGTGCGGGGGAGCTGGATGACTTCTTCACCCAAGAGCCCATGCAGCAGAATGGAATTACAGTCTGGGTGTTTCTGGACTGGGTAAATTCTGGGAGATTTACCAGGGGGATTGAAAAGGAGACTGTCACAATGGCAGTGCAGGAGGTCTACCAAGAAATTATTGAGGATGTACTTAAGCAGGTATGTAATTTTCAAGTAAGTGCTTTGGAATTTTTGTTTCCTCAAAAAATATACTGTATTCACATTTGTATAACATTTGTATTAGATACGTGATATTATGCCAAATTTGAGCTCCTCTGTAAAGTGAAATTTAGTTTCTTACAAAACAGTTTGTGGCATTCTGAACTGCTTTATTACACTTAGAAATACATGTTAAATTTGCAACATAAATTTATCATTCAAGTCAAAGCTTGTTCTGCCTACAGCCCAAAGGACTTCACACGGACTCCAACCCTTTGAAATACAGTGGGAAGAGGGCCTTTGATATTGGCATTTTTTCCAAACAAAGAAAAGGGAGTTCAATTATAAAGAATGCTTAAACAGATTAGGCCTTCATTCATTTAGAGTTTAGATGAACAAGGGGTGATCTTATTGATAGACACAAGATTCTGAGGGGACTTGACAGGGTAGATTATTGAGAACACGCTTCTACTAGTGGGGGATTCTCTAACTAGGAAGCACAGTTGCAGAATAAAGGGAACACTCATTTACAAGTGAGATGTGAAGGAATTCTTCTTTGAAAGGGTAGCAAATGTCTGCATTTCTCCGCGTGAGAGTGTTATGGAGGATATAATCACAGAAAGTATCTGAAGAGAAGTTAGGTAGATTTTGAATAGGGCATGTGATGAACTAACACGAAAGAGGAGTTGGAGCCTGTGGTAGATCAGCCACAATCTTATTGAAAGGCAGGGCAGACTTGAGGGGCCGAATGGCCCACTGCTGCTCCTGTTTCTTCTGTTCTTATTCAGCCCCAGGCTTTAACGTGTCTTGTGGTAGAAAGTCCTGGATCACGGAGTGTACCAATCTGTAACACTCGACTGTGGACAGATCTTTGCACTGGAAGACCATCAAGTTTTGTGCATGACCAAAGACTGTCCTTCACTGATCTCATGGTCCTCTAGCAGCAGCTTAGTTCGCATCATGGGAACAATGCAGAGAGAGCAGAGTCCTCCATTAGGGAGCTGCTAAAGATTAATCTTGACAAAAACCACTGCACCTCTTTTTGATTTGTATCATAAATCTTACCGGAACCGCAAACTTTGAATCACAAGCACAGGCAATTGGATCTATGTTTCTGCTTGACTCTAATAATAGATGACTTTATAGTTATCCTGCAAGCAAGGTATCTCATGCTGCGCACAGTATGGGTAAGTTGTTCATTTAGTCTAATTGAAAACTAATTCAAACATTCACAGTTTTGTACATGAAAACATAAATAAAACATATAATGACATATAATGATATATAAAAAATCTATTATGCAAGCTACATTCACCATAAGGTCAACCCCTTCCACTATACAATAAGGAATTTTACTCTGGACGCACGCTTTTACCAGGGGTTTTGTTGTATTCAGTACTGAATTTTCAAGAGTTTACATTTGTTTATATATTTTGTTAATAGAGTTCACATGAGTGTTCACACTACATCCACTAAATTTCTTAGAAACATAGGAGTAGGCTATTCAGCCCAAGAGCCTGTTCTACCATTCTAGTTGATGGCTGATCATCTTCCTTAATACCATTTTCCCACAATATCCCATTTCTTTTGACATCATTAGTATCTAGAAATCTATTGATCTCTGTCTTAAATTCGATACTCAATGACTCAGCTTCCACAACACTCTTGAGATCGAGAATTCCAAAGATTCACGACCATATGAGTGAAGAAATTCTTCTCAGTCCTAAATGGCTTACCCTTTATGTTGAAATTAAGTTCCCTGGTCTTAGACCTTCTGATGTTGACTCACTATTCATGTTTGGGTTTTTTTGAGCCTGAAATGAATGTGTATTTGTTGAGAGCCATGTAACGATTCTTCAAATATTGATGTTGTCCATCTGCTATCATGCCTTTTAACGTGTGCACCCAATCCATCACAGCCACCTTCACAGATTTACAGAACTGTTCCAGTGCAGAAGTGTCGTATCTTCACAAATTTTGAAATTGTCCCCTGCATGCTGTGGTCTCGATCATATGTATGTATTGTTTGTACCTGGGGAAGGAATGATTCCATACTGGCCCCTGCGAAGCTCCACTACAAACCTTCCTCCAGCCTGAAAAATATCCATTAACCATTGCTCAGCCTATTGCTCAGCCAGTTTTATTTCTGCATTGCTACTGTCCCTCGTTAACTTTCTCACACCTTGCCCTTCATACTATTTTAGCTTCCTTTGTTTAAATGTATGACCCCGAGTTTTGAATTGAACTACATCATTTTCAAACTTAATGTAAAATGACAACATATTGTGATCATTCTTCCCTGAAGGTTCCATTACAATAAGATTTTTAATTAGTTTTTTTTCTTATTGCATAAAACTAAATCTAAAATAGCCTGTTCCCTAGTTGGTTCCAGAATAAGATAACAAGGTGTGGAGCTGGATGAACACAGCAGGCCAGGCAGCATCAGAGGAGCAGAAAAGCTGACATTTAGGCTCAGAATCCTTCAGAAAATTCTGCTCCTCTGCTGCCTGGCCTGCTGTGTTCATCAAGCTCCACACCTTGTTATCTCAGACTCCAGCACCGGCAGTTCCTACTATCTCTGGTTCCAGAATAAACTGCTCTAGGAAAGCATCTCGTGCATAACACAGGAATTCATCCTATACATATTGGTACTCACTAGGTCGTAAATTTTCTATGTAGATTGAGTCACCGATGATTACTGCATTTATTATCTGAACCTATAATTTCCTGATTTATACTGTGCCCTACTTTACCACCACTATTTGGTGGCCTCAACATACCTGCCCTTGAGCTTCAGTGCTTCTTTTCTGCTTGATCCAGATATCCCTTGATTCTCTGAGAGACGAATGATTTGTTAATCTTAGCCTTGGGTGTAGTCATTGATAGAGTATCCACAACCCTCTACAGTAGAGAATTCAAATGATTCGCAGCTCTTTAAGTGAAAAATGTCTCCTCATTTCAAGCCTAAATGATCACCCCAAATCCTGAGACTACACTTCTGTGCCTTTGATGCCCCAACCATCAGCAACAATCTCATAACAGCCTCTAGCCCCTCAGTCCCCCTTTAGAATCTGACATACTTCAATGAGATCTCATTCTTCCAAACTCTGGAAAATATCAGCCTTGCATCATAGGGCAACCCTTTCATTCCAAGGACCAATCCAGTGAACTTTCACTGTACTGCCTCCAAATATATCTTTCACTAAATGTGGGGGCTTAAAACTGCACACGTTGCTCCAGATGTGGTCTCGCCAAAGCCCTGTATAGTTGTAGTGAGACGTCTTTATTCCTGTAATGTAATCCCATTGCAAAATGTGCAACATACCATTTGTCCTTATAATTTACACTATAGGTTTGAGTTCCTTGTACAAGCACACCATTTGTCTCTGAGTATCAGCATTTACAGGTTTGTGACTTTTTAAAAGTATTCTGCTTTTCAATTCTTATAACCAAAGTAAATAATCTCCGTGACAACAAGGTGCAGGGCTGGATGAACACAGCAGGCCAAGCAGCATCATAGGAGCAGAGAGGCTGACGTTTCGGGCCTAGACCCTTCATCAGAAAAGGGTCATCAAATAATCTCCGTTATATTCCATTTACCATCTTGCTGTCCTCTCATTTAGCCTCTCTATATCTCTTTGCGGCAAGTCTGTGTCTTCTTTTGCACACACCTTCCTCCATACACTTCAAGATGGCGGCAGAGTAGGACACTTCAGCCGGAGCTCATCCACTCCGTCCGTTTCTTTTTCTTTCTCTCTTGTGTGGTTTCTGTTCTTCTGTCTTCTTTCTTCTTGGCTCAGTGTGGCCTCAGATGCCTGGCCTCAGCGCACACCCAGCAAGGCATCCCCCAGCCTCGCGTGTTGGTCTTTGGCCCAGCATGGCGGTCTCTCAGCCCATTGTGGCGGTCTTTCTGCCCAGCGTAGACTTTGAAGTGATTCCAGAGCCACCTCCCAGCCTCGAGCCATTCGACTCGTCAAGTCTGCACTGACCCCCGAAGAGCATCCCACCCAGACCTACCTACCCCGCCATCCTATCCATGTAAGCCCACATTTTCTAATCTATCTAGCCTGCACATTCCTGGACACTATGGGCAATTTAGCACGGCCAATCCATCTAACCTGGACTGTGGGAGGAAACCGGACCACCCAGAGGAAACCCACGCAGACACGGGGATAATGTGCAAACTCCACACAGACAGTTGCCCGAGGGTGGAATCGAACCTGGGTCCCTGGCACCATGAGGCAGCAGTGCTAGCCACTGTGCCACCTCAATACATAACGTAGTCAGCAGGATTCTTTTCTTTCTGCTGATATATTTGTTTCACCTTGCCTTCAATCATATTTAGTTCAGTTTGGACAATAGTTGTTAATGGTATTATTTCTGATCTGTTTCCTTGTGCTGTGCCAGGGTTACTTATGGAAGAAGGGCCAGTTGAGGCGCAACTGGACTGAGCGATGGTTCATCCTGAAGCCAAGTATCCTCTGTTACTATGTGAGTGAAGACCGGAAAGAAAAGAAAGGCAGTATCGCTCTGGACAGGAACTGTTGTGTGGAGGTAAACACAATTATCCAGTGAATCATTTGCAATTGTTCTGTGGGTCAGAAGCTCTACAAAATAAGCTAATTCAACTCTTTTCATAATTTATAGAAAATTCTGCTTCAGCTTGTAGTTCAAATATGTATTATGCTTAATGTATTTATTGTTAAGATTTTATCTGACCGAGATGGGAAGAGATGCATGTTCTGCGTCAAGACACCATCAAGAACTTATGAGATGAGTGCATCAGACACAAAGCAGCGGCAGGAATGGACGACAGGTAAAAGGATTGATTGAAAATGAGTTGTTTGTAAGTTCACCTTAGAATGTAAAGATTGTATTTGAATAATTTTGTCAAGAGCTATCAGCAGTTACCAATAGCCCAGAACGTGGAAACTGGAAACCCTCTGCCAATTGACAGATCCACTGTTATCTGATACCGTTTAATTCCAAAATGAAGTGTAAAGGGTTTTTAATTTTCAGCTGTATTTTTAACAACATGTCCCTCTTCTCAAAACACTCATTCCAGTGTGCGATTGCAACAGTGTAGGCATCCTTTCAGTACCTTTTACTTGCTTATATCTGGGAAAACATCATACTCAGTCCCCTAGGTCAGGAAGCAGAACAGATTTGGCCAAGTTTCTAATTCTTCATTGATGTTGATGATTAGCAAGAAGCCCTGTGTGAAAATCAGGTGAAGACAACATCTGGCTTGGCTGTGGAGTTATCTCCTTACTGCCACATGTGCAAAAGTGGAGAAAATGGGAAAAGACTGAGGACAATGATTTGGTATCTTTGTGTTTTGTTTTGAATTTTAAGGACCTGCCTAAATGCCATTTTGTTTCCTTTCTGGTGTTTGCCTTCAGCCATTCAGACAGCAATCCGGTTACAGGCAGAGGGGAAGAAATCTTTGCACAAGGATTTGAAACAGAAAAGGCATGATCAGCGAGCACTTCGGGAGAAACAGAAAGCAGCAAAGGAGGAAGAACTTCAGAGACTCAAACAGCTCCAAGAGGAGAAGGAAAGAAAACTGCAGGAACTGGAACTACTAAAAGAGGTAATAATGGTTAGTGTAGTATAATGGATTAGAATGAGAGACCTGGAGGGACCTGTAACATCAAAGGTTATTTCATAATGTCTCATTAGCAAGTTAAACAGCAAGAGGACCAATGGCAAATGTTGCAAAATAGTCAAACTACCACAATGGCTCAGTGGTTGGCACTGGTGCCTCAGAGCACTGGGCTCTGGTTCGATTCCACCTTCGGGCGACTGTCTGTGTGGAGTTCGCACATTCTCCCAGTGTCTGCATGAGTTTCCTCCGAGTGCTCCGGTTTCCCCTCTCAGTCGAAAGATGTGCAGGTTAGGTGGATTGGCTAAATTACCCATAGTGTCAGGGATGTGTAGGTTAAGTAGGTTAGCCATGGGAAATACAGGGATAGGTAAGAGGGGTGAGTCTGGGTAGGAGACTCTTTGAAGAGTTAGTATGGACTTGTTGGGCTGAATGGCCTGTTTCCACACTGTAGGGATTCTATGAACTCCAACCAGGAAAAGGCAGCTCAGCTTCTTTTTTTCATTCATTAATGGGATGTGGGAGTCGCTGGCCAGGCAGCATTTATTGCCCATCCAATTGCCCAGAGGGCAGTTCATAGTCACCCACATTGCTCTGGGTCTGGAGTCATATGTAGGCCAGACCAAGTAAGGATGGCAATTTCCTTCCCTAAAGGACATTAGTGAACCAGATGGGTTTTTCCGACAATCAACAATGGATTCATGGTCATCATTAGATTCTTAATTCCAGATGTTTTATTGAATTCAAATTCCACCATGTGGCGGGATTCGAATCTGGGTCCCCAGAATGTGATCTGGGTCTCTGGATTAACAGTCCAGCGATAATACCGCTAGGCCATCACCCCTGACTCGAGGCAAAGCTTACTGTGGACAAATAGTTGAACAGACACAACGTGCACAGCCCTACCTCACCCAAACAGAAAATGGTACAGTGAGATGTACAATATTTAGCACACAGAAGCAGTCAACTATGCACTAGAACAGATCACAGATTCTGAATCAATTGACAAATCCAAATGACAACTCTTCTGCCGAAACGGAGTCTTCTGCCGATTCCACAGGCATGAATCAGATCTTGAATCTCCCCCAAAGTAGCAGATAATCTTGTGAACCTGCTGCATCAGTTATTGCTGTGAAATGAAATGGAAGTTGGAGTCCTGGAGGAAGACATAGTATAAATGGGTCAGAATTGGTCTCTGGGTGGACTACAGAGAGATGTAAAAGGGGTTAATTTTAACTGTGTAACCTTCTAATGATACAGTGTATATCATCACAGGAAGTGATGCAGCAACCCATAAACTTGTTCGATCTGTAGAATCATGTGGTAAGATGAAGCCACAGTAAGGTGATTATTGATCAAGTTAGTGTAATGAGTCCTGGTTCCAGCCCATTAACACTCCAGTGTATTAAATGGCTATGGGACAGCTGTGATAGTGAGTCCCCTTCAGTCTTCAGTTAGTGGGATGGGAAACATTGCCATCCAAATAATCCTGTCCTATAAATCCCTGTGACAGTACCTGAATCAGTGACAGCATTTATTCCAACTATTTCTCAACTGCAAGCCCCAGAAGGGCCCTTGAAAGACTTTTCAAATCATTTTAACTGGTAAAAATAGTGTCTTCCATATGTGGTAGTATAGCTAATTCCATTACAGGTACAAATGAATGGGTAGCAAGATGACAATAGTATATCCCTTCATGCCTTAATTAAGAACATTTTGGACATTTTCTTCCTTTTGTCTCTCAGAATAAATATTAACTTTGAGGTGCCCAAGTAGCTTTTTTTTGACAGTTTCCCACAGGTTCAGTGAGATTATTCAGTGAGTGACCAGGGTACTTTTGGTTCACTTACCGGGTCAGTGCTGAATGAGTTGGTCTTCTGACAAGTGCTACAAATGGCCAAAGGATTCCAGGTTTAGAGGAAGGAAGACCGGTTTAGGACCCTCATCAAGGATCCTGCTGGAAGTGTGCACATATGGGCATCGGATGAGGTCCATGAATGGACAACCTGACAACATGATCAGGATTCGCACATGAATGTGTTTGAAGGAGTTATGTCATTCACAAGCTTGGACCTCAGAAAAACTGAGAGTGAGAGAGAAAGTTGACGTGGGTGAGTGGTGAGGGGGTAGGCAATGAATGCTGTTTTCAGTTAATAATATTTTGAAACTTATATAACTAAAGCCATTCGCAGAATTGCAGAAATTGTATAAAGTTAAACATATAACTTTCAACACAGTGAACTCCCATTTCCGTGTCATCTTTGACAAACATTGCATAACGTCTAAAACTCTGGCAGGGCTCACCTTGGGTCTCCATTGGAGCAATGAAACAATTTGCTGAAAGGCTGAAATGACTCTTCTGGCCCAAAAGCCAATACCTTTATCTATTTAATTCTCTCTTCCTCCTTTAGCATCTCTAAGCCTGACCCTAACTTATGGTCAAAGGTAGAACTGCAGAACCTCTGAAAGTTAACCCTAACCCGAAATGCGGTCGCATTGGTCAAGGCATGGCTCCATTATGAATACTAGTGCCACGTGATAACCTTGAGTTCAAAATAAAAAGAATACTTCATTTCATCTTAAATCATGGAAGCTATTGTATTGTCATAAACTGTTTGATTATTTTCCCCTCCTTCTTCCCAGGCCCAGCGTCAGGCAGAAACACTTCTAAAGGAAGAAGAACAGCGAAGAAAGCAGCAGCATGAGGAGATGCAGAGGGCTTTGGAAATACAACTTCGACAAGCTGAACAGGTCAGAGGCCAATGGATGAGATGAGGGTGATGGATAGGTAACTGTGGAAACTATCGATGATAGACAATGCATCAGAGAATGTGTTTGGGGCAGGGGGAAGGGAGAAAGCTGATAATCAAATCCATTACTTATCACCAACGATGTGGATCCTAGTCAGTCATTTGCTAAGCAGAATGAGAATGGTTATTTTAGTTCAGTTACGTTTGTTATGGTTATTTTTCTGATGGCGCGCACTTATATTCTTGGATCGTTCCCATTTTATTTCCCATTTTAATGTTACAATCCACTTGACAAAGAACTCAGATTGTCGAGCCCCACTGCTTTCTGGGTCACCATAACAGTTAATGATCTAATCAAATGCTCAAATTATCCCCAATTTATCTGCCTGATGGAACAAAAACAGCAATGGCTGGAGAAACTCAGCAGGTGTGGCAGCATTTGTGAGAAAAAGCTGAGTTCACTTCAGAACAGATGTTCTGAAGAAGGGTCTGTGGACTCCACATGAGCACAGCTTTTTCTCCATAGATGCTGCCAGACCTGCTGAGCTTCTCCAGCAATTTCTGTTTTTGTTTCAGATTTCAACATCCACAGTTCTTTGTTTCATTTTACCTATCCAATGGAATCAGGTTAGCAGAAAACACAGATCATGTGTTAGTACTTAACAAGAACCACTGTTTATGACAAATAAGTGTGTTTTAGCCACAGGTAAACAAAGCTAAGAACTATCAATATATAACCTTATTAGTTAAGACTCTAACCCTCTTTTAAAGTCTCTACTCACATGTACAGGCATACAAATAAAATGGTGTTATGGGTGAAGGGAAAAAAACACTGGGGAAGCACAGTTCAATAGCACCAGTTCATTGGACTTGATGAGATGTTCTTTTTATTTCCAAGATCTTCTGTTCTGTAATCTTCCGATTGGATTCTTTTACTTCACAGCTGGCACAGGGTGATTGGTACAGAATTACAAAGTCTCTTTCTTACTGGTTAATGGCAACAGCTTACAGCAACTGGTGGGAGAAAATAACTGGCTTTCTTCAGGCTTCAGTTATGTTTACCACAGGGACTTAAAGACACAACCTGTTTCTCTCAGTCTGGAGACCATCTCACTCTGTACCATTCACAAACACACCACTACTCAACTGTGCAGGAACCAATCAGAGAGTTGTCATCAGGCTGATGATCTCTGACCTCTGGTATCCAGACTGGTCACAACTGCACAACCAATCAGTGCTCTGTTGCTGGGCGAATCTCACTTTGTATACACTCCTTGGTGCTGTGCCATCACCTTCTCCATTGCTTGCAAATCGACAGTGTAAACCCAACTCATATTGAGTTCCAGTCACCTGTCAATTCTTTTTACAGTCCTTGGTTTTAAAACAGTCCACAGTCCAACATAAAGAAAAGTAAATTGACACAGTTTTTACAATAAGGAATATTATTTTTCTCCCATGAAAAGTTAAGGATTTCACATGGTTTTGTGTGAGGTGAGGTAATTCTTCTATTCTTTCAAATAAAATTCATTCCATCATGCCCAGTCTCAAAGATACCCAAGTGATACTTTTGTATTTGCTACATCAACCATTTTGCCTCTCAATTAAAGAGCGATGCTTTTGTGCTATTAAGCAAGTGCCCTATAGGAACTGGATTGAGATTGTCCACAAAGGACCCTTACAGTCAGTGGACAGTGAAGATTTTCACTTCATCAGATAGGCAAGACTGGAGACCAGACTGTTGTCTAATCCAATTGTCATGGCCTTCTATAGTTTGAATGGAGAAGTCAAGCTATAATTCAGGTTAAAGGCTCCTGATCGGCATTGTTTGCATTCTCATTTGGTAACCGCTGTTCTCCTCAGGCTCGAGCCAGCATGGAAGCAGAGATGGTATTGAAGGAGGCAGAGGCAGATCGCCAGAAAAAACGGATTCGTGAACTGGAGGATATGCAGAAACTCCTTGAGGAAGCTCTTTGTGCTGAGGTAACTGCTCGGCAAGAGGAGGAAGCAAAGAGATACGCACAGACCAGGTATGAAGAAAATACAAATATGTTTAATAGTGAACTAGAGCTGGAAGGACAGTGATGAACTGTGGTGCATCAATGGGGAATACCATCTGTGAGGTAGTTCATTGTTAGGTCTTTGGGATCTCCTTCACCTACTTGCTGAGCTCCCAATTTAATTCCTGTTACCATGAAAAAGGAGAATGTTAGTGGCAAAATCAGAGGATTTTGTTTGTTTCTTTACTTGTCTGCTGCTGTCATGTACCTCAGTCATGCTGCCACTTTCCACAGGCAATGGAAACACTGGGAAATTTCCAGTTTGGATCAGGTTCTTGATCAGATCCATCAAACTTCGAGATGAACCTGCCCCTTATATTCTAGCCATTAATTATAAAGGCTAACAATCCTTTAAGCTTTTTTGATTTGTTTTTGCAGCAGACTGCTACGTTTTAATGATCTGTGCATGTGGACCCATAAATTTCTTCAGCCCTATTGTTCTTTGCTTTTAACTATTTGCAAGAAAAGTCTTGTATCTAACTTTGCCAGCATTGAAATCCACCTTAGTTTTGCCCACTCACTTGTTATTAATGTCTTTTTAATTTTATTTCTCAATCTACAACACTTACTGTATAAACAATCTTAATGTTTTTCATGAACTTGTGTATTTGGCTCTCAAAGTCATGAAAAGTTGAGGTCCCAACACAGATACTTGTGGAATACAGTGAAACAGTACCTTCCAACTCAAATTCATAGGCAGAATCTAATTGTCTCTCTACAGTTGGTCTCTCAAATCCTTTTATTAACATGTGGGCAATAATGGGAACTACTGCTAATTAAAATTCCCCCTCTGTCATGTAGGGATAAGGGTAAATGATTTTGAGGTGTAGATTAACCAGAATATAATTGAATGACAGAGTTGGTTCAAGGAGTTGAATGTCGCACACCTGTTCCTAATAATCCTATATGCTGAAACTGGTTGTAAGGCTACTGCCTCATTATGCAGGCAAGGTATGTTATCCTCACTTTAAGGGGCCCTTTAAGTACATTTGAAGCATGAAACTCACTGAAAGACAAGTTTTGTAATAACTCGACCGTATACTGAACTGGTAATCTCTTTTGTAATAACTTGTTGCGTCACCTGGTCATGGGAACTAGCAGAAGGTCAATCAAACAAAACTACCCTCCTACTTTAACCAAGGAATTGCAGAACTGTCACTGAGTCAGGTAGATACTGGGGGTAAATCTTCTCCAATGGCTGAGTTTGTTGAAGCAATGAGGAGCTGTACAATACTGATTCTGGTCTATGTTGAGTCAATTAATCCCAGACATTAACGAACTTCACAGAGAATTTCCAAATTACTTCTACAACAACATTGTCACTGTTCAATTTTCTTATTTCAATGCTAAAGCAGTCAATTGCACATTGATTTATCTGTCTGATAAACTCTGGGAAGATTACACTGCGAAGCAAGTAAAAAATCACACAACACCAGGTTATAGCAGGTTGGACCATGACCAGGTTTCATGTGATTTTTGACCTTGTCCACCCCAGTCCAACACCGGTATCTCCACATCACTGTGAAGGAAGATGATGTCATAGAAGAGCAAAGCAAGAGTCCACATATCATCAACTGTGCATCAGTTGTTTCAAAGAGCAATCCAGTTCGGGGAAAAAAGTGTTGACAAATTTTGTGTGTATCAATGCAATAAGAAAATGGATTTTCGAAGTGAAAATAACTAATTCACGTTAGTTAATTAATAACTAATCCATTTGTTTTGCTTTTAGATTGTTGTCTGAGGAGGAAGACAAAATGAAAGCACTGATGCAGCTAAAGGAAGAGCAGGAGGAGCTAATTAGAAAAACGCAGAGAGAAAAACAGGAGTTAAGGCAAGAAATGGAAAACAAGTCCAAGATTCTAGAGGAAGCACAAAAACAGCTGGAGGAAGTGCGGGTCAACAGACAGCGAGCAGACCAGGATGTGGTGGTAAGTGTATACACTAACCAACACAGCAAACTATATCAGCAGTAAAATAACAACTCTAAGATTAGGAAGAAGCTAATACACTAGGGACTGATCTAATCACTAAATCACAGCATTTTACAATGTAAGATCATAACTGGAAGCAATACATACTGAACATTAGATGAAGTGGGTTTATTGCTCACATAAATATAGAGGTTAGAAATTATTTGAAGCAATGTTTATTACAACACTGCTTAATATGTTCAGCCCAAGTTCCTATTTCTGCAAACTTAATGGAGGGATCAATCTATTTATTTCAAATCACATTAAAATTTACTATAATTATGATGCTTTTGATTCTGAGAAGTCCAAATGTGAGCCATAAGTAATTTTCAGCCTGCATTGTGTTAGTTACAGAATTCATGAAGTAGACAAATCCGGTAGGAATGTTCTATAATCCTGTTGGTTTGGCTATATCTGAAAATGTCAAATAAAGTCATTAGAATCCAGATTATAAAATCAAAATCCATGACAAAAGATTGTACTGCCTTTGTTAGAAAAGAATTAGGTACTGGGACTGTATTATTAAAGTATATTATTCTGAGATTACTCATCATTTAAGAAGCAACAATTATAGTTGATATATGTGTGAAAATCTAATATAAACATAGAGACTTGGAAAATATTCAACAGGTCAAGCAGTATCTATAGAGTAAGGAACAGAATTAATATTTCAAGTTGATTGTTATTCATCAGTTCTGATGATAAGACATTGACTTAAGATATCAACCTCTATTAATCCAAACATCAGGATGAGTGACAGAGGGTTGTGAATGGTGTTCGCATTATAATGTCACCCTTAATCCATCCAATATACATCCATTGTGTTTTTATGGTGGTGAGTTTAGTGATGTCTTAAGTATTCCACTGTGGAAAGGTATTTGCTTCATTTACATATTTTAATTTGGTGCCTGATTTAAAATTAATTTCTACACATAGTTCCCAGAAGCTGGGAAACTTGGCATTCAAAGTGAGGTGGAAGTATCCATCAGAAGTCATAGAGTCATGCAGCTCAGAAACAGACCCTCCAGTCCAACTTGTCCATGCTGACTAGGTTTCCCAAACTAGTCCTATTTGCCCGCATTCGGTCCATATCCCTCTAAACCTTTCCTATTCATGTACCTGTCCAAACGTCTTTTAAATGTTGTAACTGTACCAGCCTCCACCGCTTCCTCTGGCAGCTCATTCCATATACTCACCACCCGCTGTGTGAAAAAGTTGCCCCTCAGGTGCCTTGTTATAACACTCCTTGTGGGCCATGGGGAACAGAAAGCTTCCCCAACCCACCAGTCAAGAAAGTGTTGGCCCTGCCTACTGTACCTCATAATCTCTCCCTTCCCCAGGCCCCCAACATTGACAATTTCTCTTCCCCAACCCCCCTCAAAGCCAACTGCAACACAACCCACATCATGTGCTAGATTCTCCAATGTGCAACCATGGCCAACCTCCCCCCCTCTCCCATTTCTTCACCCCCTCCCCGCCCCCGTTACCCACCCAAGCTTTGAATGCTGATTTTCTCCTCCCTCCCCCCCCCCCCCCTCCCACAGTTTGATTTCCAAGGACCTTTCCGAAGATTCTTTGGCTAAGGTCTCCAGAATGCAAGTTCTGAAGAAGAGTCATATCGGACCCAAAAAGATAATTCTTGTTTTCTCTCCATAGGTGCTGCCAGACCTGCTCAGTTTCTCAGGCATTTCTGTGTTTGCTCCAACTTCTTTTGTAATTTCCTTGCTCCACATCACCACCTACTCCCCACAGCCCACTCCCCCGTTCCCTCTGCAATTTGCACACAAGTATTAGCACCTTTAACTCTATTTCTCTGTTCACAGATGCTGCCTGACCTGCAAAATGTTCCCAGCTTTTACCGTTTTCAAATAAATAGTTTGCATTAGTTTCCACACCTATTTACACATTGGTCAAATCATGATGCAGGGACACTTGAGAGAAACTTCAGGTAGCCACTTGATCATAACCTTCTGGTTCTTTTCAAAATGTGAAAGAAGGCTTTTGTTGCTCAAAGGGACAATTGACCCAATATTGTGAGCTGATCAATTTATTGTACAGCTTGTACAGGAATGGGAATTTGGTGCCTAAAAACAGAGAGAGTAAATTTATTAATTTTTTGGCAAAAAGACTATCTACCATAAATGGCATGACTATAAACGAAAAAGATTTGCCACCTAATGGCAGCAACGTTGTTAATATAGTATAATTACTTCAGGAAATTTTAGGTTGTCCTCAAACCTCCTCCTTAGAACAAGGCCTGAGATTCTGTTTATTCATATTACATGGAATGGTACTCAATATGTATTTATTTTCATATAAATAAAGGGTGAACTGATACTGAATATCCATTCCCCACAGAGCTATCATGGCTTGTTGACATTTATACAGACTGCCGTGATACAGAGCTCCTGTCTAGAACAGGCAATGAAAGCCATTCTTTTGATGTGGGGTAGTACTGCTTCAGCCTTGACCTCTTTGTATCAAAGGTGGTTTCAGAGCCTTGTTTCCGCTAAGGTTGCTGTCTGCCCTTCCTCTCTGCCTTATAGAAATGTCAGATAGAAGACATGTTTTATTGACTCACACTATGCTTTCTGTGTTGATGGACCAGCACGCGGAGTACCAAGAAATTTGATGATGTGCTTTTTGTTTCAGAAAGAAAAAGACTTTTATTGTAAAATAGAGAGTAGCAATTTGGCTATTTTTGTAAATTCAGTGTTGTTAATGTTGTTGTTAAAGCTTATCATGAAGTTCTAAAATGCTACACCACGTGAGGTTGTCTTAATTGTGATTTTACTAAAGGAGAAGAGTGTCAGAAGCAGAGAATAATTTGAACATGTGGACAACGTGACTTCTAGCATGTGGTATCTTTACGGCAGCTAATGTGCCTGGTTTAAGGTCTGTGGACTATTAGTGGAGTGAGGAGCAGAATTAATATTTCAAGTTGATGATCCTTCGTCATTTCTGATGATAAGACATTGACCTGAAATATCAATCTCTGTTAACCCACACCTCAAGATGAGTGACAGAGGGTTGGGAATGGCATTCACATTATAATATCATTTCCAACCCATCCTATACGGTTTAAGTTTAAGGTAACATCACACTGGTTGAAGGTGATACCTTCTTTAAGAGTTTATTGGGGCTTTATAGTGATCGCTTTGAAACTCCTAAAAGTGTTACAGTTGACTGCATCTGCTTCCTGTGGGCTGCTGCTTTCAAATAACTGAGTCAAAGCATTCAACGTCCAAGGTGCAACCATATTTATCAAAAGTTCAAAAGCCTTAAAAGTAACAGCAAGCAACACTTAGAAGGTAAATTGCACAACCATAAGATGGGAACAATACTGCTGAGAAAATCACATCTTAGAAAAAAAACACAGAAAATGTTGGAAATACTCAACAGGTTATGGCAGCATCTGTGGAAAGAAGCCAAGTTAATGTTTCAGATCTGTAACCTTTCATCTAAAAGAACCAAATGGACGCAAGTAATAGTTTTGAGCAAGGGTTTGGGTGGAATCAAAACAGTAAAATAAAAAACTCAGCAGGTTTGACAGCATCTGTGGACAAAGAAGCAGTTAAAATTTTGAGTCTCATGTAATGCTGCTTTAGGACTGGGCACAACGTTAACTTTGTTTCTGTCTCCATAGATGCTACCAGACCTGCTGAGAATCTCCAGCATTTTCAATTCTTGTTTCAGGTTTTCCAGCATTCGCAATATTCTGGTTTTACTGAAGGGCTGGGTGGACAAAGACTGAAGGACGGTGAAGGGTGATAGGAAAGATTTAATAACAAAAGGGTTCGTCTCTGAGGACCAAAGGAAATAGTGATGGGGCAAGAATAGAAACTAAGAAACGAAAGATGCATCTAGAGCAGGTGTGCTGCTGACAGCAAGCAAAAAGTTAAGAAAAAGCTGAAACCTGCAGAGAAAAGGAAACAAAATAGTCCCTGAGATTATGGTCTGAAACTCTGTGTTGAGTCCAAAGAGCTGTAAAGTGCCTAATCAAAAGAGGGGCATTATTCTTCAAGCTTACGTGAGATTTGCTGGAATTATGGAGCTGGCCAAGGATAAAGATGTCAGTGAGAGCAGGGTGAAGAATTGAGATGACAAGAAGTGAAAGTTTGGGACCTGCCTGCAAACACAACAGAGCTGTTCTGCAAAGTGGTCAATCTATTCTGCATGCAGGGAGACCACATTAATGGTAATCAATGCAGTAGACCAGACTAAAAGAAATTTCATGCAAATCACTACTTCTCTCGAGAGGAGTGTTTGGAGTTTTGATGAAGACATATAAGTTACATTTTGTCCACTTGCATAAAAAAGTAGGAAAGGACAAGGTGTTAGGGGGTGACTGAGGAGTGGACCAGGGTATCATAGAGGGAACGGGCCCTTCTAGAATGCTGAGAGGGGAGATGAGGGATATGGTGGAAAATAATCCATTGAATACAGCAGCTGGTGGGGTGGGAAAGTGGGAACTAATGAACCCTAACATGGTTCTGTTTGGGAGGGGAAGAGGTGAGAGCACAAGTGCAGGATTTGTGGTTAACAGCCCTGCCAAAAGCAGTTGGGGGTGTACTCCTCAGTTGGGGAAGAAAGAACACATCTCTGATACACTGGTGTGGGAGGCTGCAGCATTAGAACAGTTGTGATAGGGATGGAGAATGAAATCCAAACAAGTTTTAAGAAGGCATAGTGGAGATCACTGTGCAAGACAGTGGTCTTTTAATGAATAGTAGTCGATAGGCTATGATAAAATTATAGAATGGTTTACAGCACAGAGAGAGGCAATTTGGCCCATTGTCCCTGTGCTGGCCTCCAGCAAAAATAAATTAGTTCATCTTGCTCCCCTGCCCTTTGCCCATAGCTCTGCAACTTTTATTCTCTTCAGGTGTGTATCTTTTGAACCCCACTGGAAATGATGAAAGGTTATTGACTGGAACTACTAACTTTTCTGCCTCTCTACAGATGCTGCAAGACTTGCTCAATGCTCTCAACATTTTATGCATTTGCTTCAACTTTCCAGCACTGTAGGTTTTTGCTTTTGTACAGGTCTTGTCTTGAGCTTATTGTGAGTTGACAAGGTGAGTATAGTACAGTTCAGCACAGGAACAGGCCCTTTGGCCCACCATGTCCGCACTTACCATGATGTCATTCTAAACTAACCCCAATTGCCTACACATGGTCCATATCCCTCTACTCCTTGCTGTTCATGTGTCTGTCTAAATGCCTCTTACAAGTTGTTATCATATCTGCTTCTGCTACCTCCCATGGCAGCATATTCCAGGCAACAACCACCCTCTATAAAAAAAAACTTGCCCTGCACATCTCCTTTAAACTTGCCCCCTGTCACCTTAAGTGTTTGCCTCCTGGGAAACAGACTCCAACAATCACCCTATCCATGCTTCTCATAATTTTATATGCTTCTATCCAGTCGCCTGTCAGCCTCTGATGTTCTAGCGGAAAAAGTCCAAATTTATCCAACTTCTCCTTATTGTTAATACAGTCCAATCCAGACAAAATTCTGGAATACCTCTTTTGCACTCTTTCCAAAGTATCCATATCCCTTCTATAGTGTAGCAACCAGAACTGCACAGCATAGTCCAAATGCAGCCAAACTGAAGTTCTATACAGTAACAACATGATTTGCCAGCTTTTATACTCAGTGCCCCAATCGGTGAAAGCAAGCATGCTGTGTGCCTTCTTTACCACCTTATCCACTCACTCATGTTGCCATTTTCAGGGAGCTATGGACTTGCACCCCAAGATACTCCTGATATCAATGCTCTTAAGGGTCCGGCCACTCCCTTTTGTATTAGACCTCCCAAAATGCATCACCTTACAATTGTCTGGATTCAACTCCCTCTGCCATTTTTCCGCTCAACTTTCCAAATGTTCTTTATCCTGCTGCATCTTTTTAACAAAACAAGAGAATGCACAATAAAGAGGATATTGAGAGGTAGAGAAAGTGAGAGACCTTCATGTGCATGTCCACAGGTCGTTGAAGGTGGTAGGAGAGGTGTATATGGGATGCTTTCCTTTATTGGATTTAATGCTATACCTGTATAAAATGCTGGTTAGGCCAAAGTTGTAATTGTGAGTACAGTTCTGCTCACTGCATTAAAAGAAGGACATAATTGCTCTGGTAAAAGTAGGGACAGTTACAAGAATGTTGCCAGAGCTTAAGAATTAGTGACGATGACAGATTGGATGAGCTGTGATTGTTTTCTTTAGAACAGAGGAAGCTGTGGGTGACTGAAGTGAGGAGGGGAAAATAATGAGGCCTGGATGGTCTAGACAGGAAAGACCTGTTTCCCCTTGTTGAGCACAAATTTAAGATGATTAATGGAAGGATTAGAGAGGACATGAAGGAAAAACTTGCAACCAGAGGTTGAAGGTCTAGAATTCATTGCCTTCTTTGGTAATGGAGGCCGAAATGCTCAACTCATTTCAGAGGTTCCTGGAGCAGCACCTGTAACTTTCAAAGCCACATACAGGCTGAAATAACTCCATAGAGGCCGGTATGCTGTCACCAAATCATCCTTTATTTACACGTGGAGAGTTCTTGACGCTGATCCAGCTCCCTCAGAGCCAGCTGTCAGAATGAACAGGATGTCTGACACTCCTGCTCTTGTCTGTCAGCCAGGGCTCCCTGATTGGAGCTGTTAATCTGGTCCAATCAGAGAACTCATTCTATGAAGTCTACCTGGCTGACATTGTTACAATCACTTAACATGGGCCAGGTGCTGGAAAGTGCAGCTGGTTTTCATTGGCAGACATGATAGTGCTAAGTCCTCAGTTGTCGCTGCTTTCATATGTAACTTCTTAGTTCGTTGTTTTGCAGAGTAAACTAGGATTCATGTTAAGACTGAATGGACTCACTCTCCTTAATTGAAGAACTTTAAAATGTCTTTACGTTATTAGCACGTTTTATGCCATTACAATTGGCCTCATTGTTTAACTTAGTGAATGTAGTGCAGCAAAATTTACTTGTAGATATAAGCTAATCAGCCCATTCAGAGATACTATTACACATCACTGGAGTGGGTGAGACTTGATCCTGAACCTGCTGGCTCAGAAGTGGGGACACTACCGCTGTGCCATAATAATCCATAGAATTGACTTGAATGCTTGCACTTTTAATGAAATATTGATTAGTTTCTTCTCTCCACACAATTACAGAATGAAAAATATATCTCAGCAAAGAAAAATTATATATTGCTGAGATCCTGTGCAGGTACTAACACGTGACAGGTTTCCAATTGTTCATTAATACAGACCGTGCAGCATTTATTTGGTGACAATTTTCTCCCCTTTGTTTTTTACAGGCTGCACAGAAGAAATTGCGACAAGCAAGTTCACATGTTAAGCACTGGAATGTTCAGATGAACAGGCTAATGCGTCCAATTGGACCAGGAGGTAACTTAGCAACATTGAGGTTAATTATGTTCTTGAGACAAAATGTCACCTTTTAGAGTCATAGAGCTGTACAGCATGAAAAAAAACCCTTCGGTCCAACTCGTCCAATGCCAGCAGGTATCCTAAATTAATCTAGTCCTATTTGCCAGCATTTGGCCCATATCCCTTTTAAACCCTTCCTATTCATATACTCATCCAGAAGCCTTTTAAATGCTGTAATTGTACCAGCCTCCACCACCTCCTCTGACAGCTCATTCTATACATGGACCATTCTCTGCGTGAAAGAGTTGCCCCTTAGATCCCTTTTATATCCTTGCCCTCTCACCTTAAACCAATGCCCTCTAGTTTTGTACTCCTCTACTCTGAGGAAAAAGACCTTGACTATTCACCCTATCCATGCCCTTCATGTTTTTGTAAACTTCTATATGGTCACCTCTCAGCCTCTGACACTCCAGGGAAAATAGCCCCAGCCTATCCAGCCTCTCCCTATAGCCCAAACACTCCAATCCTGGCAACATCCTTGTGAATCTTTTCTGAACCTCTTCAATTAACAATATCCTTCCTATAGCAGGGAGACCAGAATTGAATGCAGTATTCCAAAAATGGCCTAACTAATGTCTTGTACAGCTGCAACATGACCTCCTAACTCCCATGTTCAATGCGCTGACCAATAAATACAAGCATACCAAACGCCTTGCCCTGTCTACTTGCAACTTCACTTTCAAGGAACTATAGACCTGCACTCCAAGGTCTCTTTGTTTGGCAACAATCCCCAGGACCTTACCATTAGGTGTATAAGTCCTGCCCTGATTTACCCTACCAAAATGTAGCACCCCAGATTTACTTAGATTAAACTCCATCTGCCACTCCCTGACCCATTTGATCAAGGTCCCATTGTACTCTGAGGTAACCTTCTTCGCTGTCCACTACACCACCAATTTTGGTGTCATCTGCAAACTTACTAACCATACCTCCTTTATTCACATCCAAATCATTTTATTTAAATGATAAAAAGCAGTGGACCCAGTACCAAACTTTGTATTTTTTTTCAAATTGGAATATTTATTTGAAAGTTTACTTCAGAAAATATAGACCCAGAAATTTTATGTCACTTTCATTACCTTTATTCTTCAACAAAAAGCTGTGTCTAAAATTTATAATTGGTTTATAAAGCTGAGACTAGAGTCAGCACTAGGGTGGCACGGTGACTCAGTGGTTAGCACTGCTGCCTCACAGTGCGAGGAACCCGGGTTCGATTCCAGCCTCGGGTGACTGTCTGTGTGGAGTTTGTACATTCTCCCCATGTCTGTATGGGTTTCCTCCAGGTGCTCCAGTTTCCTCCCACAGTCCAAAGATGTGCAGGTTAGGTGGATTGGCCATGCTAAATTGCCTGTAGTGTTCAGGGATGTGTAGATTAGGTGGGTTATAGGAGGACAGGTTTGGGTGGGATGCTCTGAGAGTTGTTGTGGACTTGTTGGGCCAAAGGGCCTGTTTCCACACTGTAGAGATTCTATGAGTTCATGAATCTATGATTCCTGTCCAAAAACATAATCAAGGTGGAGAGGAAATTTGACAGAGTGACTCCCAGTGGGCTTTGGTGTTTAGCCATTTGTCTAGGGTTTCTGTCAATCATCTGTGGATGAGCCAGTGCAAGCTTTCAGAAACTCCAGGCTGTTATCGTTATTGTGGATACATGCATCCCAAACTGTCTATATTGCTATAGCAACAGTCAGCAGGAGGATGGTTGTCACTCTGCTCTTTCACTTGGCCACAGTCTTTCATTTGTCTACCTTGCATTCCCAATCATTTTATTTTGGACTTACACTCCTTCTCTTTCCACTCCGGCCTTAGCAAAAGTTAATCAATATTTCATATCCATTTTAAATCTTCATATAGACTAAAGCAACAGTTATCCCAACATGAAACATTTCCCATTGACTGGAAAAATTTCTTTAAATGTGAGTATTTCTTTTCCTGTTTTAGCTGCTTGTATTTATCACCTGCCCTTTTTTTGGAAGAAAAGACCATTGCATAGAAAACCACCCTTATAGCCTCATTACTTGCAATCCACATAATGTTAATCTGTTGCTCAACCCCACTACAAAACTTTTTTTTTTATTCATACCAATTATTCTGGGCTAGGTCACCTTCAGTCAATGACCTTGAAATATGTAGCTGCTGTTCCTTATAGCTACACCTGCCAGGAGATCTGCCCCATTTGTCTGGCCAACCACTCTGTAACAACTTTCATCCAACTACATCTCGATGGCTGCTGTTCCAGCTCTGCTACACTTTTGTCCTTCGGAAGAGATATCTCTCTCATTTAAACTGATGCTATTAATTGCAAAACTGTACGTGGATGCTACACTATAAATGTGGGCTGCTAACACATACATATGTGAAATAAGAACAAACAGTATAGCACAAGAACAGGCCCTTGGGCCAACCAAGACTCTGCCGATTTATGATGTCTTTCTAAACTAAAAACCTTTTGCCTCAACATGGTCCATACTCCCTGCCTATTCGTGTATCTGGCAAGAGGCTTCTTAAAGGCTGCTATTATGTCCACCTCCACGAGCACCTCTGGCAGCTCATTTCAGGTACTTACCACTCTCTGTGTAAAAAAAAAACAAACTTGCCTTTCACATCTTCTTTAAACTTTCCTCCTTTTACCTTAAACTTACGTCTCCTCATAATTGGCACATCTACCTAGAGAAAATGACTCCAACTCTCCATTCTATCATTGCCTCTCATCATTTTATAAACTTCATCCTTCAACATTAAAGTGAAAACAAACCACGTTTGTCCAATCTCTCCTAATAGCTGATACCCTCCAAACCAGGTTACGTCCTGATAAACCCTTTCTGTACCATCTCCAAAGCCTCCACCTTTTTATGGTAGTGTGGCAACCAGAACTGTCCACAATATTCCAAATGTGGCCTAACTAAAGTTCTGTACAAACTGCAAATATTAAGAAGATTATCGATGATGCACAGGTTACTTTCTATTTGTCTTCCTTGTTAGATTGGCATATCTAATATCTCTGTAGGCCAGGTTGGAACAGAGCTGGAGGAATATGATGTAATGTTTACAGGTCAAACTTTTTTAAGAAAGCTAATTACAGGTTGCTAGAGGTATAATGATAAATAAAATGATCAGGAAGTTGTTGGCTGTGAAGACAGTTGAATCACAAACAATATTTTGTTGCATGCCTTTAAAGCATTAGTTGTCTAGTTTGTGGTTGGGCTCAGTTGGTCATTTCCTGCTGCTATTTAATTGTTACCTATCAGCACTGACTTATTGTGCCTTTAGATATATGCAAGAGAAATAACTCAATACAGTGCGGGTAAAGTTTGAGTCATTCAGCGGTGAATAAAGGATTCTTTCTATCCTTTCGTGAGTCAATTAAAAACTGAGTGAATGAAAACCTACTTTGTGCCACTTTAACAGCTGCTGTATTGTGTTCAGAACTGAAACACCTATGACAAATAATGGAATATTAGTCAGCACGTTGCATTGCAAGTGCAAAGCAACACGGACAGCCTTCAGTAATTATAAAATCCAATCCCATTAATCATGCCTCTCATTTTTAAAAAAAAATTAATCTATAAACATTACGTGTGATAAATTTTTCTACATCATATTCCCCACCTCTCATCAAACCTTGCCCAAGGATATATTAGATATGTCAATCTAACTAGGAAAATAAATAGAAAGCTATCCTGTGCATCATCGGTAATCTTATTGACTAACATTTTGCACATGCGTGTGTGAGCGCATGTACACTAAACATTTATTGCAACCAAAACCAAGCTGTGAAATAGAAACATAGAAAATAGGAGCAGAGTAGGCCATTCAGCCCTTTGAGCCTGCTCCACTATTCAATATGATCATCCAATTCCAGACCCTGTTCCCAATTTCTCCTCATTCCCTTTGATCCCTTTAGTCCCAATAACGAACTGTATCGAATTCGTTATTGAAACCATTCAATGTTTTGGCCTCAACTGCTTTTTGTGACGGAGAATTCCACAGGCTCACCACTCTCTCTGGCTAACGACATTTCTCCTCATCTCAGTCCTAAATACATTACTGCGTATCCTTAGACTATAACCTATGGTTCTGGATTCCCCTGTCATTGAGAACACTGTTCCTACATTTCTGAAGAAGGGTCTCAACCCGAAATGTCAGCTTTCCTGCTCCTCTGATGCTGCCTGGCCCGCTGTGCTCCTCCAGCTCGACACTGTGTTATCTTTCCTGCATTTACCTAGCCTAGTCCTGTTTGCATTTAATAAGTTTCCATGATATGTCCTCTCCTTCATCTAAACTCAGTGAAAATTATTCTTACTGATTCTGTTTCTTCATATGTTAATCCTGTCATCCCAGGAACAGTCTAGTAAACCTTTGTTGCACTCCCTCCATAGCCAGAATATCCTTCCACAGATAAGAGGTCCAAAACTGCAAACAATGCTCCAGGTGTGATCACAGCAAGACATCCCTGCTCCTGTGCTTGATTCCTCTCGCTTTGAAGGGCAACACACCATTTGTTTCCTTCACTGCCTGCTGCACCTACATGCTTACTTTCAATGACTGCTGTACAAGGACACCCAGGTCTTGTTGCACTTCCCCCTTTCCCAATCTGTCACCATTCAGATAGTCTGCTGTCCTCTTTTGCTACCTCACATTTTACTTCATTCGCCATGCATTTGCCCACTCACTCAACTTGTCCAAATTACACTGAAGCCTCCCTGCATCCTCCTCACAGTTCACCCTCTTACCCAGCTTTGCATTGTCTCCAAACTTTGATGTGTTACATTTAGTTCCCTCCTCTGAATCATTAATATACCTAGTGACCTGCTACTTTAAATCAAAGACAGTCTAGCCGACCAGGATTTGGGGAATGTGAGGTCATGTGGATAAGTTTGAGATGATCATTTGTACCTCCAGCAACTGTTTTGAATTATGCCAGAAGAGTTTATTGTTTAAATCATGCCCCACTCCACTCCCTGGCACCTTCTTCCTCACCCATTGCTATCCTACTGAGCCTCATCTGTCAGCTTCAAACACACCTCTCTCACTCATCCCCACTGTGATCTGTCTGCTCTGAGATCTCCTCCAGCCCACCCTCCGCCTCCCCCTATCCCACCGTTTGTCAGCTTCCCCAACCCTTTGGGACAGTCCGCTTTACTGATCACCAGCTGCATGCTTCACCCACTCCAAATCTAGTCACACCATCCCTTGATTTGTCTTTTCTGTCACAGACTGGTCATCAGATCGGAAATGTGGAACCAAATAATGCAAACAGGTCCTGTAGTTCAAACTGCAGGGACTTTGAGTCACAAAGCACGGAAACAGACCCTTCGGTCCAACCAGCCCATGTCAACCATAATCCTAAACTAAACTAGTCCCACCTGCCTGAATTCGGCCCATATCCCTCCAAACATTTCTTATTCATGTACTTCCCTAAATGTCTTTTAAACGGTCTAACTGTACCCGCATCCACTATTTATTCTGGAATTTCATTCCACACAAAAACCACTCCATATGTTTTAAAAAAAAATTGCCCCCATGTCCTTTTTAAATCTTTTTCCTCTCACCTTAAAAATATGATGCCTAGTTTTCGAAATCCCCCACCATAGGGAAAGGACATCTACCATTCACCTGATCTGTACCCCTGATGATTTTATAAACCTCCATAAGATCAACCCTCAATCTCTGACCCTCCAGTAAAAAGTATCCCAGCCTTTTCCAGCCTCTCCTTGTAACTCAAACCCTCCATTCCTGGCAAAATCCTGGTAAATCTCTTCTGACCCCTCTCCAGCTTAATAATATCCTTCCTATAACAGAGCGACCAGAACTGGACACAGTAATCCAGAACAGACTTCTGGGCTTCTCATCCATAACTCCTCCCCACTTCCCTATTCCAAAATATTGCCAAAGAGATTGGAACTATACTTTGCTCGCATTAAAGATCATGAAATCATTAGGAGTAAGAAACTGGATCATCACACATTTGTACTTTTGCTTATTTTACATCTTAAGGACCCCATCACGTCTTTACAATGACATACTTTAAAGCAGCTGCTAGTACTATTGACCAAACAGTTTACCTATGTTTTAGCTACTTACTTTCTCCGCCTACAGCATCTTGAGTCTTGGTGCTCTCTTGCTGAACTTTTATCTCACTTACTCACTGCTAATGTTTCCTCTGATTTTTGTTTTTCCTGCCTGGACATCTAAGTTTTGTGTGTGCTATGTTAAAACAGAGGGTGTCCTACAGTGGAGGCTGACGGCATGCGTGTGGGGTTTTCTGGAGGCTGCACAGCTCACAGGGAGCATTGCTCAGGCAGTTAGTAAACTAAAGATACAAGTAATGTGCTGATAACAAGTCCAAACCTGTCCCTGGATCACTATGAGAAATTCTTGCATGCTGCAGTGCAGCGAGATTTGAGTAGCTGGTAAACTGACACTTCTACAGTTGAAAACTGGATACAGAAACAACAGGGCAGAGAAATAGGTCACACTTATCATTAGATTTCTGAATTTCATACTGTGATCTGCTACGCCATAGTTGTTTGGGTGATCAACAGGTATCAGGCTCCTTAATTTGTGCCCTTGAGCTGTTTGCAAAATGTTATTACGAAATTCAGGTCTAAATAGCAGAAACTGAGTTTCTCGAGAGCTGAACCACGTATAACAAATGGGTGCAATGATTTCCTGAGCTCCAGAAATCCCAGCCTATTTCAATGTCTTACCCAGCACTTTGTTACTTTTGTCAAGAGTAAGTAGTTTTTGTTCCAAGATTGCTATATGCTTTCTAATTAAATAATACTCTTTTGAAATGATGTTTTACACATCAGAAGGTGATGTACATCTTCTCCAAAAGGTTAAAAACAAATTAAAAGCAGCCAAGACAAGGTGACTGGCCATGGCTCAGAAATGGATATAACGATTGATAGATTTCCCTTGAATATTAATTGTGATTGAACACCTGCTCATCACAATCTATTAATGGGCCTCTGAATATTTCAATACACTTTAAAGTGAAGGATGAGTTAAGGCATGTAATCGCCGAAGTAACAGAAATTCGATTTAAGCATTGAGAAAACAGGACTGCAAAAATATAAACAGACATTAAAATTTCATAAAACTGGTACTGAGCAGCCATCTGTTTGTGTGGGAGTAGCAGGAAATTCCCTTTTGGTCCTGCTTTTGATGAAACGTAAATAGCAGTTCAGGGATTAGTGTCTGTACATGCAGATGTACACACACACACACCATTTCAACACCAGCCATATGTAGCAACTGCTGCCATTTGCATAGTTCAGTATTGTAGGCTCCTGGGTCTTTTCCTATCGTATTGCATGGACTAAGGTCCCATTCTGCTCCTACGAGGCAGCAACTCAGTTTCTGCATTTCTGGTCAATACAGACCTTTCTCCATCTATCTGCTTAAGCAGAAATAGAACAATAAAGAGTCTATGTTATTGCAATCTGTAAATAACCTGGTGGTGTCAAAAAAACAGTCTGCTTAGTGAAGCGATCTTATATCATTACACATGTGGCTGTCCTCAAAATGTTTGCTCTTTTTGTTACAGATAAGCGGCCTACGCCTCCCATTGTGCCTAACTATCGAGGATCAATAGGGGGACAGCAGGAGGCACGAGTAAAGTTATCGGGAAAGACTGAGGAGAAAGGTAACACAACTGCCGATGAGTGTAGGAAAGAGAATCTCCATCGCTCACTGTCAAACTGTCCTTCTAACGCAAACTCAGTTGAGGAAATGGAGACCTCAGCTTTAAATGGACAGGTGAAAAGGAATTCAGTGGAAATTAGAAAACCGATGCAACGGTCTTCCTCAGAGGATCCAGAACATGCTCCGACAGAGGAACTCATCAGATAGTTTGGATGTCAACAGAGGTGATTCAAAATAGTTGACATTCCATTGCTTCATATTGGACAATAACATCAGGTCACAAAGAGTCGTCCAATAAAGTTCACAGTCACGAGTGCAAAGAGTAAAAGTTAGATGTCATCAATGAAGTCAGCCATTTTATTCAGCCTTTTCCACAAGGATGACCGAGGTTACTAAAGACAAAACAATGTGAAATTGCCTGAAACCATCAGCTATTGTTTGCATGCAGCAGTACTTAATGCATCTTTAGACCAATAATGGTGAAGGAGAACTTTAAAATTGGAGTTTTGTCTTATTTACATTCTTACACCATAATACAATTTGTGGATATTGAGTTTTTATAAACTTTTTAATTGGCAAAAAAAGTCTGTGTAAAAAAATAAGATATCATCTGTTTACTTTGAGTGCTGTCAGCCTCCTCACCATTAACCGAACAAACTACACAATCAGCTTTATTTGTAGACATTAGAATTGAAAAGTTGGGAAGTTATGCTAAACCTGTGACCAACTTTGGTTAGGCCACACTTCAAAGACTGTGCATGCTTTGGTCATCGTATTGTGAGAAAGGATGTAGAGGCACTAGCTGCAATGAATGGGTATATCGATCAAGAAAGTATTAACAGGCAGGGCATTTTTCCTCCAGTAAACGGAAGGCTGAGGGGAGACTGGTCTTTAAAATGATGAAAGGTTTTGCTAGAGTGGATATGGACAGATTGTTTGCACTTGTGGGAAGGACCATAATCAGAGGCCATCATTAGAAGAGAGTCACCAAGAAATCCAATAGGGAATCCGGAGGAATGAATTTACACAGAATGTTGAGAATGTAGAACTTGCTCCCTAATAATATAAATGCATTTAAGGGGACATTAGACAAACCTATGAGGGAGAAGGAAACAGAGGCCTATGATAATTACTATTTCAATTAAAAATGATGGCGACAGGAGGGAAGGCCTGTCTGGCAATTAATACCGCATGGACTGGTTGGATTAAATTGGATGAGCTGTCTGGAAATTGCTGAAATTCAACCTAAAAAGCCAACAAGGTGCAGAGCTGGATGAACACAGCAGGCCAAGCAGCATTGTAGGAGCAGGAAGGCTGATGTTTTGGGCCTAGACTCTTCTTCAGAAATGGTCTAGGCCCAAAACTTCAGCCTTCCTGCTCCTCTGATGCTGCTTGGCCTGCTAATGTCTGCTTTTAAAACATGTCAATGTTTTTCAATTTGTTCTATAATGTTGAGGTACCTATTAATGCTATTAATTGTTTTGATTTGTTTTCATTAGTACCAAAGCAGTGTTCAGAACTTAAACCCATCCACACTGCTTCAAGATTTTTGGTTTGAGAAGTGTAAAGCCACACTTATCCAAACTTGCCAGTGTGTGTCAGCCAAAGACCGGCAAGTTCTTAAATCAAACAGTTTCGATCCATGGTAAACTAGTTTGGATTTCTAGGCTCACTGACTGACATCTCTGTTAAATGTGAATACAAGCAAAATATGTATCAAATACTTCTTCAATGGCATTGTACAACTTTAGTGTAACTCTAATTTTGTACAGGGCATTCAAGTGTGAGGTGCAGGATTTAAAGCGTGTCATTTCTGCTATATGCTTTCAAATGAACGTGTCCTTTATTTTGGGCTACAGTCAGAAGTATTTCAAATCATCTCAACTTGCTTTTGGTTTATGCTTTAAATTTTGTAAAATATATGTGCGGTTTTTAATAAATATTTAGAAAATTTGTTGGAAGTTTCTTTTGAAATAAATGAATAGCTGATACTAGCTAACTCCAGAAGTATCTATTTTAAAAGATTACTATTTGATACGACTGGGATTTGTTAGCACAAATAATGTCTATTTGTATAGTTTGTTTATTGACAATTGCAGTCTGCCTTACAAAATATGCATAACCAATGTGATTGTTATTAAACATCATCTTAATCCACAGTTATATTTCTTTTTAATATAGTTTCCATATGTCAAGTTCTAATTAAACAGCTGATTAAGATCAAAACAATGTTTTAGTTATAGCTTTTGCCAAGTTAAATTATAGACAATTCTTTTTCAATCCTCTACATGATCCAGTAATTCAGAAAACACCTGTACAGTATTATTGCAATTCAGCTGTAATAAAGTAGTTTTCTTAAAACGTCTGACTCACTCTCTATATCTTTTTGCACACAGTCACAGAGCAGTGGGAAGAGCTAAGTACTGTGATGTCACTTTGTTAATGGCTCTCCTAAAATTCCAAAGACACTTTTGTATTCACTTTAATATTACTCGCCCTCAAGAGACCTGAGGGTGCATGTACCCAATTTTTGAAGGTGTCTGGATTTATTGAGAGGATGGTTAGCAATTTTTGTGATATCCAGGACTTCATAAATAGAGATACTGAGTACAAAAGCAGGAACATTATGCTGCTCCTTTATTAAAGCTCTGTTTAGACCTCAGCTACAGCAATTGTAGTCACCGTGCTTTCATACTTCAGAAGAAAGGTTACTGGACTTGAAATGTTAACTCTGTTTCTCTCTCCACAGATGCTGTCAAACCTGCTGATTTTTCCCACCATTACTGTTTTTGTCTCTGGCATGAATAGTTGAGGGCAGGTTCACCTGAAGTCTCCCTGCCTGCTCTTTGTAGCTAATTAAACGATCTAATTCCAACTTGCAAGCAGACATGTTTTATTGTGAAAAGGAGCGAAACTCGATAATATTGATATTCAGAGATGTGGGTACGCTCACAAATGGAGCACAATGTTTGCATGTAGGTACAGTCAGCAATTAGGAAGTGAACTGTTCTGTTAGATTTTTTACAAGGGGATCAGAGTACAAGAGTAACAAAGTGTTGGTACAATTAGACCATGCTTTGGATGGACCATACCTGGAGTACAGTATTGGTTACCATCTTTAAGGAAGGATTTACATTGGATGCGGGGCAGTGAAGATTCCCTACATTGGTTCTTGGAATAAGAGAGCTATCTTATGATGGGAGGCTGAGTACTATGGGCCTTTACTGTCTCAAGTTCAACAGAATGAGAGGTGATCTCTTTGAAACATACAAGATCTGGAAGTGATTTGACAGGGTAGATACAGAGCTGGCTGGGGTAGTCAGAACATTATGGCACTCATCTCGGGATCAAGCTGATCAAGTAGGACTGAGAGAAATTTCTTCACTCCAAATTCATTACACCCGAAGGGTTGTAGCTGCTCCATCATTAAATATATTTAAGTTTGGTAGAGACAGATTTTTACTCTCAAGAAATCTAGGGAGATTGGAGGGGGGTGGGTGGGGAGTGCGTGGGCAGGCAGGTAACATTGAAACCAACAACCAGGTGCACTCACGTTAACTGATGGTGCAGCTGGAGAGAGTGTATAATCCAGTCCTGCTTCTGATGTTCTTAGAACTGTGCCTATTGATCACCACGTTATCTGTACAGTTAAATTAATTTATTTTAATTAATTAAAAAAGCAAAGAGCCCAGATGGTGGTTGGTGGCGAGGCTTGGAGTAAAGGAGTTGGGACATTATGTTGAGGTTGTAAAAGACGTTAGTGAGGCCTCTTCTGGAGTTCTGTGTGCTGTTCTGGTCACCCTAGTACAGGAAGGATATTATTAAGCTAGAGAGAGTTCAGAAGAGATTTATCAGGTTGTTGCCAGGATGGAAGGTTTTGAGTGAAAAGGAGAAGCTGGATAGGCTGGGACTTGATTCACTGGAATATAAGAGGTTGAGAGGTGACTTCATTGAGGTTTATAAAATTTTTTAGATATGGTGAATGGCAGATGTCTTTTCCTGGGGTGGCGGGGGGAGGGTGGAATTTCCAAGACTGGAGGGCATATTTTTAAGGTGAGGAGAAAGATTTTAAAAAAGACATGGCTACTTTTTACACAGTGGTTAGTGTGTGAAATGAATTTCCAGAGGAAGTGGTGGATGCAGGTGCAGTTACAAAAATTTAAAAGACATTTAGATAAGTACATGAATAGGAAATATTTGGAGGAATATGAGCCAAGTGCAGGCAGGTGAAACTAGTTTGGTCAGCATGGACTGGTTAATCCAAAGGGTCTGTCTCTGTGCTATATGACTGTATGGCTGGTGAGTCTGGTTGGCAGTGGGCAGTGGGGGACTCAGCAAGAGCCTGCCCTCATGGGGAAAGTCCAGCATGGAGCGACTGCAGGTCCATGGTTATAGATGGACTGTAATGTTGCACTTTTAACTTATTTCTTTATTTTTCTATCTTGTACCTATGATAGAGCTGGAAATGGTGACATTACACATGTTTCATGGCTCTTCTGTACTTGAGAACATATGACATTAAAATCTAATCCTAATTTGAGTTAACTAATAAAACTGACTGCTAGCAGCAGAATGTCCTGCAATGTTTGTGCAACGAGCTTTCAATAATCAAAGCAAAGGTGAATTGAAACCAGTAGTTTGCCAGAAATTGCTGGTGATAATCATGAATTTTCTATCCTCCGATATTTCTCTGCTTTGGCAAGCCACAATGACTCGATGGGGTGGGTTGCTGGAACGTTGTAAATGTGAACAGTACTAATGCCCAGAGACTCAGCCACTATCAGAGTGGAACCTCATCTGTGCACATGGTACATTGTGAAATGTCATAAACTAGAAAACTGGGAAGTTGCATCTTCAGCAGTCAGCCATCCCAGTGTGACTCAGCATGGGAAAAGAGAAGGTCAAAGACAAACAGGCAATTGCTGCAAAGTATACAAAATCAGGTCAATTAGATGAGGCAGGTGTCAGGAATTGGAGGAACAGAAAGACAGAACTTCAGAAATCTAGAGTCTTCGCTCTGAACATTTCCTTCTGTCATATCTGGATATGGCAAATTTCGGCATTGCAACGGATAAAAGTGTGCAGTAAAGCCATGGGCACATCTCAGATTTTCCACGTTGTGAGTTCTTCACTTGAATAAGACCTTTGGTGGAGGTGCAAATTAGAAACCGCAATCTCTTGCTTCTGTAGGTTCTTAACATACCATCAGCACAACAGTTGTCTCATTTCTTCAAATGTTCCCAGAGAAATCAGAATTCATTGGTGTACACCAAAGGATTAGGAAGAAAATCAGGATTAGGTTAACCAACAAAATTAATTTAGTGCAGCAGCCTTTTGTCAATAATTGTGCCATTTGGAGGAGGGAAGTGCAATTAAATACGACATACTTAGGCACAAGAGAAGGAGCTGTAGAAATAAATTAACAAGGGCAAGGTTGAATGGAAGTACATTGCACACACTTTACAAAACAATCCATACCTGATGGGGAATGCTGGAAATACTCAGCAGGTTAAACTGAAGAAATAGCATGTCATCATTTGATTAGACATTTCATATAATTTCACATTTCCGAAAATGTCAGATCATCCTTATTACTGTCCTCAAAGGACAGCTGTGAATGATGATTCTGGTGCTCCTATTTACACCTCTTCTAGACCTATGTTTTGTTTCTTTATTTGTAAAATAACTATCTCTTTTATCTTCCATCTTCATCCCCATTATCATTTAAACTTTCCTTCCTTCTAAGTAATCACAATCTTTTCTGTTCCCACCTCCCCCCCCACCCTAGCTCAGTCCCCTTCCTCTTCCTCTGTATATTTAAGCACCTTCACATCCTTTTCCTCTTCCTCTGTATTTTTAAGGACTTTCACATATGTAACATTTTCCAGTTCCCATGAAAAGTCATTGAACTGAAATGTTAACTTTGTCTGTCTGAGGAGAGAAACAGGTAATGTTAGACCTGCTGCTTATCTTCAGTATTTATTTTATTATAATTCTGATTTCTAGCATCTTCCCTATTTTGCTTGTGCCCAGATATGAAACTTAATTTAATTGTTCACAACAGAGATGCAGAGCACACTATTATTAGTGTGGGTGGTGCTGGTGGAATTCTGAAAGGTGGTGTAAGACACAAGATTTGTTATTGAGTTGGATAGGTGGTTAAATGATTGTTAGGAATGTTTCACCAAAACTTATTTTCTCCGGGTGGCAAAATGGTTCAATATTCTGTCAAATGCCCAACACCCAATAACAAAAGAATAAATTTGTGGATGTGGAGCATCAAGATTTCCATGAATAACTTCAGAATGTAGCAAAGTAAATGATTAACAGACATCTGTGCAATTACAGTATGCAATTAGAAATATGGTCCCACTTGATTTCAGTGAATGTATCCACTGAATAGCCAAGCTGTGCAGATCTCAATAGGATCACAGGACTGTGCTGAATTGGCTGATAGCATTAAATTAGTAGTTAGCCATAAGCCTCAACACGCCTGGCTTTGGAGAAGGATATGGCAAAGTTGTTGCAACCACTTACTATTGATTGACTCCTGCATGTTTATGGTGTGTGCGTAAGAACTGGACCATCATCCCTTCCCTGATTAAAGTTGGCTTCTTCTGCATGTCGGAGGTCTACACAATAATAAATACCATTTGTCTGGGTTACCAAAGTATGACTACCAACTGTTAGGCTCTGGCAATGAGCTAATTGTTACTGGCTAGGAAAGGAGGAGAGAGGAAAATAAACTTGTAGAGATAAAGATCATCTATTTATCAATTTGTTAAAGATCTACCTGCATAGGCTGCAGTGCTATGAAAATTCTCTCCATCTAGGAGACACTGTGACAACTCTATAAACTAGTTTGGATCAAAAATGGAACTGCAGTGTCTGTTGATTTAGAAAATGTGTTGAATCATTGGATTTAATAAATGAAAATACACTAACTCTAGATATTGGTTAGAGCTAAATATAATCCAATGGTTTCTTCTCCCATGTCAGAATGCTGAACCTGAGGACTCCATCCTGAGCCCTACTCCATGTTTTATATACTATAGATGGCATGATGACAGTTTTCACATTTACAATGAAGACACCTAGCACTCCACCTCCTCCAATATTGACACGCTATAATTGTCTCTTCAACACTGAAACCTGAATGAGGTATAGTTACTTGCAGCTTAAAATTTAAAAAGTCCAGGTTGTTAAATTTGGCTCCTGCTAACCGCACATTTGCTTAAAAATTTAGCTCCATCAGTCTCCCCAGTTAAGGCTGATCCCAATGATACACACGTTTTGTACATTGCTCCACCCTAAGTTTGAAATATCTCAGCCATTCAAATTCATTACCAGGTTGGTTTTTTTCCCTTCTACAAAAAAAAGCCTCTTTCTTCTCTACCATTGCCAAAACTGTTCAGATCCATTCGTTTACCATCTCAGTGTTGAACATCCACCTGTTTTTTTTCCATCCCTTATAAGCAAAATCATTTGAAGCATATGACCCTGCATTTTAAATCAAATTAAGTTCCACATTCCAACCTGCCCATGCCTTATTGAATTCATTTCATATCCACATCTTTGTCTTTAAATCACTCCATAGCCATCACTTCCTCTGAACTTAGTCATCTCCAGTCCTGCATCTACTTTTCACACCTCTGGCACTGACTTTATCCTTTTCCCACCATTATATCACTGGTACTTCATTTTTCAGCCATAATCTCTCTTCCGTCTGGAACATCAATCTAAAACTGCTTGGACAAGCCACCTCCGTCTTGGCTATTCCTCGAGCTGTGCACTTCTTGCCTCTCACCCCAACCTCAATGCTCAGCTTTCTACTGTTCTCCTTTCTGTTTGTTACCTATTTATTGTCCATCCTATGGAACATTTTCTATGTTTTTTCTGCATGTGGAAACTGTTGTAGAAATGTACAGGCTAAGCTCATAGTTCAGCTTACATTAATAAATGTGTCATGTACTGAGGGTGGTCTAAGAACTTTTGAATATTATTATAATGTGGCAGAAATCCCAGACTGAATAATTGCTGTTGGTTCAAGATACAGCCAATTAAATCCAATTGGGAAAAGAGAACTGCAAATGGGGAATAAGAGTGTATTAAAGACCCTATGTAACTCAAACAATACCAATGCAGATCCGTTTGAAAGACAGACCTTGAGTCAATCATAACCATCTGTTTCAGTTGTGGTTCAAATTTTATGGCATGGCCTATCATACAAGAAAACATCTGTTGAATATGATACACAGCACGTGGCCATTCAGTTCTTTTCAAAGAAAAGTTGTAGAAGGCATTATTAGAAGCCTTGCTACTTGCAACAGTAAAACCATTCAGTCTTTTACTGGTATTCTGACTTAACCACAAAAGACGATAGTTGCATGGAGGTCATAATAGCAAAGAAATGGATTCATAGGTGTATCCACAACACAAACTGCAGACACTATGAATCTCTTCCTAATTCTCCTTCAGATTTCATCATGTCTCTTCACATAGGAAGACCTGACAGCTGTGAACACCTTCACCACATGCACTGCAGTAGTTCAAAAGGATGGGTTCCCAAGACCACTTCAAAGATAAATAAGGATAGGTAATAAATGCAGGCCTGACTAGCAATGCCCACATCCTGAGGATTAAAATAATAGAAAGTGTTCTGAAGTCTCCTCAATCAAAGGTCCTGGATCTTTGTGCCTGTCCCCGAATTCTCCAGTTGGTGTTTGCTCCTCTTCCTCTGCTCTAAAACATTTTGGGGTATTCTGGTGAGTTGAGGGCATGAGATAACTTCGTATTGCTGCTGTTAATTAGAAAAGTTGAGTCAAACTGTAATAAACTAAGCATGCACCTGCTTCAGTTGTGGCAAAGCAGGTCAGCCAAGATGTGTGCAAAGTAATCACTAACAGATTTTCATTCTGATATTTTAATGGATCTTAGCATGTTGTTTTCATGGATCATTTGAGTGGTACACACTGCAGTCAATGCATTCCAGTGGTGGAGGACATGAATGCTCAAATTGGTGGATCAGGTGTTAAAAAAATGGGCTATTTGTCAACTATAGTTCAGCTAGTGGAATTAAAAGATTATGAGTCTCAAATCCTGATCTAGAGGATTGGGCAGAAAAGGTAACGTTGAACAGCCCGGTACAGAAACTGTGTACTGAGAGCAGTATTGACAATGTCATGGTTCAGAAGACCTGATGGGATGCGCCTTAGGATACTAAAGGATGTAGCTACAAAGATAGTCCATACACTGGTACTAGCCTTCCAGGAAGCCTTAGATTCTGGAAAAGTCCCAAATGATTAGAAAACTGTCAATGTAACAGCCATGGATAAAAAGAGAGGGAGACAAAAAAAGGTAACTATAGGCCAGTTAGCATAATATCTGTTGTAGGAAAAATGTTAAGAGTGTACTATAAAGGATGTAATAGTAGAGCATTAAGAATAGGTAATTAAATTGTGTTAGTATGGCTTCATGGAGGGGGCATCATGCCTCATAAATCTATTAAAGTTCTTTGAGAGGTAAAAAAACAGGATAGATAAAGGGTGTTGTGAAGTTGGATAGAGTATTTGATGTTTGTAAAATGATAGGGGGAAAGAGAGTGTGATCCTTTTAGAAGATTTTTTTTTAGGCTTGGCAATTAAAAATGTCTTCAGGCAGCAGCAGATGCACAACAGAGTTATTGAAATTGAAACTTTGTATCAAAAGGCTATCCTGTTGGCAGGCAAGACAACAGTGTTTTGAATTTAGCCAATTAATTTAAAATAGGCCCTAGATACCAAAACCCAATTAAATTTAAATCTGATGGTTTTGACAACCTAGGACCAATCCTATTGAAAGAAATTAATAGGTCATCAATGGTATCAAAGAAAAGAGCATTTGAAAATCTGTGTGCGAATCAACCATCATCTGCCAAGAGAGCAGGCTATAAAAGAAAGAATGACTGGCTGTCACAAAATTCTCTAAGCTCTCAGAAAACCATCATCTAAACTAAAGGTACAGTGGTACTGTTAGCTAATATTCCTAACACAAGAATTTAACAAAGGAAGACTTTCCTGACCGAGGATCAGCGGAGATGGCGTGAAGCATTCCAGAAGACTTATCCTGGCTATAATTTTGAGCAACTAAGTTTTAATTTATTTTTCTTATTACTTTGGTTTACATAAGTATGACTTGCATTTATTGGAACTGATACCATTGACAGCAACCACCATAGAATTCTTTTCAGGATTGAAATCCATAAATATTCAAGTGCCACACTTTAGAAAGTAGCATCTTCTAATTGTATGTTTCTCTTTTCTACCTCCACTAGTGATGGGTGCATGGATTGCGCTGCTGGTGGTGGTATTGGAGAAAGATACATTAGGGACATTCAAGTGACTCTTCGATAGGCACATGGATGATAGTAAAATGAAGGGTATGCGGGGTAGTTTGATCTTAGAGTAGGATAATAGGTCAGCACAACATCGTGGGCCGAAGGGCCTGTACTGTGCTATGTTCTATGAGGATTTTATTTATTCTGGAATAGTTAGTAGTTAAGGGGGAATTGTTTGGTTTGTTAATAGTTCTGTTAATTTGTTTACCGTTAGATAAATAAATTGTTACTTATTGATTATAAAGTGAGTGTCAGGGATTTCTTTCATTTAACCACTCTTTTATAACCGACTGGAGATTAACAGGCAGGTTGTACCTCTTTTCACGCGTCCTTTAACAGATTACAAGATGAGGTGAGCTTCTCTGGGTGTTTCAGTTATCAGAGGGGGTTCGACCTCTCCTTCATAACAAGGGGAAACCAGTGGATGTAATATATTTGGATATCCGAAAGGTGTTCAATAATAAGGAGCACATTAGGCTACTTAATAAGTTAACAGCACATAGTGTTGGAAGTATTACTTTAGCATGGATAGAGGATTGACAAACTAATAGAAGACAGAGAGTTGGGATGAAGGGGTAGTTTTTCAGGATGGTAACATATAACTAGTGTAAATGGTGTGCCACAGGATCAGTGCAGTGGCCACAATTATTTACAATATATATTAATGATTTCAATGAGACAAGTGAATGTATTATCGCCAAGTTTACTGTTGACACAAAAACAGGTGGGAAGGTAAAAGGTGAAAATGACAAATAAGACTGCAAAGGGACATAGACCAGTTAGGTGAGAGGGCAAAAATGTAGGAGATGGAATATACCTCCCAGTATCTCAGCGGGTAATCTTTAAGTCAGATAATTATGAATTTAAGCCTCAACCCAAAATATTGATCAACAAAATCTAAGCAGTACTTGTCTGTAATGTAATACTGAAGGAGTCTTGCACTGTCTTTTGGACATATACTTAACTGAGGCCTGTTGAGGTTGACAGATAGAGTCATAGAGGCATACAGCATAGAAACAGACCGTTTGGTCTAACTTGTTCATGCCAACTTATATCCTAAATTAATCTAGTCCTATTCGCCAACATTTGCCATTATCCTTCCTATTCATATACCCATCCAGATGCCTTTTAAATGTTATAATTGTACCATCCTCCATCACTTCCTCTGGCAGTTCATTCCATACACACACTAACCTCTGCATTAAAAAGTTGCCCCTTAGGTCCCTTTTAAGGTAGCACAGTGGCTCAGTGGTTAGCACTGCTACCTCACAGCGCCAGGGACCCAGGTTTGATTCAACCCTCAGGTGACTGTCTGTGTGGAGTTTGCACATTCTCCCCCTTGTCTGTGTGGGATTCCTCTGGGTGCTCTGGTTTCCTCCCACAGTCCAAAAGTCTGCACCTTAGGTACTTTGGCCGTGCTAAATTGCCCGTAATGTCCAGGGTTGTGTAAGTTAGATGGATTAGCCATGGGATATGCAGGGTTATGGGGAAGGGGTAGGGGGATGGGTCTGGGTGGGATGCTCGTTGGAGGGGCTGTGTGGACTTGTTGGGCCGATTGGCCTGTTTCTGCACTGAAGGGATTCTATGAAATTCTTCCCCTCTCACCTTAAACCTATGCCCTCTAATTTTGGACCCCCTTACCCTGGGGAAAAGACCTTGACTATTCAACCTATCCATGCCCCTCATGATTTTATAAACCTCTGTAAGGTCACCCCTCGGCTTCCAACACTCCAGAGAAAATAGCCCCAACCTATTCAGCCTCTCCCTATAGCTCAAGCCCTCCAACCCTGGCAACATCCTTGTAAATCTTTTCTGAACCCTTTCAAGTCTAACAACATCTTTTCTGTAACAGGGAGACCAGAATTTAATACAGTATTCCAAAAATGGCCTAAACAATGTCCTGTATAGCCACAACACGACCTCCCAACTCCCACACTCAATGCACTGACCAATAAAGGCAAGCATACCAAATGCCTTTTCCACTATCCTATCTACTACTTGGGACTCCATTTTCAAGAAACTTTGAACCTGCACTCCGAGGTCTTTTTGTTTGGTAACACAACCCAGGACCTTACTATTAAGTGTGTAAGTCCTGCCCTGATTTACCTTTCCAAAATGTAGCACCTCACATTTATCTAAATTAAATGCCATCTGCCTCTCCTCGGCCCATTGGCCCATCTGATCAAGGTCACGTTGTACTCTGAGGTAACCTTCTTTGCTGTCTACTGCACCAACAATTTTCATGTCATCTGCAAACTTACTAACCATACTTCCTATATTCACATCCAAATCATTTATATAAAAGACAAAAAGCAGTGGACCCCGCATCAATCCCTGTGACACACTGCTGGTTGCAGGCCTCCAGTCTAAAAAGCAACCCTCCATCACCATCCTCTGTCAACTACCTTCTAGCCAATTTTGTATCTAAATGGCTCGTTCTCCCTGTGTTCCATGTGATCTAACCTTGTTAACCAGTGTACCATGCAGAACCTTGTTGAATCCCTTACTGAAGTCCAAATAGAATTTGTCCACTGCTCTGCCTTCATCAGTCCCTTTGTCAATTCTTCAACAAACTCAATCAAGTTAGTGAGTCACGATCTCCCATGCACAAAGCCATGTTGACTATCCCTAATCAATCCTTGCCTTTCCAAATACATGTAAATCCTGTCTGTCAGAATCCCCTCCAATAATATGCCCACCTGTAAACAATATGAAACTATTTCAAAGAAGGTCAGGTGAGTTGTCCTGGGTAGATGGAATGTAATGTGAGAAAAAATAACATTATGTACTTTGGCAGGAAGAATTGAAGAACTGAATATAGAGCTGAATAGAGACAGGAACTGGGTACCCCATGATATTTGTTGTTAATCTTTGAATTTTAAATTTAAACTTCAAGCTAAATCAGATATAAACCAAACTCTAATCTAAAAGAGTACCATTTTGGACTGGAAAGGTATTACCCCAACTCAGAGCACAAAGGACCAATTCAGTCCTTTCCTGGATCTAGTGTTATTTTTCCTGAAGAATTAAATATAGCCTTCTCATTCTTTGTATTTTTAAAACTGTAGTTATCAGGGAATATTTAAATTTTAATTGATAGAATCAATAATTTACAGACTTCCAATTTTCCAGCATGAGTAGAATAAAATGCAAGGAAAGGTTTGAGCTTGCCTTGTTTAACATGGACACAAAATGATCTAGTAAGTATGGGTTTGTGTTTGGTGTTTGAATGTACAACCTCAAATGTAATTACAAAATTGTGTCTTAAATCATAAAAGGTATATAGAAGTTGGAGATGAAGAAACTGTAGAGTTTGCACTTGAGGTGTTGGCAAAGTTAGTATAGCAGTGTGTTGCCGTTTGGTGTAACTTTACAGATGTGTTTGATTTAGCAAAAGATGAATTGTTTGGTCTCTCAGTTGGGTTCAAACAGACATTTTTTCCAAAGGCATTGCATGTCAACTACAGGCACAGTGAAACAAGCTTCATAGTGAAATTAATTTTACTTTCAGATGGTGCCTGGACATACAACATGGTGGTTCATAAAAAATTGAGATGTATCCCTGATTTCATTTCATTTGATGGTAAACAAAATTTTAGCTATTGAGTAACTGTAAAATGAGACTGTCTTAGTAAAAAAAAAATTAGCCTGGAATGATTTTGTGAAGTTGGTATTACAATGTTTAACATAAGCACACAACATTAGCTTCTTTAATTTGCAGGAAAGTATAATTGTAAAACAAATCAATAGGTTATTCACATCATTTCTTGTTTTTCCAATTTGCTGCACACAAATTGCCTGTGCCATTGTTTGATTTGGCTGCACAACAATTACTACATTTTAAAGTAATGAATGTACACAAAGTGCTTCTGAACTATTCCTGAAACACTATGAAGAAGATAAAATAAATAGCAGCATGTCTTTCCTATAGTTTGCTTGGTTTCAGTTTCCCTGCTTCCCTGTTTTTGAAGATATAATGTGGGCTCTGATGGAATGTCTTTGGTCCATGAAACAAAGCACAGTATCAGGGTCCTGGAGCCTGTGATAAATCCATTGAGAACCTCAAGGAGATTTTATGAGTAATTTCCACGTGGACAACTTTCTGGGGTTTGGAGGGGAGAAGAGTTTGGGGACGCTGTTAATGGGCATGAGTTGATCAATGGTGAGCAATTTTACAGCAGCCCAACAAACATATTTGCAGTTAAAATGGCACATAAATGGGGCAGGTGGCTATCCCACACCCTTCCTGCCCAGTATTTTAGATATTTTTAATCAACCTGTTCATATAGATAATGCTGCACCTCTGGATTAGGTGGGATTTGAGTCCAAACCTCCTGCTCAAAAGGTACAGATATCACTTCTGTGCCAAAAGAACCCAACTCTGTCTTCCACTATGTGGTGGAGGCAGGTAAGGCCACCCAACCTTAGGCTTATGAAGACCATTAACCAGCCAATTCATGGAGGTTCGGAGCCCATTTCTGTTCATTCACCATCCCACCCCCTCCCATGCCCACCCCCCATAATGCATGCAGCTGAGGAAGGCCGAAGGAAGGGGTCACTCTAGTATTCCATTTCAGGTGTAAAGTGGGAAGGAAGGGGAGGTGCCTCCTTTGGCAGGTGCCCTGTACCCCTCAAGGTGATGCTCCCTTCGCCTGTGGTACTGGTACAGCTATTTAATTACTTCCACTCTCCTGCTCTTCTCCTACTGCTGATTGTTTACAACAGCAGAACATTCTCCTTTACTTAATCAAAAAGTATTCATGATTTTGGACACTTCCATCAACTGTCCTCAAAATATTCTGGTCTAAGCAGAACAACTTCTCCCTAGCTTCGACATATAACTGAAGTCCCTGAAATCATTCCAGATAATCTTTACTCCACGTTCTTTGGCCCTGAACTTGTTTTTAATGTGTGGTTCCATCTGCTACTTGTCTATCTATTTCACCATTTTGTGTCCTTCTAGAAGTCTGATACTATCCTCATTGTCAACTGGCAGGTGGTAGAGTGCCACCTGCAAGAGATGATGGGAATGCAGACTCAGACTGTAGTGAGGTTGCAGTTTGCGCACTGCACTACTTCTGATGACCATATGCAATGCTGCTGAGTATACATCAGTTTTTAACTCCATCCTATATTTCTGTTCTACTTAAAAGAACAGAAAAATACGAAAAAGCTACAGTAGATCGTCCAGCTTCTGAAACAGGGCTACAAAGATCTGATTAAGTATCCCAACCATCTAATTTATTTTTCTTCATCAATTGCTGTCTTTCACATTCTCAGCAATTTCTGATATAATCTGAACATCAGTAAACTTTTTTAAAGTTTTGCTGTCTATTTCTTAACTTTCTATTGGAATTAGATTAATTCAGATCAGAAATGTGCCAACAGAATTTCTCCGAACACCTCATTTGCTCTTTCACAAAGCTCTCAGTATTTAGCTGTTGGAGTTTCCAAACGGGATTAGTGATTGTTCGATAAGTCCAAACTGGAGGAAGGAAAAATTAGCAGACCATTGTCGGATACTAAACAAGTTTCAATTGGTAAGTCATCAGGAATCGAAATCAGATTTTTTAAAGAGAACTTGGTTTTGAATGTAAATCCAAAGAGCCTGTTCAGAAGATTTCTGTGCCAGCTCTGCTTCTTCTTTTGTACAACTGTTAGAAATGATGATGAATGTCCTTAGTGAATATGATTCCACTAGTCCACAAGAGAAAATGCATGCGTACAGTTCTATCTCTGAAGGTAGACAATTATCTTTAGGGGACTGATTAATGTCAAGTCAGAGAAACATTCAGTTCTCAAAAAGGAAGTAGATCATGATGAGTTCATAATAACTTCCCACTCAGCAGAGTTTCAGGTGGTCTAAATGCAGGTTAAACTCAGTCATCACCATGAATCAGTTGGAAAATGCCTGGAGGATCATTCTGGGGATGAAAACATCTGCGTTGTACAATGCTGACTTAACAGATGTATAAACATCAGCTGTATCCCAGCATCACTGCAAGCTTGAAAACAATGATGGACAGGAAAAAGACCCTCTGGCCTATGCACCCTGACTCACTGCATAGCTGTAGCCATTTCAACATTTTGAAAATAGAACTAAAAACATTCAACAAATCGCATTTATTGAGAAAAAAAAAGTCCCACGGTAGTTCACAGAAGTTTGACTAAAGTGGGCAGTGGGATATTAGACGGGTTGACCAAAATGTTTGGTCAGGCATTTTCGCCAAGTTGTGGTTTAAGGATAGTTTTAAAAGGAGCATGGAGGGATGCAGAGGCAGAGATTCAGGAAGGAAGCAGGAGATGGAGGCAGCTAAAGGCTCTGACACTGATACAAGAACCTACACATGGAGTTTAATAATGGGGAGGCTTTTGTACTGCAGCTACCACAGCACTCTGGCTGATGAGAAAATTCTCAGGTGTATTTGAAGAATTTACAGATTGATTCCTGCTATAGGAAGGATGTTATTAAATTGGAGAGGGTGCAGAAAAGATTTTCAAGGATGCCAGGACTAGCAGATGGAGTTTAATTTAGATGGTGTTGCATTTTGGTAAGACAAACCAGGGCAGGACTTATACAGTTAATGGTAGGGCACTGGGGAATGTTGTCGGACAGACAGACCTAGGGGTCCAGGTGCATTATTCCTTCAAAATGGTGTCACAGGTAGACAGGGTGGTGAAGAAGGCATTTGTCTTCATTGGTCAGACCTTTAAGTAAAGGAGTTGGGAACGTCACGTTGAGGTTGTACAGGACATTGATAAGGCCACTTTTGGAGTACTGTGTACAGTTCTGGTCACTCTGCTGTTGGAAGAATATTATCAAATTGGAGAGGGTGCAGAAAAAAATTACAAGAATATTGCCAGGACTGGAGGGCTTGTTTTGTGTGGAGAGGTTGGATAAGCTGGGACATTTTCCCCTGGAGCGTAGGAGGTTGAAGAGCGATCTTATTGAGGTTTATAAAATCATGAGGAGCATAGAAAAGCTAAATAGCAAAGGTCTTTTCCCTAGGGTTGTGAGTTCAAAACTAGAGGGCATAATTTTAAGGCGAGAGGGGGAAAGATTTATAAGGGCCCTGAGGGGCAGTTTTTTTCACACAGAGGGTGGTGGGAACATTGAATGAACTGCCAGAGGAAGTGGCAGTTACAGTATGCAAAAAGCATTTGGACAGGTACATGAATAGGAAAGGTTTAGAGGGATATGGGCCAAACACAGGCAAATGGGACTAGTTTAGTTTGGGAAATCTGGTCGGCATGGACAAGTTGGACTGAAGCATCTGTTACTGTGCTGCATGACTCTATGATATTTAACATATTTTGGCATGTTATGACACGCTTTCCAAGACCAACAGCGTTCAGGCAAGGACTGAACCCAAACATCTGGCCCAGAAGTAAGAACACTCACTGGTAAGGAGAGAGGAACGGAAGAGGGAAGGTTTGGAAAAGGGACAGGAGGTTGAAGGAAGAGTATGACACTGGAGAATGAACAGAGGGGGAACAGCCACACATTTAAGACAATTCTCCATTTGTGTAAAAGTCTGTCTTAAAATGGTCAGTTTACCAAGAGCAGCCCAGTAATAGTGAGGGTAGCCATGGATAGTCCTCTGTAACTAGCAGTAAAATTAGATCATGTCGCATGCAGAAGAATCTTGATTGATGGATATTGGGATGACTGAGAAGTACTTCATGTTTGATTTGGTCTAGCAACATTTAATATGCTGTAGTAATAGAAGTTACAAAAAAGAAACACCAAGATATTTAAAATAAATATTACATAAACTGTACCTCAATCAACTGTTGCATTTGGGTCATCTGGGTTTTGTTTGCACAAAAATAGTTGTGGAGTGAAAAATGCATCACTAACCTCGAACCTCTGGCTCACTACAGCTTAATGCGGAAATGGAAAGCAGTAAATTCTGACATGTGGGTGAACATGGCAAGCTTGAGAGGGCTTGATGCGCTTTGTGGTTAGAGTAAGATAGCTCATGCTTCCTGCATCATCTACTACAAGCAAGATTTTAGAAGGATCATAATGTACTTCACCTAAATAAGCAAATCCATTTTTAAGATGAGTGGTCTGTTGCCAAATGCTACATTCTGTAGTTTCATTGGCTCAATCAGCTTGACAGCTACACAATACTTAAGCAGGTAACAAAGATGACTTTTTATGACAGAACTGATTTCGTTACCTTGCAACTGGGAAAAAAGGAATTCTGAAAACAAGTCTACAAACATACATACCTTCACACACAAAGTTTACCAAACTTCACAGATACAGACTGATTAAATCTCCTGCATATTAAAAAGATGTCAGAAATGTTGCGCAATTAAGTAAAATATTTCAGTCAGGAAGTGTTTCAAACAGTATGTAATCTCAATACTTAGCAGGGGAAGAGTGTATATGCTATCTAAAATATGTTAATTCTTTTGAAATGACATTTACATGCTGCTCCTCAGCAACATCACTCAAAGGCACAGCATTAGTTTTCACATGTACACTGACAATGTCCTGACTCCTTACCATTACCTGTCTCAACACCTTCATTGTTGTTAAATTCTTGGGCTGATTATCTGACATCCAGTGCTAGATGATATTTCCTCCAATTGAATATTGCAAAGGCTGAAGACTTGTTGTGGTCCCTGTTCCAAACTCTGCTCCCTTACTACTGACTTCATCATTCTCCCTGGCAATAGACTGTGACTAACTGGAGGGATTGTCTTCTGAACAAAGGCTAAACAATTTGGGACTCTATCACTGGAGTTTGGAAGAATGAGAGGTGATCTCAACTGTAGGCTGATTTTCAGAACTCAAAAGGGCAAGGAATTTAAATTAACTGATTGTTTAACAGACCTTATCCATTTTGTACACGCTTGCAAGTCTTTCTCTCTCTCACCACACACACACACACTCTCTCACACACACTCACATACACGCACACACACACATACACACTCACTCTCTCTCTCCCTCACACAGAAACACATGCCTGTGCACATATACATGTGAATCTATGGGGTGAATTTGTATTTGCAAATACATTCCATTTTGTTCAAAAAGCACACCATTTATAGATAGTCAGTCAATGTGGCATATTATGAATTCCTACTTTAGAAGCAAGACCAGTTTGACTCCAAACCAAAACACAAACAGTTTCTAAACAAGGCCTCACACCTAACATGCATTGTCTAACCTAAAATGTCATCTCTTCTTTACATTGATAAAACCTCTAGTTCTATCAGGACAGTGACTTAGAAGGAATTCGGGGATTTACATACATATCAATGAATTAAAACCTTCTAACTGATTAAAGATTTAATAGCATCTCAGGTTTGTTTAATACATCTTCATCAGTTGTGTGACCCTTTGATCTTTTACTAATTCTGTGTCTGATACTACCTCTCTCACTACCACCTGAAGAAGGAAAGAGGCTCCGAAAGCTTGTGTTTTCAAATAAATCTGTTGGACTATAACCTGGTGTTGTGTGATTTCTGACATTGTCCACCCAAGTCCAACAGCCACACCTCCACATCTTAACAATCCGAAAAGTGTTCAATTTTTCAACTCCAGCAAGTCCAAATTATAAATCCCATAAGTTATATTTCATTAACAACCAAGATGAACATTTCTTCTGTGTGAAGGCATCTGCACTTCTAAAATGTGTTGCTGCTTCCATGTACCACACACGTTGTAAAGTACAATATGTTCCACCAACACCTGGGAAAATGGTAGGTATTGTATACAATATAATTTCAGCTAAGGCACAAAATCCTTCTCTCTTGGAAAAACTGTGCACCTAAGCCATTCTGTTAGCAACTTCGATGTCATGTTTGATCACAAGATGAGCCTCGCTGACCTCATATTCATGCAATCATGAAAATTGCTTATTTCTACCTCCATAATTCTGCTTGAGCTTGCTCCTGTGTCAGCTCTTTTGCTGAAACACTTATTCATGCCTTTGCTAACATTAGACTTGACTATTCCGAAGTATATCTGGCTGATTTCCTACATTCTGTGGTCTGAAAACTGGAGGTCATCCAAATTTCTGTGTACCATGTCTTATCTCACAAACAGTCCCATTTTCCACCCTTGTGCTTGCTGACCTAGGTAATCAGGGAGGCTAATGGAATCCTGGTCCTTGTTTCAAGGAGGTTGAAGTATACAAGTTGGGGAGTCTTGCTGCAACTGTACAACGTGCTGGTAAGACCACATCTGGAGTATCGTGAGCAATTTTGATGCCCTTATTTAAGGAAATATATAATTTCACTGGAGTTTCTTCATCAGTTCAGAGAAGGTTCACTAAGAAGATGTCTGGTATGGAGGGGTTGTCTTCTCAACAAAGGCTAAACAAGGTGGAACTCTACTCACTGGAGTTTAGAAGAATGAGAGGTGATCTCATTGTAACATATAGGCTTCTTAAGGATCTGAACAGGGTAAATGCTGGGAGGATATTTCCCCTCATGGGAGAGACTATGGGCAGAAGGTATAGACTCAGAATAAAGGGGTGTCAATTTAATACTGAGTTAAAGAGGAATTTCTTTATTCAGACAGTTGGGAATCTTTGGAACTCCTTGTCAGAGAGAGCTGAGGGGGTCGGGTCCCTGTAAATCTTTAAGGCTGGGATAGATTCGTAATAGTTACAGGGAAAGGGCAGGAAGGTGGACGTGAGGAATATCAGATCTGCTGTGATCCTAATGAATGGCAGAGCAAGCTCAATTGGCCGAACAGCCTACTCCCGTTCCTATACGTTATGGTCTTATGGACTCACATTAGTTCCTAGTCAGGCATTGTCTTGACTGTAAAATTCGCATCCCTGTTTTTAAACCCTTACCTAGCTCCTAAACACGTCTAGCCCCACAACCCTCAGAGATCTCTGCAGTCCATTTATTAAATTGTGCACATTCCCAATTATAATTGCTCTATCATTGGTGGCCGTACGTTCAGTTGTATGAGTCCTAAGCGCTAGAATTTCCTCACTATACCTCTTTCATTCTTTAAGTCACACCTTTAAACCTACCTCTTTTTCAAAGGTTTTGGTGATCTGATCTAATATTTTTTTTTAAAATTACTGATTGGAGATGGGTGCTGCTGACTGGACCAGCATTTTCTTTTCAACCTGTCTCTAGTTGCCCTGAGAAGGTAGTGGTAAGCCTTCCTCTTGACCTGCTGCAATTCAAATGGCTTGGTGTCATACTTTGGTTTGTAAGGCGCCTGTGAAGTGCTACGGGATGTTCAATGCATTGAAGGGACTTGGTCTAGGCCCAAAACGTCAGCCTTCCTACTCCTATGATGCTGCTTGGCCTGCTGTGTTCATCCAGCTCTACACCTTGTTATCTCTGTATTAATATAAGTTGATGAGTCACTCTGTCAATTGAACCATCAATCTTTACACAAAATAATCGTTAAAAAACATTTGTATTGACATGTCAAATGAAATTCTGGGGTTAGCCCACCATACAGGCAGCACCCCTTAAAATTTGGATTCTATGGTAAGGTGCACTATGAAATATGTGTTACTACAAATTTATTTTCAGCTACAAGCTCAGCAGAGTGTCCTCTGCTGGCCCAGATGGCATAACATTCTCATCCATATAATTTATTCGCCAGTTAGAAGTTAGTGAATATGTTTTGTATCTGCTTTTAGAAACACCCACACTGTAACCGTTGTTATCAAGTCACATCATATTATATCAACTTCTAATAATATTATTATGAGTTTACTCCCTTCTGCAATCGAACAATCTGCACTACTCTCAGCATTTCTGCAACATAAGACAAATCACTTTTTATAAATATGCTATTTTCTGTATAAATATATAGACAATAGGAAATGGGGAGGCTTTAGGGTGCTCTACATGCTGCAACATTACTCTTGTAGCAATAGTATTTGTAAGTCTACTCTAGTTCTGTTTCTGAGCAATGGTAGCTCCAGGGTATTGATAGTGGAGGATTCAGCAATAGTACTAATTGAATGTGAAGGAGCGACGTTTAGATTGAAATCATTCTGAAGGTGGTGATTGGCTGGCACTCGTGGAGTGACTGTTATTTGCCAATTATCAGCCCAAGACTGGATATTGTCTAGGTCTTGCTGGACATGAACATGTACTGTTTCAGAGATGTCCTCGTGTTGAGATGATTAATATATCCAACAACCACATTATCTTTCTTTGTGCCAGGTATGCCAGTACTGAGGAAGTGTCACTGGACCTGAAACATTAACTCTGATTTCTCTCCACAGATGCTGTCCAGCATCTGCAGTTCTTTTGGTTTTTAGTCGGATCTTTGTTGATTGTCACATAACCTCCTTATGTGCTGTAAACATCTATGAATCTGATTGTAACCTCAAATCCACAAACCCCCAGATACCCTTGATAACCTTTCACCCCCTTAAGAATCTATCCACCTCTGCCTTAAAAATATTCAAGGACTCTGCTTCAGCCATCTTTTTTGGCAAAGAGTTCCAAAGGATCATGAACTACCAAGAGAAAAAAAAGCTCTACCCGCCACCAAACCAACCAGTTAACAAATTAAAACAAATAAACAATAATGTACAAGCACTGCCCACAAATAACAGAATTGAAGTAATTGGTGGGGAAAATAATGCACTCCAGATCCTGTGGTAATCATTTCTGAGAACCAGCCCTTTGATTTTTTTGCAGTGCAACAATAACCAAAGGAAAGGATAGGGAACAAGGGAGGGACTAAATCAAAATGGAGTTGCAAGTGGAAATAATGCATCCCAGTCCCAAGGTATCCACTTTGGTCTAAATGCTTCGAGGGCTTTGGGAGAAGCAATCCTCTTTACATCCAAAAGTGTTATCGTACAAACAAATGGTTTCTCTCCCCATTACTAAATTACAAAGATAATTTTCATCTATTAACTACCACAAGAAGCTGTCCTTGCTTTTATATCCGGAAATGTTTCCACACAAACAGCCAAATGGCTTTCTCCCCACCACCAACCACCTCATGCATTTTTCATCTATTAACCACTACCAGTAAATGACCCATGTTTCCAATTGGCAGTCCTTTTTAATAACCAAAAAGTGCTCTTACATGCAACTGAACGGTTTTTATTTCCCATCACCAAGTAACCTATGGCATTTTGTTTTCATTATTAACCGCCACAAGCAAATCACACATATTTTCTAATTAATCGGTTGTCCAATAAAGGTAACAAGAAGGAATGCTTTATTTTCCACTTTTTCTTTTTCTACCCAGAAGTGTTATCACACACAACTGAGCAACCTTCCCACGACCAAAATCACTGTGATTTTTTTTTTGCTTGCTTTTAAAACTAGTAACCACTACCAGTAAAACACCCGTGTAGCCAGTTAAATATTTACAAGCAAAGCCCATTGTGGGTAATGCAAACCATCAGAAGGGGAGTGGAAGGAACTAAATCAAAATGAAGATGGAGGGGGAAATAAATCCAGTGGTGTTCACCTACCCTCTAAAAGCGTCAAGAGCATTGATGGACAATGTGTGCCCAAGAAGCAGTCCTTTTTTTTAAAAAAAAGGATCAACCTACTTAGAAATATTATTACACACCTTTGGAGCAGGTGGGACTTGAACCCAAACCCCTTTGGTTTTGGGGCCAGGGATACTACCATTGCACCACAGGAGACCCTAGAAGCAGTCTTTTTTTTCAGCACATAGACCAGGCCAGATAAAGATGGCAGATTTCCTTGACCTCAAAGACATCAGTGAAGCAGATCCATTTCTACAATAGCCAGAAGCAGTCCTTTTTTAAAAAAAACATTAACCTATTTTCCTAATCAACCTGTACAGAGATGTCCGTGCACACTTCTGGTGCAGGTGGGACTTGAACCTGGGTCCCTTCATTCAGGGACACGACAACTGTGCCACAAGAGGCCCCTAGAAGCAGTCTTCTTTTTCCTCAGAGTTGGCTTTTTCCTTTAAGATAACAAGGTGTAGAGCTGGATG
>NC_063356.1:21097877-21103014 GCF_021869965.1 Rhincodon typus
GGCCCGAAACGTCAGCCTTCCTGCTCCTCTGATGCTGCTTGGCCTGCTGTGTTCATCCAGCTCTACACCTTGTTATCTCAGATTCTCCAGCATCTGCAGTTCCTGCTATCTCTGGCTTTTTCTTTATTTCCCCAAGTCACCCGTGGGTTTGTGTGTGGAAGAAGCAGTTCTTAAAGATACAGTGAAATGAGCATCAGCTGCTCTCTATATCTGGAGCATGTTTTGGTTCATTCTTAAAGGGATTATAGTTTACAATACTGGCTCATGTGAATCCTGCACTGCCTGTTCAGGCTCCCATTGGAGGTGAAGCCTTGTCCACAGGCCTCAAGGATAAAAAGCCAGGTCCCAGGTGCCTAGCTTACTGGACCATTATGTGATGAGCATTGAGGACGTATTTGCCATGTGTTTCACTAATGTGCCGATGCAGTCGTGCTTATGATGGGCCGATGTAATTGTGATGTAAAGAACCCGAGTCAGGCAATGGAAGAAAGGGTTTCTCGCCGTGAATTAGTTATGGTGGTTATGCAAGGGAGGATTTTGTCACATTTGCTAGATCAGAAGTGGCTGTGCACACAACGTTGATTTTAATTAACATTCACGCCTTACAACTGTTATTTTGACCGTAGTCTCTCATTCTGAATTAACTAATTAAGAAGGAAAATAAAAGATAAACCTCCAAAGAAGTAACCAACCCACTAATTAAAGAGCCAAGGATAACTAGACTTACAACTATAGAACGCCAAAGAGGACCGATGCTATTCACAAACCTACTTTGTGCGTTCCACCGTATCAGCTTTTTCACAAGGTTTGCACCTTCCTTAGCTGCAATCACATCACCACTGTGAGTTCCTAAGCCTGCTTGACAATGACTGGATCAAGTTACGCAAAGCTCTACAGTTGGCAGGATTAATTTCCAAATTCCAGACAAACGAGCAAGTACATCTTCTTGTCCCCGGTGACCAATAAAGATATCTGGTCCAACTGAGTCGTGGTGCAAAAATGCCCCTGCCAACCTTTCTCTATCCAGGAAGTAAACACTAATAATCTTTCCTTTAGGTTGGGACTTGTTTTGGTGTTTTGAAAAGCACTAAATTTAAATGTTAACTTTTTTATCCCTTTCTGTACTAAATCTGTCTTTCATTTCCCTCTGTTTATTTATCTTACTGTCCCTTATTGCTGCTCACTCTAATTCACCGTCCTTATGTGATGCACTTTCTCCTATTGTTCAGCAACGTTCCAAGTTCTCACGACACTGCCGTTAGCTTGATTTTCCAGAAACTCAAGAGCAAAAATAAAATAAAAAACTTAATCTGCACAAACATACACCATATCTGGCTCTATATTTTCTAATTGAGTGTTAGCCAACAGAGGGAGCTGTTCCTCAAGATAATCCTAATTGATACAGGCAGCTTCTGGCTGGGATGTTGGAGCTTAACAATTTTAGACATGCACACCTGATGAAGGAATGATACGAGCTGGAGGAAAAATACAATCACTGCACATCTGGATATCAGATTTTACTTCAAACCATAGCATAATTTCTCGAACATGTGAGGAATTGGGGCACAAATGTTTTCTTTATTGATTAAAGCAGATTGCAGACTTGTCGTGTTCCCATTTGTTTATATTTTTCCTATAGACTTTCCAGTCAGTCTTCTATTAATGGTACATGTTAATGGAGCTTTATATTTTGCCTTCTCCTACATAATAAATACCATTTAGCAGTGAGAACACACCCGGGAAAATCTTCCAGCTGTGGGTCAATTGAATCCAATGTGGGTGTACAGAGAAATGTGAAAAGGAAATGAGGAAATGTAAATGTGGTCAGCATTGCAAAAAATGTAGAGACAAAATTGATTGGTATGTGAATGTACAAAGGATCCAAAACCTTGGAAAATCAGAACTATGAATAGCAATGAAAGAGTATAATTTAGTTGCTATAATGGAGATGTGGCTACGGTTTGGGTAGGACAGGATGCTTGAAATTCCTGGTCATAACATTTTCAACGGAAATAGCGAAGGGAAAAAGAAGGGTGTGTATGAACATTAAGTAAAAATTTATTTACAGTGTTTGAATTTAAGAATGCTTTCGAGAATAAGTGAAGGAAAAGAGAGGGAAATGCTGTAATTATCAGGTCATCAAACAGTGGACAAGAGGTGAGAAACATTGTCCAAAATTTGCTAACAAAATAACGGCATCTGAACAAAGCACATCCCTAATGTTGTGCATCTTGCCATACCAATTATGAATCACCATAGGTTACTAGCCCAAATGTGCAGAAATGGGATCCAGATAATAATTTACTGCTAAGTTTCATGATGTTGGTGTATTTGCACATTAGCTCCCCATTAATCTAGCCATGGAAAATTGGTTAAGAATTATCAGCATAGGTACTTGTTTAATCACATAGCAATTGATAATGACTGCAGATATCAACCTCCGTCATGCAGAACATTAACAATTAAAAGTGTGGAATTCCATTCCTTCAATATATGAATTGCTTTAGAGCTTTACGTGTAAAATTTTGTTGTCAAAAGTTTTTTCTTAATTTTCCATTTTTTCTTGTGTTTATTTAAATCATTTTGTTTATTTTTCTTTGTGTCTAATTTGACATTGAATTCATCCACTCCAATTTACACTTCCCTTTAAGTTCCTCTTCTGTTTCTTTCTCATTTCTTTTAAAGTCAGTGGTTAAGGAGACATTTTGTTTGTCCTATTATTCACTAGGGTCCCTGTTGGCCTGTTTCCCTGGCTGTGCCATTATTATCTCAGACAACCCGCAATTTGTGAACAGAATATTTTAAAACTTGGACACACACGAACAAATTCCACGGGACATGCAGTGAGATGTCACTCTCCAGCAAAATCTTGGCTGAATGAAGCCTATCTCTAAACCATAAATGATGGATGGCAATAGTACAGAGCCTTGTAGCATCCCACTTCTAATCACTCGGATCCACTTCCATTCCTAACAATCCTTTTCCAATATGACTTCAAAAACCTACCTATTCCTTTTTAATTCTGAAATATCATAAGACTAATGGTCTGCAATACCTCCATGTAATATTTTATTAATTGTTATGAAGACACTTCATAATTAATATTTTTTATGGATTTTAGTTTTAAGGATTTAGAGATGCCTGAATGTTTTTTAAAAGGTCAATGAAAAGACTCATTGTACTTTTTAAAAGCAGGCATTTTTAGGAAACCTAGTGACCTCAGATAACTGTTGATCTTGAATTCTGCAGCATGGTGGTTCAGTGGTTAGCACTACTGCCTCACAGTGCCAGTGACCTGGGTTTGATTCCACTTTTGGATGACTGTCTGTGTGGAGTTTGCACATTCTCCCCATATCTGTGTGGGTTTCCTCCCACAGTCCAAAGATATGCAAGCTAGGTGGATTGGCCATGCTAAGTTGCCTGCAGTGTTCAGGGATGTGTAGATTAGGGGATGGGTCTGGGTGGGATGCTCTGAGGGTTGGTGTGGACTTGTTGGGCTGAAGGGCCTGTTTACACACTGTAGGGATTCTATGATCAGTATTGGGTATTTGTTAAAGTATGGTGGACTGTCACTTTAAGAGTCTGATCATGTGCAGTAATGATGATGTCATCAGCCATATTGGGCAGGAATCAGCTTAGTCTAATCTTGCTGCTTGTAGAGTGGAAACCTTCATAATAAAACTTCTGCTGTTAAATGCTTTGGATTCATTGTTCTTCTTGGAAATTAATAAATATCAGAATGTTTTACAACTGGGTTTTGAAGCTGTTCTGTTTCAAATGTGTTTGCAAGTTTGGAGCTTATGTTTGGAATTTTGGTTAGAGAAAGCCTATTACAGGACAAGCTGCTCAGCTCTTGTCTCTGAAATGTATTCCCTGTGAAATCAGACTAAAAAATCTGATCATTTTTTGGAAGCATGATTGAAAGAAATTCTCTATATTATTTCTTGATCAAGTGGTGTCTGCAAAGTTCCCAGGGATAGTAATGTTACCACACATGCAAAATCACTAGATCAACAGACCTCAGAACATTCCACCACTTATCCTGAAAGTTTTTTTTTAATTTTAAAGTGAATCTTTACAGAGAAAAATTGATTTTTTTCCTTATCTGAAATATATGTGAACATGTGTGTTTTGCATTAGAGAGACAGACATTTATAGCTACATAGGGGAGGTGGTGGCCTAGTGGTATTATCACTAGATTTACTAATTCCCAAGACCCAGGTAATGGTCTGAGACCATGGTTCAAATCCTGCCATGGCTATGGAATTTGAATCCAATTTTTAAAATTCTGGAATTAAAAAGTCTAATGAACTTGAATCCATTGTCAATTGCTGGGGAAAACTCATCTGGTTCACTAACATCCTTGAGGGAAGGAAACTGCCATCCTTACCTGGTTTGACGTACATGTTACTGCAGACACACAGCAACATTATTGACTCTTAAATATTAGGGATGGGCAATAAATGCTGCTTAGCCAGCAAAGCCCCCACCCAGTGAATGAATAAAAGAAAGAAAAATTACAATTCTGTGTTGACCAATTCTGTATCTTAATCTTAATACCAAACCAATGATTATTTGTTTATTAAAGAAACATGTATCATGGATCTTTTTATTGTAAGTCAAACGTAGGGAAAGCATATGAATAACCATATCAGGGGTGAAATATTTTTAATTTCATGTGGCAGCCCATGGAGTAGTGGGACTAGGAATGACAGGGCACTGTTTCCAACTGGATTACAACAATACGTTTTGAAAGTCGAAGTATCCAACACTAATCAGAGTAGTCATTTGGTAATACAAATCTTGAGTATTGTTGAAAAACGACAGTTTTTTGAAGCTTTCAATCTTGCACTCATCAGTCTATTTTGCAAGAATACAATTTCAAGGGGAAACCCAACATTCATACAGCATAGATAGTAGGAACTGCAGATGCTGGAGAATCCGAGACAACAAGGTGCAGGGCTGGATGAACACAGCAGGCCAAGCAGCATCATAGGAGCAGAGAGGCTGACGTTTCGGGCCTAGACCCTTCATCAGAAAAGGGGGAGGGGAAGGGGGTTTTGAAATAAATAGGGAGAGAGTGGGAGGCGCTAACCTGTTCTTCCTCCCACCTATCCCCTCCTCCCACCCCAAGCCG
>NC_063356.1:21103024-21128097 GCF_021869965.1 Rhincodon typus
CTCTATCCCTCTTCTATCCGCCTCCCACTCTCTCCCTATTTATTTCACAACCCCCTTCCCCTCCCCCTTTTCTGATGAAGGGTCTAGGCCCGAAACGTCAGCCTCTCTGCTCCTATGATGCTGCTTGGCCTGCTGTGTTCATCCAGCCCTGCACCTTGTTGTCTCGGATTCTCCAGCATCTGCAGTTCCTACTATCTCTAATCTTTTATAATTTCAGCTTTCCTCTTGCCACTTGCTAAACCCAAATCTAGCCTGTTTGCAAAGACAAAGTATATACTTCCTGTGTCTTTCTAAACATTCTTGGCAAATTTGGGAAACATCTTCAAACTCCAGAACCTCTTTAGCAATATTACGAGCCATTTTCCCCACTTCTAATTTAATCAACCGCAAGTTACAGGAATTAAACGGATTTTCCACTTCTTACGTAAGTTTTATTTAAAGATCTAGGACACTAATCCCCAAATCTGTTTAAATCTGGCACGTTTTTGTACCCCAAACATTTTCAAATCTGTTCAGATCCCGGATTCAAACCCCCAATCTGTTACAAAAAGGAGAGGTGAAATGAAATGAACTCCTGATAGTCACTCTGTAATCAACAAGTAACAGTATATTTATCCAACGCTAACAGTTAAATTAACAGAACTACTAACAAAGCGAACAATTCCCCTTTTTAATTACTAACTATTCCCAAATTAGACAAAATTCTAATGGTGTGCTGTTCCAATAAGTAAAAGTCCCACCTATGTAAACCAAAATAATGAAAAAATTAATTAAAACTTAATCTCTCAATCATAGCCAGGATAAGTCTTCCGGAATGTTCTTTGCCTTCTCCGCTGTTCTTCAGTCAGGAATTCCTTCCTCCCTCGACTTGGTGTCAGGAATATTAGCTAAGAGTGCCATTGTACCTTTTTATTTAGATGGTGTTTATTCTGAGAGCTTAGAGATTTCTGAGAGCTGGTGATTCTTTCTTTTATAGCTGAGACCTGTTCTCTTGGCAGATGACAGTTGACTCTGTCCGATTTTCAAATGCTCTCTTCTTTTCTACCCTTGATGACCTATTAATTTCTTACAATAGGATTATCCAAGATTGTCAAAACCATCAGATTTAAGTTTAATTGGGCTTTGGTATCTAGGGCCTGGTTAAAATCAATTGGCTAAATTCAAAAACCTGTTGTCTTGGTAAAAGTGCTGCTTTGCTGCTAACAGTATAACCTTTTGATACAGTGGTTCGATTTCAAGAACTCAGTGCATCATCTGCTGCCTGCAGACTTTTTTTAAAATCTCCACCTAAAAAAAACACAAAACACATCATCATCTTTAAAGGGACCGTGCATTCTCTCTCTCACCCCCCCCCCCCCCCCCCCCAAAATCATTTTACAAACAAATTCTAATGTCCTGCCTTCCAATTTCAAGTACCCAACTTTGCAACAAGCTTAGCTCCTAATGTAGTAGGAGAATGGATTTTAATTTTTGGTACTGTGAAAGCCTGATTTTTGTTTATGGAAGTCAAATTGATTTTTAAGGTGAGCTTAAAAACAATATTTCCAAGTAATGTAATTTTAACTAAATGCCTAGCAAGCCACCTAGATTAAAAAATTGATAAGATGTTTGCTGACTTGAGTTTTACAACCCGGGGTAGGGGTAAGGAGAGAGCAAAACCAATTTATTTGGAGAGAAGAGAGATAACAAGGTGTAGAGCTGGATGAACACAGCAGGCCAAGCAGCATCAGAGGAGCAGGAAGGCTGATGTTTCGGGCCTAGACCCTTCATCAGAAATGGGGGAGGGGAAGGGGGTTCTGAAATAAATTGGGAGAGAGGGGGAGGCGGATAGAAGATGGATAAAGGAGAAGATAGGTGGAGAGGAGACAGATCGGTCAAAGAGGCAGGGATGGAGCCAGTAAAGGTGAGTGTAGGTAGGGAGGAGATAGGTCAGTCCAGGGAGGATGGACAGGTCAAGGGGGTGGGATGAGGTTAGTAGGTAGGAGATGGGGGTGGGGCTTGAGGTGGGAGAAAGGACAGGTTAGGGAGGCGGGGACAAGCTGGGCTGGTTTTGGGATGTGGTAGGGGGAGGGGAGATTTTGAAGCTTGTGAAGTCCACATTGATACCACTGGGCTGCAGGGTTCCCAAGCGGAATATGAGTTGCTGTTCCTGCAACCTTCGGGTGGCATCGTTGTGGCACTGCAGGAGGCCCAGGATGGACATGTCGTCTGCGGAACGGGAGGGGGAGTTGAAATGGTTCGCGACTGGGAGGTGCAGTTGATTAGTGCGAACCGAATGTAGGTGTTCTGCAAAGCGGTCCCCAAGCCTCCGCTTGGTTTCCCCGATGTAGAGGAGGCCACAACGGGAACAGCGGATGCAGTATACCACATTGGCACATGTGCAGGTGAACATCTGCTTGATGTGAAAAGTCTTCTTGGGGCCTGGGATGGGGTTGAGGGGGGAGGTGTAGCATTTCCTGCGGTTGCAGGGAAAAGTGCCGGGTGAGGTGGGGCTGGAGGGGAGCGTGGAGTGGACAAGGGAGTCACGGAGAGAGTGGTCCCTCCAGAAAGCAGATAAGGGTGGGGAGGGAAAAATGTCATTGGTGGTGAGGTCGGATTGCAGATGGCGGAAGTGTCGGAGGATGATGCGTTGGATCCGGAGGTTGGTGGGATGGTACGTGAAGACTAAGGGGATTCTGTTTTGGTTGTTATTGCGGGGACAGCGTGTGAGGGATGAGATGCGGGAGACACGGTGGAGGGCGTTCTTGACCACTGAGGGGGGGAAGTTGCGGTCCTTTTAAAAATGTGGACATCTGAGATGTACAGGAGTGGAATGCCTCATCCTGGGAGCAGATGCGGCGGAAGCGAAGGAATAGGGGATGGCATTTTTGCAGAAAGGTGGGTGGGAGGAGGTGTATTCTCGGTTGCTGTGGGAGTCAGTGGGCTTGAGATGGATATCGGTTTCTAGGTGGTTGCCAGAGATGGAGACAGAGGTATTAGAGATGGTCCAGGTGAACTTAAGGTTGGGGTGGAAGGTATTGGTGAAGTGGATGAACTATTCGAGCTCCTCGTGGGAGCACGAGGTGGCGCCGATACAGTCATCAATGTAACGGAGGAAGAGGTGGGGTTTAGGGCCAGTGTAGGTATGGAAGAGGGATTGTTCCAGGTAACCTACAAAGAGGCGGGCATAGCTTGGGCCCATGCGGGTACCCATGGCCACCCCCTTTGTCTGTAGGAAGTGGGAGGAATTGAAAGATGTCTATGACACCAGAGCTGCTATTGGTAGCAGTCTCCAAAATAGTCATGGCAGGACTGGGGAGAAATTACTTCAAAGAAGACTCCAGAAGCAGAAAACTGTAGAGAGTCTGAGAGGAGTACGTGCACTTAAGCAAGACACATTAAGATGTAATAGTGAACTGAATTAGCTTGCTTAAAGGTATCAGAGAGAGACATTAATTGAAGAAAATAGCATTGAGTGAATTTGATGACAAAGAAATTAATTACAGCTGTGCTGGTTGGCGAGGAGCTTTAGCGTGGAGATCGGGGTGAATTTTCAGAGGTTTGGTGTCTGATCCTTTTTACCCCATCAGTAAGTTTACAGTCAATGTTTCTGATATTTCTGAATTTCTAAGGTTTCTTCCAGTAGTGCAGAATAATGTGGTGTAGCTTGCTTTGTTTCGTAATAAAGTTTTTTTTGGTAAAAATACACCCAAGCTAATTCAAAAGACGCTGCCAATGAATGACCTCTGATAAATTTAAGAAAAGGATAAATCTTGTGTTCTACCAACCCAGGTCTTATTCTAGGACATAATTTGTACTGTATTACCATCAGCTAAAATCATAACAGTGCAACTCTCTCTGAATACTGACCTGACATTTCAGTCTTATTTTGTACTTGAGTTGAGCCCACAATCTTTTGACTCAAAGGTGAGCTGATCCATGGTTGGCATCAATAAGGATTCAGTGTTTTGAGAAGTGGAATGAGGAAATTCTTCCCAAATCTATCTTGTGTTAACTTTTGATTTTGCTCCCAAAATTGTATGTCAAACGTTGGGTTTGTCCCAAGTAAAACGTGCTGTCAACCTCTAACAAAAAACTGTTTTGAATTTGTTTTGTGTCTTAAATCTTCCACTCGCACGTTTTAAAAATACAGAAGTGTTTGGATGACACATTTCCATGCCATCTGCAGGAAGTACTGTAGAAAATTTCACTTTTCCTTATTTTCAACTTTTTTTTGACTGTCTGTCTGCGCCAAGTCGGACAATGCGCAATAATTTTAACTGTTTGACGGTGAAGTTGCTGAGACAAAAATATGGGTGTTAGTCATTGCAAAAAAAACTGTGATTGACTGATCATGAACTGATGTAGGTATGAACATTTTGAAGGAAACTTGTGTTGTAACCTTTTAACAAATGTATGTTACTTGTTTTCAGCTGTTTAGAGGCCTTTTTTTAAAAACAAAAGCCATGTACACAATCGTGAGGTGGAGGAACACAGGCCAGGCAGCATTCGAGGAGCAGAAAAGTTGACGTTTCGTGTCAAAGTTGGACATGAGATGAGGCCGGGGTGGGGAGATTTTAAAACTGGTGAATTTCCATGTTTAGGCCATCGGGCTGTCGGCTCCCGAGGCAGAATATAAGAAGTTGCTCCTCCGGTTTGCAGGTGGTGTCATTGTGACGCTGGAGGAGACCCAGGATGGACATCTCACCCTGGAAGAGGGAGTTAAAATGGTTAGCGACCGGAAGGCAGATGCTGTGCAAAACGGTCTCCCAAGTCCACGCTTGGTCTGTTCGATGTAGGGCACACTTCATATTCCGCCTCAGAGCCTACAGCCCGATGGTCTAAATATGGAATTCACCTGTTTTAAAATGTTCCCACCCCGGCCTCATTTCATGTCTAACCCTCCCTCTTATCTCTGCCTCCTTGACCTGACACGACCTGTCCATCTTCTCTCCCACCTATCCACCCCACCCATCCCACTGACCAATCCCCACCATTCCCTGCCTGCACTCTCATATCACCATTCCACCCACCTTCCCCAGCCCCAGCCCCACCCCTCCCCTCTCTATTTCCCAGCTCCCTTCCCCCTCCCCATTTCTGAAGAAGGGTCCTGACCTGAAACATCAACTTTCCTGCTCCCCTAATGCTGCATGGCCTGCTGTGTTCCTCCAGCTCAACACTGCGTTGTCTGACTCCAGCATCTGCAGTTCTTAGTATCTTTGTACAGTCATGACATGTTCAGCCTTTATAGCTTCCTCAACCTGTATGATAGATTACTGTGAGAACATCTCGTCAGCATTTTACCATGTTTTGTGCTGAAGTCACAGTATGAACCTTTTATTTTAATTAAAATAATACATAGGCACTTGTGTGTAATTTAACTTACCTGGAATGTAAATACTGGTAGAAATATATAATTTTTATCACAGATTCAAACTAAGGTACAAAAATAAACTTGTTTTGAAGGATCAGTTGATTGCTGAAATCAAGATTCAGTGACCTTTTTATTTGTTGTAGGGAAAGGTTCTAAAATAATGTTTTTATATTTCAACAGGTCTATGAATGTCTTTTATTGGGGCTTTGACCAATTTGCATTTGTGCCAACAATGCACACGTCAAAGATATGACTCAAGAGTCAGATTGCTGAGGAAGTGGGTAATAGGTCATGGAAAAGCTACAGGATGCATCATCAGATTCTAAAGAGGAGGGGGATGAATGGGTGGATTCAAAGACTACAGAATATGAAGCTCTGGGACCAGATACTGAAGTAGCTTCCAGTAGTCAAAAAGGTAATAAATACTCTTGGATGCTATTTCTTTAATGTAGCTATTGTATCATTTACCAATAGTGCTTTAGCTAAAAACAACTTTAGCCAGTAAATCTCATTTTACTTTTTTTTATCTGAATGCCTGAGGAGATACTTAAATTGTATAGATAAGGCTGAATAAAGTACAGTTTCCTTGTAACTAGTTTGGAATATGTGATCTTTTGGTTCTGCTTCTCCTTGAAATATGGCATTTTACTGGGGTTTTATTGATGTGTCTATCCACCTACGTGGTATGTTAAAATAATGGAAGTATATTAAATTTATTCACTAACTTTACAAAAATTCTTCTGTAACTTTTATTTGTGATTTCCTGTTGAAAGGGATCCAACAAAATATGTTGTGATTATCAACATTTTGAATATTAATTCCAAAAGGATTTCATGGTTCTGAGTCATGGTGCTTTTGGAACTTGGATTCAAATGTAAACTTTTTTTAATCTAATCTGATGACATTAATGAACCTTGAAACTTGCAACTAGTAAGTCAAAATAGAGCACAATATTGTTGTATAATGACATGTACGGAAATGGGCAAAGGTGGTAGCAGGCAGCTTGAAAAATTCCAATTGGTAGTGTCCTAATGGATCAATGTCAAGTCTCCAATCTAATGCTGTAAATACCCAAAAATGGCCTAAGTTCAGTTTCTGGTTTTGGTTCAGTTAACTAACTTCATCTATAATTGCTAACTTCATCCATAATTGCCACAACACTTTTTTTTGAAGAGGAAAATCAGCTAGAGTTTCCCTTATTGGGATTTTGCATGTGTAGATGTTGAGTGAAGATTTGCACATTCTCCCCACGTCAGCATGGGTTTCTGCCGGGTGCTCAGGTTTCCTCCCATTGTCCAAAGGTGTGCAAGTTAGGTGGATTGGCCATGCTAAATTACTCAGTGTTCAGGGTTGTGTAGTTTAGCTGTGTTAGCCATGGGAAATGCAAGGTTACAGGGAAAGGGTAGGGGCATGCGTCAATGTGGAATGCTTTTTGGATGGTTGGTGTGTATTTGCTAGGCCGAATGACCTGTTTCCACTCTGTGGGGATTCTATATATAAAAAAATTAGATTGGGCTCGCCTGTGATGTTCTCAATGATTGGATAACTTTGAATCTCACTGATTAAGCTAATATGAGAATAATAGCTAATTGGACAATTCTGCAATATTGAGATAAAATTATTGCTGGAGCCAAGAAGACAGCTAAACCTGTTGTTTTTACATGGCCTGGTAATAATTAATTCTGAAATAAGGTGATAAAAGTTTTTTCGTTTTCCTTATTGTGTTTTTTTTCTATTTTTGTGATAAACAATACAGAAGGATCCAAGGGTGTATACAACTTAAGTAACTGTTCTGCATAAGTCCGCAAAATCTGGAGTTTAGATGATTTTTGTATAACTCCACCAATTTAATCGTTTTTATCCTTTGAAGTGGAGCGGGATCTTGTAGAAGAAAAAATAACCAAATTGTTGGTTGTTTGAATTATTAATCAAACCAAATAACGAGATAATAGCTTCACAACCTGTACAGTTGAGTTGCCTAAACAAATCAAAAACTGGCATTACTTAGCAACTTCTGACTAAAATTGGCGTTAAGTATACATTAAGTAGTCGTTGCACTGATAGTCAACATCTTTCTACTTCAGTGTTCAGGTTTGGACAGCAAAATAATTAATCTTAGATTAGTTGTAAATTTAAAATTGGAGGTTGGATAACAAAAGTTTACTGAAGATATTAAAGGATTATAAGTAAATGGCACATATCTGGAGTTAGATTATAGATCAGCCATGATCACATTGATAGAATAAGCTCAAGTTGCCATTTGGGCTACACCTGTTCCTGTGTTTCAAGTGACATGTTGATCTGTGAATTTTTGTGTTCCCTATTTCTCTTGTGACAGTTTTAGAAAACAGCATAGTTTAAAACTAAAGCCCAGTGGTTTAAGAATTCAGTCCAATTAATAATTAGTGAGGTTTTTAAATGTGTATGTTTCCCTAAACTATTCAACAATCCCAAATTTAAACCACATGTTACTTCTCTCAACCTTCAGCCCAAAAGCTGTTTGCTTTCCACTTACTCTGATATGTACCTGCAAGAGAAAAGGGAAATAACTGAAAACTGAATTAAAAATTAGTTGTGATTTATGTTGAACTGCATGGTGTAAAACATGTAACTTTTGTCAAGTATTTGAAATGATTCTTTTTGTAATTAATGCATTTTTGTTTTCAGATGTAATGGAAATTGCAAGCCCGTTTGTTGTGCAATCCAAAGTTAGCAATGAGGAGGCCACCACCTCTGGAGTGAATGTGGAATGCCGAATATGTGGTGATAAGGCTTCAGGCTTTCATTATGGTGTACATGCATGTGAGGGTTGTAAGGTACTGTGCTACATTATGTCCTTAAAATGTAATGTTGTAGAATTGTTTCCTGAAATTTTAATGACACACATTTTAAAACAGAAATTACTTACAATTTTTTGAATGTTGCATTAATGTTCAGATTAGTTAATGTTATAATATTTCTGTTTGAAATCCAAAATGCCAGATGGCTTGAAAATAAAACTTTACTATTTTAGTTGCATTTTAAACACTTATGGTACAGTCTGTTCATAATTCAAATGATCAAAATAAAATTCCTAGTTTAAATTTTGAATTTATCATCAGCAATGGTTAATGAAATGATTAATTTCATTTTTAACACAAAAATCCTGAATTGTCAATAGGAAACTTCTATTGTTCATTCTTTTTTCCCAACATTGGAAGGCATATTATTAAATGCAAGCACAGTGTCTCAAATTTGGCAATCCAAGAACCGGTGATGCCTGGACATTTTTGTTTTTAAGCTGCCATGCATGTATTTTCACTATTATTAGATGATAAAAATAGTTTCCTGGCTTATCAGACTAGGTGCTGCGTTGACAAACTTATGTGCCGACTAGTGTACCTGTCTTCCTGCACACGGAGTGATTGGAGCAATCCTTGACCAGACCTGAGCCAGTCTAAACTGCCTCACCGCAAAACCCAGCATGGATGCAGTCCCGAGGTTGTGGGTTTTGAGTTACTATGGCTGTGAGAAGAAATGCCAATTAGATTTTAGATTTTCTATAAGCAAAGCTTCAGTAAGTGCCCTATATTATAGTTTGTCTCAGTTTCTTGCTAATTCAATTTATATATTGTTCTGTTGGTTTGATTCTTAAATTGTACAAGTCATGTGCAGCAGCTGAATATGTTTAAGATTTCCTATTCAGTCCTGACCTTAGTCCTGCCCCTGTAATCAGTAAAGAATAATAGGCAACACTCCCTATAGACAGGAAAAATTGTACAGCGGCGATCCCAAAGTATTATTCATACACCTTTTTTTTTTATAATTCACTCGGGTGCAAATGACAGAACTTGGGTGTAATTCCAGGAAGGAAAATAAGAAAATGTGCCCTCCTACAGAATCCTAAAATAATAAATTATTTAAATAAACTAAATTATCTGGAAATCTACTATTTGGAAGTACCAGTTGTCTGGATTTTTTGTTTCTGAGAAGACTCAAGTATTTCCTTAGCAATGTAATTTTTAGTCCAGAACTTCAGAAATGGATGATACAGTATTTAAATAAGTTATGATGTTTTATATTTCACGCAAATTATATCTACAGCATTTTCTGACTCTCATACTTGTGGTTAGGCATCCTAATACAATTCTACAATCCAGAAAAATCTAAAATCCAGGAATGATTTGTTCCTAATCATTCTACACTGGAGAGACTACAGTATAGAGTGATGTAAAGAGAATGCATTGAGCAGAATGGCATAAGACTGTCTACTGTCTTTGAACTAGAATTGTAAAGTTCAATTTAAAGGTATAGAAATTGCTTAATAGCTTCATTATTCCCATATACCTTGATCAGAAAAACCAAGACATCTGATATTTTTCCCCTTAAAAGAGGCAGTTAGTCCTGTGTCCCAAGTTATTATTGAAAGAGAAATTCTTCATTGAATATGCACTTCAACTTCAGATTTCCATATCAAAGGCGCACTGGAAAGCGTAGGAGGTAGTCACTTACTTAACATTGCATGTCATGCTTTAAATGGAAATTAGATTAAAGGTAATCCAACCCTTTTGCTGTGAGCAGAATTTCTATAATACATTATAGATGTGACGAGTACCATGGACAGTCTCTGCAAAATGTTGTCAAAAAATTGTTCAATATGTTTGCACTAATTATACTTTTTTTTGTCTTAAGTATTATATTTTAATTGATATTTTGGAGTGATTTCTGTGGTGCTATGGATCTGTATGAAACTTACTGAGATCTTACTTTCAGTATATTCTGAATCACTGGCATGAGTGTGTCAGAGGGTTGGGGGATGGATGTGTGTGATTGTGTGAAAATGCCAAGCAATTTCTGCCAACAATTGACTCAATCAATTTTTGTTCTTTAATTTTTTTGATGAGTACTTTAGAATAAAATAAAGCAATTATAGAACACTATGGTTCTAAGATACTTTGAGCAAACTGTTTGCTTTGAAAACGTGACTTGGTTTGATCAGGTTTAATTTGCCATTTATTTAATCTCTGTCATACTTTCTCCTTAGTTCAGTTAACCAACCATTGATATTGTAAATTCCAGGCATGAAACATAACAGGTAAGTATGAGCAGTGTACTGTTTATGTAGGTTGAAAGCAACAGCAGTCTGCAATTTGACTGTAGACCAGGAGAAGTCCAGGTTCAACCCTAGTCTTAACAGAATTTTTGAATCTAAGCTACAGAAACAGTTGGTACAGTTAGTGATTAACTATAGATGTCCTCTCATGCAAGTCAGGATAAAACGAAAATAGTCTCAGTTGTGATATTGTGATGCCCGGCATGATTGAGTAGTTTGCTGAAAATCACTCAGCATTCACATGAGCAATGTTGGGTATTAGTGGAAAATAGTGAGCATCCATGGGACTATATTCCAATCAGTCAATAACTTCAGCTCAAAACCAGAACAGAAGGATGGAACGAAAGAATGCTCGCAAGGCCAAAGAGCCTATAGAATTTTTATACATTTTGTCCACTCTTCCTTTTTGAAAATTCCTACAATTTTGGCCTCTGTTTTTCTATTTCTCCTATAGGACATCCTTGAAACCAACTTCCTCTTATACTTTTGGCCCTGATTGAGTATTTCTAGTATTTTGTGTTGCTTTTTCTGATTTCCAGCACTCTCAGTATCTCCTTTTTCCATCCTCATGACTCCTTTGGTTTGGGGTCGGTTTTACTCATGTATGTGATGTCTTGGCTGAATTTTTAACCTGGTGGTTAACCAGTTAAATGACACGTGTATTTTAAAATATAGTTGGATTAGATAGTAAAGGCAGCTTGGCAGCCAACTTTATTTGTATACTGGAGAATTTATCAAGGAGTTTGTCAGTGTATTGAAAGCTAGCATAAAGGCACTTTACCTGAATGCTCGTAGCATTCGTAACAAGGTTGATGAGTTACTGGCACAAATCATCGCGAATGAATATGATTTGGTAGCCATTACGGAGACATGGTTACAGGATGGTCACAACTGGGAGTTAAATATTAAAGGGTACCAGACTATTCGGAAGGACAGACAGGAAGGTAAGGGAGGTGGTGTAGCTCTGATATTCAAGGACGCCATCAGGGCGGTGCTGAGAGATGATATAGGTTCTATGGAGAATGAGGTTGAATCCATTTGGGTGGAAATTAGAAATTCTAAGAGGAAAAAGTCACTGATAGGCGTAGTTTATAGGCCACCAAATAATAACATCACATTGGGGCGGGCAATAAACAAAGAAATAACTGTTGCCTGTAAAAATGGTACGGCAATTATCATGGGGGATTTTAACCTACATGTAGATTGGTCGAACCAGCTCGGTCAGGGTAGCCTTGAGAAGGAGTTCGTTGAGTGTATCCGTGATAGTTTTCTTGAACAGTATGTAATGGAACCAACGCGGGAGCAAGCTATCCTAGATCTGGTCCTGTGTAATGAGACAGGAATAATTAATGACCTCATAGTTAGGGATCCTCTTGGAAGGAGTGATCACAGTATGGTTGAATTTAGAATACAGATGGAGTGTGTGAAGGTAAAATCCAATACCAGGGTCCTGTGCTTGAACAAAGGGAACTACAATAGAATGAGGGAGGACTTGGCTAAAGTAAACTGGAAACAAAGATTTTATGGTGGGACAGTTGACGAGCAGTGGAGGACTTTCAAAGCAATCCTTCAAAGTGCTCAGCAAAAGTATATTCCAATGAAAAGGAAGGACTGTAAGAAAAGGGGTAATCTGCCATGGGTGTCTAAAGAAATAAGGGAGGCTATCAAATTGAAAGAGAAGGCATACAAAGTGGCCAAAAACAGCATGAAATTAGAAGATTGGGAAAACTTTAAAGGTCAACAGAAAGCCACAAAAAGAGCTATAAAGAAAAGTAAGATAGAACATGAGAAAAAACTAGCACAGAATATAAAGACAGATAGGAAAAGTTTCTATAAATATATAAAACGAAAAAGAGTGGCTAAAGTAAACGTTGGCCCTTTAGAGCATGAGAAGGGGAATTTAGTTATGGGATATGATGAAATGGCCAAGGTATTGAACAAGTATTTTGTATCGGTCTTCACAGTGGAGGACACTAATAACATGCCAGTAATTGACAAAGAGACGAAGGTAGGTGAGGACCTGGAAACAATCATTATTATGGAAGAAGTAGTGTTGGGCAAGCTAATGGAGCTAAGGATTGATAAGTCTCCTGGCCCTTATGGAATGCATCCCAGGGTACTAAAAGAGATGGCGGGAGAAATAGCAGGTGCACTGGCGGTAATTTTTCCAAAATTCGCTGGACTCTGGGGCAGTCCCAGCAGATTGGAAAACAGCAAATGTGACGCCACTGTTTAAAAAGGGAAGTAGACAAAAGATGGGGAATTATAGACCGGTTAGCTTAACCTCTGTAGTGGGGAAGATGCTTGAGTCTATTATCAAGGAAGAAATAGCAAGGCATCTTGATAGAAATTGTCCCGTTGGGCAGACGCAGCATGGGTTCATGAAGGGCAGGTCATGCTTGACAAATCTTTTGGAATTCTATGAAGACATTACGAGCGAGGTGGACAATGGGGACCCAGTGGATGTGGTGTACCTAGACTTCCAAAAGGCCTTTGACAAGGTGCCGCACAAGAGGCTACTGCATAAAATTAAGGATGCATGGCACTAAGGGTAAAGTATTAGCCTGGATAGGGGATTGGTTGACTAACAGGAAGCAAAGAGTGGGGATAAATGAGTGCTATTCTAGCTGGCAGTCAGTGACTAGTGGTGTGCTTCAGGGATCGGTGTTGGGACCGTAATTATTTACAATTTATATAGATGATTTGGAGTTGGGGACCACATGTAGGGTGTCAAAGTTTGCAGATGGCACTAAGATGAGTGGCAGAGCAAAGTGTGCAGAGGACTGTGAAACTTTGCAGAGGAGCATAGATACATTGAGTGAGTGGGCAAAGGTCTGGCAGATGGAATACAATGTAAATAAATGTGAAGTCATACATTTTGGTAGGAGTAATAGTAAAAAGGATTATTACTTGAATGGTAAAAAGTTGCAGCATGCTGCTATGCAGAGGGACCTGGGTGTCCTCGTGCATGAATCGCAGAAGGTAGGTCTGCAAGTACAACAAGTAATTAGGAAGGCAAATGGAATTTTGTCCTTCGTTGCTAAAGGGATTGAAATAAAAAAAACAGAGGTTATGTTGCAGCTGTACAAGGTGCTGGTGAGGCCACACCTGGAGTACCGTGTGCAGTTTTGGTCTCCTTACTTGTGCAGTTTTGGTCTCCTTACTTGAGAAAGGATGTACTGGCACTGGAGGGGGTGCAAAGGAGGTTCACTAGGTTGATTCCAGAGTTGAGGGGGTTGGCTTATGAGGAGAGACTGAGTAGATTGGGATTATATTCATTGGAATTCAGAAGATTGAAGGGGGATCTTATAGAAACATATAAAATTATGAAGGGAATAGATAAGATAGAAATAGAGGATGTTTCCACTGGCAGGTGAAGCTAGGACAAGAGGGCATAGCCTCTAGATTAGAGGGAGCAGATTTAGGACTGAATTGAGAAGGAATTTCTTCACCCAGAGGGTTGTTAATCTATGGAATTCCTTGACCAGTGAAGTAGTTGACGCTACTTCAGTAAATGTTTTTTAAAAAAAAGTAGATTTTTTTTGAACAATAAAGGAATTACGGGATACGGTGAGAACGCGGGTAAGTGGATCTGAGTCCATGAAAGGATCAGCCATGGTCTTATTGAATGGCGGAGCAGTCTCGAAGGGCCAGACGGCCTACTCCTGCTCCTAGTTCTTATGTTCTTATGATTATGAAGTCTGACATTTTCTCAGCACAATTTATTTAAATAGTTAATTGTCATTATAATCATACAAATACTAAGTAGATCAATAGCTTAAGCCCATAATCGTAAGCAGCCAATGTATGCTGGTTAACGTTGTAAAGCCTTAAGGGCTGTTGTGGCACAGTGGTAGTGGCCTTATTTCTGGTTCAGGTTAAAGTCTCATCTCAAGATGTTGAGTCAGAGCGTGTCCAAACAGGTTGATTATTTGGTTTTTAAAAAAAAAACTTTAGTTTTAGTTTTTGTTTCGTTCTGGTCAGGTTGACTCCAGTGTCATAGTATAACTTCAGTTTTAGTGTTTCATGCAGACAATTAACAAAAATTCATCAAATTTAAGTGTATTATTGAGGTAAAGGGAGGAACAATGACAAAACCACAGGAGGTGTATATAAAATTACTGAACTATATTCTCAAATTCACTTTTACGCAGCAAGGGGTTAGTTATATATGCTATGAGCAGGAATAACCTAAATCATATGACTTAGAACAGATTGCTCAGCAAGTTTAATTATATAATGGGGGGGTGCACAGCTGGTAGGTTAATCCTTGGTCATCCATATTGAGTTAGCAGGGTTCAGCTGCAGAAGTGATTGAGTGCTTCAACTACTTCATCTCTGGGAAGGAATCGGACTATAAGCGCAGTTTGCATTATTGATCAAACAATGGTAATTCCCATCATCCCTTGGGAGCTACTCCAATGAATCAGGCTAGTAGTAGATTAACAAGAACAACAACATGGAAGGGTCACTGGACCGGAAATGTTAACTCTGATTTTTTTTTTCTTCACCGATGCTGCCAGACCTGCTGAGCTTTTCCAGAACTCTGTTCTTGTTCCTGATTTACAGCATCCGCAGTTTTTTTTTCAGTTTTTATTTAGTAGATTAATCCAGGCAGATTCATCAATTCAAGACTATTGTGGAAACTCCAGCAAGGATAGAATTCGGTGAGAGAATTATCCAATGACCAAATAAGATTGGTTAATTATAAATAAAATTGTTATAAAAAATGAGCGCTGGGAAAACTGATTTAGTGTTAGTAGTAAAAGGGTTTCAAAAACTCTTTTCCAGTTCTATTTTGCATCATAGTAACTGTAACAAGGTCAGCCAGTGGACCACATTGAATGAGTTCCCTGATTGGGCTGTTAATCTGCTCCAATCAGGGAATCCTGGCTGACAGATTATAAACAGGAGTGTCGGAGGTTCTGTTCACTTGAGAGCTGGATCGTGTCAAAGCATCCTTCACGTGTGAAGGGTGACTTGGTGATGGGATACTGGCCCATGTAGAGTTATTTCAGTGGCAATGAGAGAAAAGTATGCCCTTGAAGAAATTTGCTTACAACAGTTGTCTTTGAGTTGGGGTAAGCATTTCTGACATCATGCCTTTGTTTGGCAAGCTTGACTCATTTGATCATGCCATCAAAGACTGGGCCCAGTATGTGGAACGAAAGCGTTATTTCTTCTGGGCAGATAAGAAGCAATGAGTAATCCTCCACACAGCTTGTGGACCCACTGCTTTTACGGTTATTAGGAGTTTAACTTTCCCTGAGGAACTAGATATTAAAATCTTCCAGTTGATGGATTTAGTTAAGGGATGTTATGATTCCAAGCCACTTCTAATTCTGAGATGCTATCGATTTTGCTCGGCAGTTCAAGAACTGGGGAATCTGATTGGGATTTTGACCAGGTAAAGATGACTGGCAGAGGCATGTGACTTTGGTTTAACCCTTAATGAAATGCTGACAGACCATTTGGTATGTAGGATTAATGATGTAACCATGCAAAAGTGCAGACTAGCTGAAGCCCAACTGGCCTTCAAACAGACTCTGCAACTGGCTTTATTATTGGAAAATGTGGCAAGTGGAGTTACAGGCTATTCTGATGAAAGTGAACACCCTCACCAGTCGGACTGAGCTTGGAACACTATTTGAGTGAAGGCAATTGCTTTGCGTCACTCAGGACATATTCTGAACTGAGGTACTGTAGGTCAGTCCACAGCAAAACCCTAAATCTAGGCCAAGCCTTGGCCAAACGGTTAAAACTTGCTCGAGGATCAGGGCTGGCAAGCCATTGTAGTTGCTACTGGTATGTAGATCAACAGCAAGAGTTCTACTAGACTTAAATGGAGTCAGAGAACTCATAGGCTGTGCATGCTTGGATACCACCCTAGAAAATCCACCTACATGTAGTTTGAAACAGTTAAATTGCTTAGCAACATCCAAATCAGAACCAATCAAAATAAATGTTTGATTAAATGGACAGCCAGTTCTAATGGAGATCGATACTGGTGCAACCATTTCGGTGATCACAGAACCCGTCTTTAACAAAATTCACTCTGGACTTCAACCCTCAAGTTTGCGCGAGACCTCGGCTAGACTGCGAGCCTACGTGGGGGAACCTTGTACAGATTAAGGGTACAACTCTGGTTCTGCTCTCTTTCCATGATCTTGCAGGTCCTGCCCAGTGCCATTTGCAAAAGTAGAGACAGAAAGCTGGAAAGTGAAGGAAATATTAAACCGGCCCATGTTGCAGAATGGGTAGCACCAGTTGTGAAGCCTGACAGGTTGGTTTGCGTTTTATGGGGTAAAAACGAACAGCTTTTCACAGCTGGATAAATACCCAGTCCGTCATATGGAGGATTTACACGTACAGCTGGCAGGAAGACTGTCCTTCAAGAAGCTGAGCCATGTGTACTTGCAGTTGCGGTTAGATGAGGGTTCCCAGAAGTAGGCTGCAATTAATACCCATAAGGGTTTGTACCAATAAATGAGACTGCCATTTGGGATATCATCAGCCTGTGCAATTTTCCAGCAGACAAGGTCTATCCAGGTCACCATTTACCTAGATGACGTGTTAATAACAGGGAAGACCAATAAGGAGCTTAGACATTTCTCCAAAGCAGGCATACCCCTTAGACTGTGTGTTCCAGGCACCCCAAGTGACCTACTTGGGGTATAGAGTCGACAAGACCAGCTCTCACCCATTAGAAGATAAAGTAAGGGCAACAAAGGTGCCCTGCCTCCCGCGTCTGTTCCAGAGCTTAGGTCTTTACTTTGGCTGGAGAACTACTATGGAAATAAACCTGTTGGACTATAACCTGGTGTGGTGTGACTTCTAAAGAGGGCAAGACATTGCTGTCCATAGCTTCAGGCTGAAATCAGTGGTGGACTCTTAATACTAAGTGCATATAATTTCAAGTCGGATCACCATCTGGGAGACCAAGAAGCAAATATGGATCGTTGAGCTGCCTCCCACTGGCCACTGGAAGAGTTTGTAATGGTTTTAAATTTTCTGGTCACACATTCATGGGCATGACTCTGTTACACATCGGCTATGCAGGTCCTTTTGTGGGCTCAATGTTCTCATTGTGGACACCTACTAAAAATGGCTGAATGTGCGTAGAGTTTGTTGATTAAACATGGGAACAACGATATAAAAAATGCACGTATCTTTTGCAATACATGGACTTCTGGATGTTTTGGTCACAAAAAGCAGGCCATCATTTACTATCGGGGAATTTGAGCATTTCCTAAAATAGAATGATATTCATCATAGGACAGCTCCATACCATCCATCGTTCAATGGTCTGGCAGAAGGAGCAGTCCAAACTTTGAAGGCAGGCTTAAAGAAACAGTCCACAGCCTCACTAGATACTGAACTGTCCTGGTTCCTGTTTTTGATTATTGGGCCACCCTTCATGCAACTCTAGGAAGGCTTTAGCAGAGTTGTGAATGGGAAGAAGACTCTGCACAAGGTTAAATCTGATCTTCCTGGACCTGGAGGAGAGGGCGAAATGGAATCGGGAACGCCAGTGCAGAACGTCAGACTCTGCCAAGTGAAAGATGACTGTTTGCTTCAGGGGATGAAGTTTGGTGCAGGGACCACAGAAATGGCCCTGCATGGGTCAGAGGCATGGTTGATGTGAGGTCAGGTCCTGTGACATATAAAGTTTGGGTAGGAGAGACCGTCTTGAACAAGCAAGTCAACCATATGAAAGCTACAACCTTGCAAATGGTGCAGGATCAAAATGTGCCTAGCTCCTAGACTCTTTCCACTTGTTCTGGAACCTGTGGGTTCTCCCCCTTGGGCATAGACCAGAAGATCTGTTCATGTGCTGTACTGTTTTATGTTCTATGAGGTATTGGGTATATAAGGGAAGGTCAATTTTAACACATTTGAAGGAATTTTTTGACTAGGTAACCAGGGTTGATGAGGGTAATCCATTTGACATGGCCTAGAACTCCAGAAGATTCCTCATGACCGACAGTCAAGAAAGTAACTCCATGGGATCTAAAGGCAAAGTAGCATGTTGGACCAAAAATTAGATGAGAGGCAGGTGGTAGAATGTCTGTGACTGGACATCTATTTGCGCTGGGGTTTCACAGGACTTTGTGCTCAAAACTTTCAGTGCCAGTGGTGTGGTGTCACCTGCCCCGACAGCCCCAGGTGCACCTGTGCCCACTGTCACTGCTGCAGAAGTCAGATCAGTCTTCCTGGAAGTCAACTCGAGGAAAGCAACGGGCCCAGATGAGCACTTAGATCCTGTGCAGATCAACTCGCGGAGGTAATTACTGACATCTTCAACCTCTTCCTCTTGCAAGCCGAAGTCGCCATCTGCTTCAAGAAGAGCACCATCGTCACAGTACCAAAAAAAAAAAGGCACGGTGCATGTGCTTAATGACTACTGCCCAGTGGCTCTGACCTCCACAATCATGAAGTGCTTCAAGAGGCTGGTCATGGCCCACGTCATCTCTAGTCTCACAGCCTGCCTCGATCCCCTACAATTTGCCTACTGATGCAACAGGTCACAGCGGATGCCATTTTCCTAGACCTGCACTCGCTCATGGTACAGCTGGACAACGAGGACACCTATGTCAGACTCATGCTCATCGACTACAGCTCTGCCTTCGACACCATTATCCCTCCAGATTGATCTCAAAACTGAAGACCTTGGTCTTGGCTCTGCCCTCTACAATTAGATCCTCTGCTTTCTGATACAGATCGCAGTCAGTGAAGATAGACAACTGCACCTCCTCCACGATAACAGTCAACACTTGAACCCCCAGGGATGCATCCTCAGCCCCATACTGTTCACCCATGACTGTGTTACCGAATTCCGAATGAACACCATCTACAAGTTTGCTGATGGCACCACTGATAAGATGGATATCTAACAACAACAAGTTGGCGTATAGAAAGGAGATAGAGGGTTTAGTGACGTGGGGCAGTGAGAACAACCTCTCTCTCAATGTTGGTAAAACTAAAGAACTAATCATTAACCTTTCAGAAAGAAAGGAAGAGAATATGCCCCCATCCATATCAACAGAGCAGAGCTGGGGCGCGTCAAGTTTCTAGGAGTGATGATAACCGACAGCTTGTCCTAGACTTCCCATGTAGATGTAATCATCAACAAGGCACAACAACACCTCTTCTGCCTCAGGTGGCTCAGGAAATTTTGGCATGCCCTTAAGGACCTTCACCAACTTTTACAGAAGCACCATTGAAATCAGTGTCTGGGTGTATAACTGTCTGGTACGGCAACTGCTCTGACCTGGATTGTAAGAAACTATATAAGGTTGTGTGCACAGCCCATATCATCATGGAGGCCAAGTTTCCATCCATGGCCTCCATTTACATGGCTTGTTGCTATGGAAAGGCTGCTAACATCATCAAAGACCCATTGGACCCCAGTAATGCTGTCCTGTAATTACTTGTCCGGCAGAAGATACAGAAGCTTGAACACACACCAGCAGGTTCAGGAACAGCTTCTTCCTGGCCGTTATTAGACAGATGAATGGACTCTAGCAAGATCAGCATTATTTGAAGTTAATGTTGATCTTACCTCACGCAGGCCCTGTGCACTGTATGTTATATGGCTCCAAGTATGTTTTCACCCTATGATCTGTATGTCCTTGCTTACTACGTTCTGTAAGCTTTCTTGACTACATCCTGTACCTACATACTAAACCTCTGATTCATGCACTAGGGCTCCCAGATCTCTCTGCATCTTTTGTGTACTGCAAACTCTCTCACCATTTTAGATAAATCCTTATTATTCTTTCTTTCTGCCAAAGTGAGCACTTGCCCTTTTTCCCACATTATACTCCATTTGCCAGATTTTTGCCTAGTCACTTAAATTAGCTATATCCCTTTGTATAGAATCATAAAATTCCTACAGCAGGCCACTCAGCCCATCGAGTCTGCACTGATCCTCTGAAGAGAATCCCACCCAGACTCGCCCTCGTAAACCTGCAATTCCTGTGGCTAATCCACTCAGCCTGCATACCCCTGGACACTATGGGCGATTTAGCATAGTCACAGTTTTGTACCATGGGAGGAAACCCACACAGTCATGGGCAGAGTGTGCAAACTCCACACGGGCAGTTGCCCAATAATGGAATTGAACCTGCATCCCTTGTGCTGTGAGGCAGTAGTGCTAATCGCTGAGCCACCATGCTCATCCCTTTGTAGGCTCCTTACATACACTTCACAACTCACTTTTCTACATATCTTTCTCTCAACAGCAAAATAAGCAAACATAACTTTAATGTCCTCATAAGCTGTTTTATTTAAACTGTAAAGAGTTCAGGCCCTAGCACCAACCCCTGTGGTATACCAATTCTGACAGCCTGCAAGCCTGAAAAAGACCCATTTGTTCCTACTCTCTCAGCTGCCTGTTAGTCACATCTGCCAACATGTTACCTCCTACACCATGAGCTTTTAATTTCTGCAATAACCTTTAATGTGGTACTTTATGAAATGCCTCCCAGAGCAGGAGATTATGCTGGAACTGAATAAGAAGTTTATAAAACACTAGTTAGGCCAAAACTGGATACAATATTATAGGAAGGATGTGATTGTCAAAGAGGATTGAGCTTTCCCAGAATGCTGCCTGCACCGGAGGGTTTGAGATATGAAGAAAGATTGTATAGGCTGGGGTTGTCTTCAGTAGAGCAGCATAAGTTGAGTGAGGACCTGGTAGAGGTGTATAAGATTGAAGATCATAGATAAAGTGGATAGGCAAGCATTTTATCCAGTAGTGAGATCAATAACCTGGGGGTGGGCATAGATTTAATAACATGATAGAGAAGCTAAGAGGGGAGTTGAGAATTTTTTTTTAAACCTAGACCATATTGGGAGTCCAGAACTCGCTGCTTGAAAAGGTGGTTGAGTCAGAAACTCATTGAAACATTTAAGCAGTATTTAGATACTCAATTACGTTGCTATAATGTCCAGGGCTATGGGCCGAATGCTGGAAAAGGGATTAATGAAGTCCAGTCTGTAAATACCTGAGTTATTTCCTACGTTGTGGCAATGGCAACTTCAAAATCCATATATTCACTTTGGGCAACTGGTGGACCTGAAAGGGACTATATAAATGGAAGTCATTTTTCCTTTTAAAGTATTACCAACTTGCTCAACGAAAGGGGGGATAACAAAAGAGCTAAGAATAGAAACTACAGGTCAATGAATTTAATGTTGATGCTGGGAAAGACTATCATTGAGGACAAATTAATTCTCATTTGGTGAAACACATGTTAACAAAATCAGCCAATGTTGCTTTGTCAAACACAAATCATATATGACTAACCATATTAAGTTCTATGAAGTAACAGTGAGAATTGATAGAGGTAGTGCAGTAAAGGTTCTTCGTACAGAATTTCAAATCGAATAAACTGATGGCCTTCATTGTCTGAGCTTACCGATATTAAGGAGAGTTCATTGTGCTGTTTTGCTGCTAGCTGATGTTTGTGTATTCTGATGGCTGGTTTCCTTCCTGCCTGTCCAATGTAATGTTTGTAGCTGTCGTTGCGTGGTATTTTGTAAACCACATTCGTTCTGCATGTTGCGGCCCGTTCAGACAGTGAAGGCCATCAGTTTTACAGGGACAAAGTAACCATAGCCCAAGCCAAACATAGACACATACAGGAATTCCTAGAGGCATGGTTCTCCACCCATGCTTCAATCAACAAACATATAGAATTGCACCTCATATATAAATCCATACAGATCAAAACTGGAAATGACAGTACTCACCATAACGGACCGGACAGTATAAATTCTAAGCGGAGTAAAATAACATCGCTTCATCGGAGGCTCCACTGATGATGTCACTTAGCATGGTAATGAAATGTCTGAACAAGAACAAGCCAGTTTGGCAAGCAAGTCAAAAACCTTGTTAAGAGATTATTTGCTGTCGCTGGAGAGCCTGGAATTTGGGTGTGGTCATAGAATAAGGGATCTGCCATTTCAGCAGAGATAAGAAATTTCTTCACTGAGGGTTATGATTCTTGGATATATCTAACCCAGAGGACTATGAAACTAGGGCATTGAATATGTCCAGGCCTGAGGTTAAGACCTTTTTGGACACTAAGAAATTGAGGAGGGAAAGTAGAGCGCAAGCAGAGGGGATCAATCATTATCTTACTGAATAATGGAGAAGCCATGAGGTCCATCTGGCCTGCCACTTTCTTAAAATCTATTCTTAAGGTATAGCTAACAGTAAAATCCGAACCTTGCAGAAGAAAAGTGCCCATGTAGCCTTTTCTGTCTAAGTTAGTCTTAAATTCTATTTGATCAACTTATCTCTGAAAATTAGTCATCTTCATGTATATGTCCAGTTATCTTTTAGAAGTTCCTATGGAATCTGGTTTTATCATTCTTTCAGATAGTGTTTTATCTCTTAACTCTAAGAAGTTTATCCTCATACGAGATGCCAAAGAAAGGGGAAAGTGGCTATAGCGCCATTAGAGATTGTGTCCAAGCATCTCCTGCTACTGGAAGCCTGGGATCAACGTGAAACTTTAGCTAATGTTTTGTGGTCAGTAGTGGTAGGGTGGGGAATGCTGTTGACCAAGAGCAACGTTCATGGTTGCTTGCACTTTTTTCTTATTAATGCTTATTGATCTGAGCTTTCATATTTTATTGGCTAATCCTTCTTGGATAGAGCTCCTTTCTCGTGAGGTCACAATACTCAATATAAAGTTGACTGTTCTGAACAACATACCTGGCAAAACAAATATTTGTGTTCTGAATTAGTTTGTTTTTGTTATAAAATAGTTGATGTATCTTAAGGCCTAGAAATGAACAATTAATTGAGATAGAAAACCTGAGGATCAGGTTCTCCATTTGAATTTCAATTGATTGGAAATCAATCAAAGAAAGAACTTCATACAGTAGTCTAAAATCTGCATTTGGAATTTCAATTAAGCACAGTTGGAGTATTCAGTGAATGTAGAAAACACAGAATTGTGTCTATATTGCTGGCTGGCGTCCATGTGGAGTGGAGAAACAACAGAATGCTGAGCTTATCAAAGTCAGAGCATGTGCATGGACTGTCGCTCATTGGACTCCAAGATCAGTCACTTCTATCCAATAAGAATATCTCTGGTATAATAACAGGCTATTCAACGTGTAAATTTAGGAAAGTGTCAGGTTGTTTATTGAGAACATCACAGTCAAGTTAGGCATTCACTCAAGAATTTCTAGCAGGAGTCTCTCTTAGTGAGAAGTGATGGATGTTTGGTCACAACACATGAATAGGTTGATTACAATGTTCTCCTCCAAGCTGTATGCACAGCTGCTCTGACATTCCGAATATGCGATTGGCATGCTGATGTGGATCACAGCATTGACTTCCGGTTCCAAAGGTTGCTGTCGCGTATGGACTTAAGAGGTCTGTGTAGATGGAGGAGGGAGGAATAAAGAATTATGACCAATGTTCTGACTAATTTTTTTTCTTCTGCGCAGACCTCTGTGGTCCATATGCGACTGGGGTCAGTGCTACGAATGGCTGCAGTACGCCAGTCATGGACCCTTGGAGTACAGTTTTGAGGGAAGTTTGGCTATGATGCAACTCTGGACCAAGTGGGGTTTGAACCCAGTCCTTCTGGTCCTGAGATAAGGACACAACCACTGCACCACAAGGCTCACTTCGAATCAACTTATTGGGAGACATTTCTGGTGTGGGTGGGACTTGAATCAAGACTTGCGCAATCACTGCGCCACACGAGCAAACTGAGATATAACCATCCGCGCAGTAAATACTGTTTTTCAGTGTTTGAGAATGTAAATAGTAGAGGCTGGTTTGATCCAGTGACTTCCGGGTAATGGACACGGCACGCTCCCTCTGTGTCACCACTGCATGCAAATTTTGAAATGAAGAGTGAAAGCCTGGCTAATTTTCACTGCATTTACCCAAAGATAACAATTTGTGGCATCCTTAACAAAGATCCTGCAAAGATAATTTAGGTAGTTCAAACTAAATCAGAATTGAATCGTTCCTACTCGCAATAGCTCAGTTCAAGCAGTGCATTTCCTAACTGAGCAAGGCGGTAGTAGTCTTGATTAAAAACAAGGTTAATTAAAAACATTGTATTATACTCACGAAAAAAATAATCATCAGATCAAATAGAAATCAGTAGAAAAAATTTAACAATTTTTGCCTTCGGTACAATATGAATGACATCAAATTTATTTCAATAAACTGTAACTTAGTGAATAAGGTATGCTAGGAAACTCATGCAATTGCATAAGAAAATTGATATACTGATCACTGAATTACATAGAAATTACAGCAAAGAAACTGACCATTCAATCCAGCTGTCCATGTTACTGCTTATCCTTCACTGAACAGTAGTCCTAATTGCCATACTCATATCCCATTTAAGAATCCAGTATATTCAGTTTTGGCTTGTGTGATTCATGACAATGAGGTGGTCCATGTCATTGTGTTACAACCCTGTCACTACACCCAATGCACGTCTACTGGCTCTGGCATTCTGTGAAGTTCCTTTTCCTTTCTCCCTTAAATGGTGCAGAGCCTTCTATTATTTCATAAATGCTGAAACGTCTGCCCTTTTAATTCTCTCTCTCTCTCTCTCTCTCTCTCTCTCTCTCTCTCTCTCT
>NC_063356.1:21128107-21130625 GCF_021869965.1 Rhincodon typus
CTCTCTCTCTCTCTCTCTCTCTCTCTCTCTCTCTCTCTCTCTTCTTGATAAAATCACTTTTAAAAGCCATCACTTCAGCTAAGCTTTCAGTTATTGTTCATAATCTTTCCCTTCCTCGCTCTGCCTAATAATCTATTTGAACCTATGTTTAAAAAAAAAACTGATTTCATACAGTGATCTGCAAAATCTGTATTTTAAATAAGTATTGCAGTTTTATTCAAACAAATGGAAGCTGCCAATGCTTTTTGCTGAAGAAGCACTTGAAAGGAATCATCTTAATAATATGTTTAGACCTGAGGTTAAATCCTTTTTGGACACTAAGAAATTGAGTTTGTGACCTGGAATTTCAATCATTAATCAATTCTTTCCAGTTAAAGCATTGTTTCTGTTAACTTCAAAAGTGCATTATGCCAACTTTGTTTTGGAATTTTTGGAGTATGGAAAGACGTGCACTTATCTAGGAGTTAGAATCAGTGAACTGTGGTGGGACAGAGCTGGGAGCTAGGAACTATGATTGGAATTGAGAAATAAAATGGGAAGGCATGGACACAAGTGGCATGGATTTTAGAGGAAGCAGGAATGGGTAGGGTTACAGGCAAGAGGAGGGAGATGGATAAACCAATGCACCCAGATAGGCGAGAGGAGCATACTACTTAACCACCTTTGAAAAAGCAAAAGGCTTTTGTGTCAAGCTAGGAAGCCTTAATATGATTTATGATTGCATGTAAAACTGAAACTTCTGAAGAATTTAAGCTGTATCCTGCTAATGGCAAGGATGCAGATATTCTTTAATGTGGGCACTAGGGTTTGGATTGGAGCTGCAGTAGAAATGGCCCAGTGATGCTTTGGATCAGGTAGACATTTAGCAGTGATAAGATGACAAAAAAGGGCCACCTGTTAAGCCAGTTTTTCACAGGTGTTGTGGCAAGAGATGGGAGCTAGAACTCCAGTGTTAGTACACAAGTTGAGATTCTCATACAGTTGATTAGCTGAGTTGACTGGATAGCTGGTTTGCAACACAGTGATGCCTACACTGTGGGTGCAATTTCTGCATTCACTGAAGCTACCACGTATGTCCCATCTTCTCAGACTCGTCCCTAGCCATGATGAGCCCCTGGCTAAATGCACCACCAATCGGTCCTCTAAGACTATGGTGACTTTACCTTAGTTTAACTTTTCCATCACACGGTAAAGTAATAGAAATAATTGATAGTTCCAGGAGATACGTGTATACATCAAATATGGAAAATATTTTGTTACTCTTAATCCTTTGGAGTTTCAAAATGAGATTGTTCTGTCTTACTTTTGAGTGGTAAAGTAAAATGTTAATATTTATAAATAACTTAATAACTTGGTAAGATAAGGAATAAAATATTGTCCAAGCTAGCATTTTATTTAATCATTTAAATGTGCATTTATTTATCTCGTACTCTGATTTGACATCCTATTTGTCTCATTGCTTAGATTAAAACTAAGCTAAAATTTGGCTTCCAGGGTTTCTTTCGAAGAACAATTCGTATGAAGCTCAAGTATGAGAAATGTGATCGTAACTGTAAGATCCAGAAAAAGAACAGGAATAAGTGCCAGCATTGTCGTTTCCAGAAGTGCTTGGCATTAGGGATGTCACATAATGGTGAGTAAATGTTGCTGAAACAAACAAATGAAAATGTAAGATGTAATACGTTGACAGGCTTCATGGCTTTCCAATGTAGAAATATAACATTGTATTAATACACCTTATTTTGTTTAAGTTGTGCTTTACAAGCATCTGATATGACAAAAAATGCTAAGAATTGATTATTAATATAAGCAATTGATAACTTGTCACTTCATTTCTGATATGCTCCAGTTACTTGCTTCAGTTATTTATTCTCATTGGTTCCCTTTTTGAATTAGTCCTGTCTTTAAAAATGATTGAGCCCATTGCATCATACTTGCCAGGAAAGCCCAGGTTTAGCCTTGATCTCTGACGAGTTAATTGTGCCTGACTGATCTGATGATTTTGAAAAAAGAATTGGCTCACTGTGTACCCACGTTTTGGATAGAGGAAAGTCAGCCAATGTTTCTTATCCTGATCACCATCAGAAGAGGAAAAAGAAATGCAAAAAAAAATCAATTAGGCAAGTTATGCTCTTAAAGAGGCAAAAACTCGGATTTAACTGTAAACTCTGTTTTCACATTTTTTGAATAACACTGCCTTGCCTGTTTTTGTGGCTGTCTCAGACCCCTTGGCATTTTGGAGAATAGTGGGGAGCTCTTGATTTTAGCATTTGTTTTTCAACCAATGTCACCATGGTTGACATTGAATGCGTTAGTTCACTCTTTGCTGGTTTTAAGGATTGGATGTAATTTGGCTATCATTGTTTTCCTAAGCAAACTGAGATACTGAAGTAGTAGGAACTGCAGATGCTGGAGAATCTGAGATAACAAGTTGTAGAGCTGGATGAACACAGCAGGCCAAGCAGCATCATAGGAGCAGGAAAGCTGACGTTTCGGGCCTAGAAGGGTCTAGGCCCGA
>NC_063356.1:21135625-21177379 GCF_021869965.1 Rhincodon typus
TTTCTGAAGAAGGGTCTAGGCCCGAAACGTCAGCCTTCCTGCTCCTCTGATGCTGCTTGGCCTGCTGTGTTCATCCAGCTCTACGCCTTGTTTTCCCAGAACTATACCTGGGTTACCTGTAAGTAACTGGTACTGCCATTTTGTGCTCAGCCAAAATTTCTGAACTAGCATTGGGGTGAACGAAATGTTTATTGATCGGTGTTAGTCAGTAGACCAGGGGAATTTCCTGCTTGTCTAAAAAATCCCATGGAGCCTTCAACATCTATTTGAAAGCATATCATCTAAAATACAGCCCCTCAGCCTCCTGTAACAACAGAGGCTGGCCTGGATTATGTACTAAGCTCTGAAGAAGAACTGGAATGTGCAACAGCCTGATTGAGACGGAAAGGTATTAGTAAAAGTCAGATAAATAGAAGTATTAATTTCAATTTAGTACTTTTCTAAAGTCAACATTGAGGCTTTATACCTACACCTTTTTAGGATTGAAACTAAACTATGCCCAAAAGAGGAAAAAACTTAACACTGATATTAAATTCTCCTTTCAACAATATCACATCACTGTCACAATCACAAACCGTTAAAGATACAGAACCTGATTAGACGTTTGTATAAATAGATCATCATTGTACTTTGTCTTGTACAATAATTGAATCCTTTTGTAGTAGTTTGGCATGTTAGAATGCTGAATGAAGTTTAGTGAATGTTCTGTTTAAAATTACTTTTTGGAACATCTTTTTGTACTGGATTTTGTATATGAACATTTTCAGAGAGCAGAAGAGAGGACGACCATGGAATCCATTAAAAGGGTCATTGACCTTTTTTTTTTTTTTTAATTTCCTCCCCCCTCATGCCTGAATAGTTAAGAGAAAAACATGAGGAACAAATCAATGCCCACCCATGTGGTCTATGTCAAAACTAGCAGAGTAATACTAACTGGCTGAAATTTGACCATTACTGAACACGTTTTGGAAAATTGGCAATATTGGATATAATGTGCATATTCGTGTTTTTGGGACCTGATGTACCCTAGAACTTTGTGGGAAGCTAGGAAAGTGATTGCTGGGCCCCTTGCTGAAATATTTGAATCATCGATAACCACAGATGAGGTGCCGGAACACTGGAGGTTCACTAATGTGGTGCCACTATTTAAGAAAGGTGATAAGGAAAAGCCAGAGACCCAAACACGGGTGAGCCTGACATCAGTGGTGGGCAAGTTGTTGGAGGGTATCCTGGGGGACAGGATTTACATGTATTTGGAAAGGCAAGGATTGATTAGGGATAGTCAACATGGCTTTGTGTGTGGGAAATCATGTCTCACTAACTTGAGCTTTTGAAGAAGTATCGAAGAGGATTGATGAGGGCAGAGCGGTGAACGTGATCTGTATGGACTTCAGTAAGGTATTCAACAAGGTTCCTCGTGGTAGACTAGTTAGCAAGGTTAGATCACATGGAATACAGGTAGAACTAGCTATTTGGATACAGAACTGGCTCAAAGGTGGGCGACAGAGGGTGGTGGTGGACGGTTGCTTTTCGGAGTGGAGACCTCTGAACAGCGGTGTGCCACAAGGATCAGTGCTGGGTCAAAAATGTTTTGGATGTGAACATAGGAGGTATGATTAGTAAGTTTGCAGAAGAAACCAAAATTGATGGTGTAGTGGGCAGTGAACAAGGTTACCTCGGAGTACAATGGGATCTTGATCAGATGGCCTGAGGAGTGGCGCGTGGAGTTTAAATTAGATAACTGTAAAGTGCTGCATTTTGGAAAGGCAAATCAGGGCAGGACTTATACATCTTAATGGTAAGGTCCTGGGGAGTGTTGCTGAACAAAGCGACCTTGGAGTGCAGGTTCATAGTTCCTTGGAAGTGGAGTTGCAGGTCGACAGGATAGTGAAGAAGGCATTTGGTATGCTGGCCTTTATTGGTCAGTGTGTTGAGTGTAGGAGTTGGGAGGTAATGTGGCTGTACAGGACAATGGTGAGGCTAATTTTGTGCAATCCTGGCCTCCCTGCTATAGGAAGGATGTTGTGAAACTTGAAAGGGTTCAGAAAAGATTTACAAGGATGTTGCCAGGGTTCGAGGGTTTGAGCTATAGGGAGAAGCTGAAATAGGCTGGGGCTATTTTCCCTAGAGTGTAAGAGGCTGAGGGGAGACCTTCTGGAAATTTATAAAATCACCAGGGGTGTAGATAGGGTGAAAAACCAAGGTCTTTTCCCCAGGGTAACAAAGTCCAAAACTAGAAGATGTAGGTTTAAGGTGAGAGGGGAAAGATTTAGAAGGGACCTAAGGGGCAGCCTTTTCAAGCAAGTGGTGGTACATGTGTGGAATGAGCTGCCAGAAGAAATGGTAGAGGCTGTTACAGTTGCAACATTTAAAAGCAAGGGTTTAGAGGGATGTGGGCCAAATGCTGGCAAATGAGACTAGATTAATTTAGGATATCTGGTCAGCATGGACGAGTTGGACTGAAGGGACTGTTTCCATGCTGTACAGCTCTATGATTTGGCAATAGCCTGTTATACTCCTGTACTAGAGGTAATAGTTAGAACAGAAATTTTTACTTAAAAATGCTAGAGAAGGCAGGGGAGAGGCACTAGGTGAATTATTCCCGCAGAAGGCCAGTGCAAACACCAGAGGCCAAATGGCTCCCATCTGTGCTGTAATCATTCTTTATTTCTGTGATACATGATACTTAATGGTGTCTGTGCTGTTTACAGCCTTAAATTTCTCTTTTAAGTAGCCTTTAGGCTTATTTTTTTCCCATTTTAATTTTTGTTTCCAGTACTGATTTATTTGCTAAGCGATTTTAATTCACTTTAAACGCTCTACCATTAAGAATTAGAAAGCTAAAGTGTTGGGATATTTGAACATTTCCAATTGATGTACAGCAGAGATATCTGGTGGCTATAAATGGTACTGTGTGTATCTTCTAACTGTAATGCAAGTATGTCATTTGTGAATAGGAAGTTTCAACTCAATGATTTGAGACTCTGAAGTAATGTACTTGAAGGTTAAAATTATGTTCTCTTACTATAAAATTATGCCCTTGTACTAAAATTCCTTCAGTGCCTCACTTCATATGACACTGTGCAATTTTCTCAAGCTCATATTTCCTTTGAGCTCTCCATTCCAGAATCCATCTTCACAACCCAGCCCTATGTCACATGATTGATTGTAGAAATTGGCAGAAGCCTAGTTTGCTGTATTTTTTGTAAAACTTTCTACTTCTCTCTGTCATACTAATAGTTAATACTTTGACTGAATGTTGGTCACCTTACCTTACATTTTCCAGAAACAGCGTTTCACTTTGTTGGGAAAAAAGTACTTTTGTGAATTGAAATGATAGTTTTCAGTGAGCAAAAGTGAAAGTCAAAAAGAAAAAGAGAAAAGACACAACACAGGTGACTCAGGCACATGAATCTGAGAACACATGGCTAGTTAGGAGTCATTGATTATGTGTGACTAACCACAAGTTGGAGAGAAAGCAGTATTGCACAGAAGGATTGTGATACATGGAGGGTAGAGTGGGGCTGAAATGAAGAAGGATTTTCTCCCATCAGTTTTAGCTTGCAACTAGTGCTGTAACTCCAGCCTTGTGCACTACCAATGTGGTATTTCCCACATGAAAGAAACAAATGATAGTGAATTGAAGTTTATACTGGTCAACTTCCATACTCCTGGCTAGCTGAATAAAATGGTATGTTGCGGAAATAGTTTTGTATCTTTAATTATATGTAGAATTTAGAATTGTAGAAAATCATCACGTTTGCTTTCAATTGACCTTCTGATTTTGTGGTGGAAAAGGTGCTACATGAATTGATATTATAATTGTCAGTAAGTAAAGTGAACGTCAAAGATGATTCTCCAAACAAATTCTAATTTGCAATTTTCTTTCCTGATTGCAGCCTTTTGTGATTCATGACATGGAGACTCTCTGGCAGGCTGAGAAAAACCTAGTTTGGAAACAATCAGTAAATGGAATTCCAAACAAAGAGATTGCAGTTCATGTCTTCCATCGTTGCCAGTGTACAACTGTTGAGACAGTACGAGAGCTCACTGAGTTTGCCAAGTGCATCCCTGAATTCTTAAAGCTATACCTGAATGACCAGGTGACATTGTTAAAATATGGTGTACATGAAGCCATTTTTGCCATGTTGGCATCAATTATGAATAAGGATGGTCTTCTTGTGGCTAATGGAAATGGGTTTGTAACTCGTGAATTCCTGAGGAGCCTACGCAAACCATTTGGTGAAATTATGGAACCCAAGTTTGAGTTTGCAGTGAAATTCAATGCTTTGGAACTGGATGATAGTGATTTGGCTCTCTTTGTGGCTGCCATTATTTTATGTGGAGGTAAGGAACTAAACCTTTATCAATGGAAGCACTAACTCTTTTTACTACAGAGAATCATGGGAAAGTAGGGCTTAGAAACAGCAATACAGTTATTGCCGCAACCCAGCACTTTCACCTTTTCGTTCCTGCAATTATTTGTCTTTCAAGTATTTCTCCAATTCAGTTTTCATAATTGTTACTCAGGCTGGTAGTCGATGCAGATTATTACGCAGTACATTCCAAATTCTAATCATTCATTACATAATCAGGGAAGGTATTCCTCGTATTGTCTCTGGTTCTTTTGCTAATCACCCTCCACTCTGACTTATGGTTATTGGCATATTAGCTATTAGAAAAAGTTTCTTTAAATATGAAAAATAGTAGTGGGCCATGAGGCCCCTCAGAACTGCTCCACTATCCACTATGATTGTGGCTGAACTTCTACATAAGCCCCATGTTCCTGCCCTATCTTGCATCCTGCTATTCCCTTGGTGCTCAAAAATGTGTCCTATGTGGTGAATAGCCAGGTCTTTTTTCCCCCAGAGTGGGGGAGTCTGAGACGAGAGGGCATAGATTTAAGGTGAGACTAGAGGGCATAGGTTTAAGGTGAGAAGGGAAAGATTTAAAAAGGACCTGAGGGGTAACACGTAGAGGGTGATATGCCTATGGAACGAGCTGCCAGAGGAAGTGGTAGAGGTGGATACAATTACAACATTTGAAAGGCATCTAGATTGGTATATGAATAGGACGGGTTTAGTGGGGTCCTGGCAAATGGAACTAGGTCAGATTGGGATGTCTGCTTGGCGTGGATGAGTTGGACCGAAGGTTCTATTTCCATGCTGTGCATCTCTATGCCTCTGTCAGCCATGAATATATCCATGGACCACTTCTCAAAAGTACATAGAGGTGGCAGGCAAATTTGCCCCTGAAATCCCCAAAACACCAAGGACATTTTGATCATGGGGGTGACCTGTCAGAAGAGTTGGCCTTTTAAGTAGAACATGCAGAATCTCCGAGTGATAAAAAAACAAATTGCTGGAAAAACTCAGCAAGTCTGTCAGCAGCTGTGCAGAGAAAGCAGAGTTAACATTTTGAGTCCAGTGATCTTTTTTCGGAATTCTTGTATGAGGTGATGAGTGTCTTGTCTTTATCAGTTAATGACACGCAATGGCATTTCCCTGTACCATTTCCCATTATATCAATGTCATCTGACTGCTTTCCTCTTGCTGAGCCATTATCTTTTACTTAATATCTTAATTTAACCCCTTATTGTATAGCCTGTCTCTGTGTTCATGCTCAGGATTGGCTTTTATTTCACAGTACTTATCTCCATGACTTTGGGGTCTTTTGTTTACCATTCATTCCCATTGGAGGGTATTCTCATCCCACCCCCAACCTCAGCTTTATTCCCAGGTGTTTTCCGTGGGGCTGTGAGGTACCTCTTAATGTTCCATATTGTCACAATTTTCCCCATGTTATCCATATATCTAGCTCTCTTTTTCTTTTCTCTCCTGTTTTTAGGATTTTGGAGTGGTCTTTGCTCATAGACTCTCTTATGGGTGGAGGAATAGGGTCATTTTCTTCAGCACCTCTTTTATACTGTCCACAATCAATCCACCTATATGTAGGGAGTCTTATTGGGTTCTGATGTATTTCCCCAAGATAGCACCTCAGTTTGACTGAAAAGTTCACCTGCTGCTGAGAGAGAGGTGATTAACATGCTTCCCAGAGTGAGTTGGAGTGCCTTTTTTATTTTAAAATAGTTCCCCATTTGGTTCGTATAAGGTGACTAGTTGCTTGACCTCAAAGAAAGTGCATTTATAGTGCAGTACAGTTCTCGATGACCACCTTGGAACTTCTCAGACCTTGATTAGTTAGGACTGTATAATACACCAAATACTCGCACCATATTTGGTATCCCATTACGATCATTGGAAATGTCATTCTTGGTGCATTGGCACCATAAACAGGGGCTGTCAACTTTGCTGTCTGGTATCTTGGCTGCCCTCTTCCTGCTCCTCTGACATACTATCACAGTTGTTCCCAACACCACCTACTGCATATAATATACTCTGATTTGCTTTATTGCTTGCATTAGTCTGTTTATCTTATTCCAATGAGGGCCATGCTCACCTTTTGATTCTGATTTAAGGTGGTTTTCCTTAACCAGACACTGATGGGTTAGCACTCTGCCTTTTTGGTTCTTTTGCCCCCAATAGCAGGATGACTGTCTTTTAAGTAGATTTTGGGTGCACTCATCCACCTTCTTAGTTCAGTGGATGATTTGATCCCATTGCTCATTAAGAGGTACCTTTTTCCCTACTCCACCTAGTTGTGTGCAGTTGTATCTTCAGTATGACAGTGCCAATTTTGTTGCTTACTAAAATAACGTATTTTGTTAATAACCCCTTGTTTGGTTTAGATGTTTAACGTGCACAATCAGCAACTAAGACTCCCACATTATTGTTTGCACAGATCATGTTTGTTTGACATTTAAAGAAGAAACTTGCATTCAATGCGACTTGTACTCACTAGTCCACTTGTGTGAGGTTGTCAGGGCTTGTTTGAAATTCAGGACAAAGGGAGTAATCAGTTCTCTTCTTCCTGTCTCCAGGTAGTTGATCAGTCCATTTCGTCTTGACCTAGATAGATATCCTCCTGTAGCTCTGTTCCTTATACCTTGTTCAGTGCTGGCTACCTGCATGAATGGCTGTGGAAAGGCAGAGCTTGCCTTCTCATTGCTCACTGGCTAGTTTTGTCTTGGTAACCTCCAAGTTTTTGATCATCTTACAAAGCTAGTTTTCTGATTTACAGCCTCACATGATAAACAAAACAATAATCTTATCTCTGCCAACTTCAGTTTCCAAGCAACCAGCCCCATTTGGCATATTTGTTATAAATTTAATAATAACTTTTAACCACACCAATTTAGTGTTCAGCCGGATCTAGAGCACCATCTTGCAGGTTTTTGTATATTCAGTTCATTTAACAATAGCACAGTTGCACCATATTATAGGCTTAGAATCAAGATAACCAGACCTTAGGTGTTAAAGATCACTTAAACTTCGATTGAAAACAATTGTCATGCCATTAATAGGATCAGTTGAACTCCACATTACAGATATTCAGCATACCCTCCTCTTCAGACACTTGCTTCTTTATCTCAGTTGTTATTTATGTACATCATTATCATTTATGGGGTAATGGGAAAAGCAAGGGCAATGTTTACAATGTTTTCCCTATATATTAGGGTTCAAAATTAGGGAACACAGATTTAATCTCACCTTAAACAAAAACTTGTATCTGTTCATTGCTGTGGGTATCATGAATCTTTGAAACTCTTAGAGTGCACTGGAGACAGAGGTATTGAATATTTGTAAGACAGAAATCAATAGATGATTGACTAAATATGGTACCTGAGTTTATCTGGATAAATGGGAGTGTAGAGTTGAGGCCACAATTAGATCAGTCATGATTTTACTGAATAGTGCAGCAGTTTAAGTGACTATATGCTCAGCTCCAAAGTTAGATATATGTATAGCTGACCCCTTTTATTTTGAGACAAATGACCCTAACACTAGACTCTCCAGTCAGCAGAAATAGTCTCTCAGAATCCATCCTGTAAATATTTTTAAAGAATTATATGTTTCCAAGGTTGTTTACTCGATCTGAACCCCTCTTGATTCATGTTAGGTAAGTTACTTCAGAAGATTCCGAGTGATAAGATATACATGCATTTGGAAAGACCGGGTTTGATCAGGAGTAGTCAGCATGGCTTTGTGCATGGGAGATCATGCCTCTCAAATTTGTTAGAGTTCTTTTTGAAGGTGGTTGAGGGCAGGGCGGTAGATGTAGTCTGTATGGATTTCAAGAAGGCCTTTGATAAAGTTCCACATGTTAGGCTGCTCTGGAAGGTTAGATCGCATGGAATCCAGGTAGAGTTGGTATATTGGATACACAATTGGCTTGATGGTAGGAGTAATAGTGAAAGGATGCTTTTCGGACTCGAGGCCTGTGACTAGTAGTGTGCCTCGGGTTGGTGCTGGGCCCATTGCTGTTTGTTATCTATATCAGTGAGTTGGATGCGAATGTACAAGGCATGATTAGTAGGTTTGCAGATGACACTAAAATAGGCAGTATCGTGGACAGTGAGGAAGGTTATCAGAAATTGCAGCAGGATCTTGATCAGCTTGGGAAGTGAGCTGAGAAATGGCAGATGGAGTTTAATATAGACAAGTGTGAGATGTTGCATTTTGGAATGTCAAATCAAGGTAGGAGTTTCATGGTGAATGTTAGGGCCTTAAGGAGTGTAGTAGAACAGAGAGGTCTTGGAGTTCAGGTGCACGGTTCTCTGTAATTGGAGTCAGGTAGACAGGGCAGTGAAGAAGGCTTTTGGCACATTGGCCTTCATCAGTCAGGACATTGAGTATAGAAGTTGGGATGTTATGTTGTGGTTGTACAGGACGTTGGTGAGGCCGCACTTGGAGTATTGTGTTCAGTTTTGGTCACCTTTGCTATAAGAAGGATGTTATTAAACTGGAAAGAGTGCAGAAGAAATTTACAAGGATGTTGCCAGGACTCAAGGGACTGAGTTATAGGGAGAGGTTGGACAAGCTAAGACTTTTTTCTTTAGAGCGTAGGATACTGAGCGGGGAAGTCTTATGGAAGTATATACGATCATGAGAGACATGGATAGCGTGAAAGCACTGTCTTTTTCCCACAGTTGGGCAATCAAGGACTGGAGGGCATCAGTTTAAGATAAGAGGGGAAATAATACATGGAAATCTGAAGGGCAACTTTTTTTTACAGTGGGTGATATGCATATGGAATGAGCTGCCAGCAGAAGTGGTTGAGGCGGATACCTTAACAACATTTAAAAGATGTTTGGACAAAGACTTGGATAGGAAAGGTTTAGAAGGATATGGGCCAAGTGCAGGGAAGTGGGGTTAGCGTGGATGGACATTTTTGGTTGGCATGGACCAGTTTGGGCTGAAAGGCCTGTTCCCTTGCTGTATGATTCTATGCCTCTATATTGTTTTAAATACTCCTGTCATATCTCTGCTTAGTAGTTTCAATGTCTTCAGTTCATCACTAATCCCTGAAGCTATTGCAGTAAATTTGTTCTGTTCTGTACCCTCTCTAAATCTTTCAGGTCCATCCAAAAAGGTAGTGTTTCGAATTGGAAACACTAGTTCAGTTGTGAAAGAATGAGTTTGCATCTTGTATATTTGTGCTTTTGTATTCTATGCCTTTGTTTACAAAGTCCTGCATCCATAAGACCATAAGGAATAGGAACAGGGGTAGGCTGTTCAGCCCCTCGAGCCTGCAAGGCCATTTAGTAGAATCATGACTGATCCAACATTCCTCACATCCACTTTCTTGCCCTTTCGCTGTAACCCTTAATTCCCTTACTGATCAAGAATCTGTATACTTCGGCTTTAAATATACAGAAGGAATTTTCCCCCACAGCTCAAAGACACACTTCCCTGTCAGAGAAGGAATTCCATATCATCTCCATTTTAAATTGGTGCCCCTTTTATTCTGAGATTATACTGTCTGGTCCTAGGCTCTCCTGAGTTTGGAAACATCCTCTCAGAACTTACCCTGTCAGACCCCTTTTAAAGTCCTATATTTTTCAATAGATTACCTGTTATTCCTCTAGACTTCAGTGAGTAGAGTCTCAACCCATTTAACCTTGCCTCATAAAACGCTACATCCATACAGAGATCATCTGAGTGGACCTTCTCTGAACTGCCTCCAATTAAATAGATGTCTTCCCTTTAAATAAAGGGACCAAAACTGCTGTCAGTATTTCAGATGCGGTCTCACCAGCTCCTGGTACAGATGGAGTAAGAATTCCCTACTTTTGTCATCCAAAGCTTTGAAGTAAGGGCAACTTCATGATTATCTGCTGCATCTGTGTGTTAATTTTGTGTTTCATGCAGAAGTCCCATTGTGTTGCAGTTCTGCAGGTTTTCTGAGTCAGAGACGTACATCTCAGAAACAGACCCTTTGGACCAACTCATCCATGCTGACCAGGTTGTCTAATCTGAATTATTCCTATTTGCCTGCATTTGGCCCATATCCCTCTAAATCTTTCCTATTGATGTACTTGTTTAAATGTCTTTTAAATGTTGTAACTGTACGTCCCTCTACCATTTCCTCTTGCAGCGCATTCCTTACACACAACACCCTCTGTGTGGAAAACGTTGCCCCTTCAGTCCCTTTTTAAGTCTTCCCCTCTCACCTTAAACCTATGCCCTCTGGTTTTGGAACACCTACCCTGGGGAAAAGACCTTATCTATGTCTCATGATTTTATAAACCTATACCTCTCAGCCTCCGACACCTCAGGGGGAAAATGGTCCCAGCCTGTCCAGCCTCTCCTTACAACTGGGAGTCTTAGAACATGGAAACAGACGCTTTGGTCCAGTCAGTCCATGATGACCATAATCCCGAACTAAACTAATCCCACCAGCCTGCACTTGGCCCATATCCCTCCAAACATTTCTTTTTCATGTGCTTATCACGAGCCACTGTAATTTTTTTAAAAATTGCCCCCATATCTTTTTTTTTGAAAATCTTTCTCCTCTCACCTTAATATGCCCCCTAGTCTTGAAATCACCCACCATAGGGAAAAACACCTGCCATTCACCTTATCTATACCCCTCATGATTTTGTTAACCTCTGTCAGGTCACCCCTCGATCACCTACACTCTAGTAAAAGAATGTTTGCGCTGTCGGGAGAGGCTGAATAGGCTGCGGCTGTTTTCCCTGGAGTGTCCAAGGCTGAGGGAACCGTGTAAAAGTTTATAAAATCGTGAGGGGCATGGATAGGGTAAATAGTCAGTCTATTCCCCAGGGTAGGAAGTCCAAAATTAGAGGGCATCGGTTCAAGGTGAATGGGGAAGGATTTGAAAAGGAGTAATGTTTTCACACAGAGGGTGGCGCGGGTATAGAATGAACTGGTAGAGGAAGTGGTGGAGGTTGATACAATTACAACGGTTTAGAGTGATATGGCCAAATGCTGGAAAATGGGACTGGATTGATTTAGGATATCTGGTCAGCATGAATGAGTTGGACCAGAGTGTGTTTCCATGATGTGTATCTCTGACTCTATCCAGCCTCTCCCCATAACTCAAACCCTCCAGTCTCTGTAACAGCCATGTAAATCTTTTCTACTCCCTTTCTGGCTTAATAACATTCTTCCTATAGCAGAGCAACCAGAATTGCACCCAGAACTCCACAGTGGCCTCACTGATGCCTTGTATAGTCACAACATGATGTCCCAATTCCAATACTCAGTGCTCTGACTGATGAAGGCAAGCATTCAACACCCTGACTACCTATGACACCACTTTCAATGAACGACTTACCTGCATCCCTAGGTGTTTCTGTTCCATACGCAAGTCTTGCCCTGTTGTGTCTTATCAAAATGAAACACGTATTTATCTAAATTAAGCACTATCTGCCACTCCTTGGCCTATTGGACAGCTGATCAAGATTTTGTTACTCTTGGATAACCATCTTCACTGTCCACTATACAACCAATTTTGGTGTCATCCATAAACTTGCTAACCATTCCTCCTACATTCTCATCCAGATTATTCACATAAATGACAAATAAGTGGACCCAGCACTGATTCTTGCAGCACACTGCTGGCCACAGGCCTCCAGTCCAAACAACAACCCTCTACCACCACCCTCTTGTTTTCTGCCATCAAGCCAGTTTTGTGTCCAATTGGCTAGCTCTCCCTGGATTCCATGTGATCTAACCTTACTAACCAGTCTACCATGCAGAATCTTGTCGGAGGCCTTGTTAAATTCTGTGTAAACAACATCTATCACCCTGCCTTCATTTATTATCTTGGTCATCTGTTTTAAATTTTCAAACAAGTTTGTGAGACACATTCCCATGCACAAGATCATGCTGACTATCTCTAATCGGTCCTTGGCTTTCCAAATGCATGTACATCCTGTCTCTCACTATCCCCTCCAACAACTAATCCACTATTCATGTCAGGCTCACTGGCCTATAGTTTCCTTGCTTTTCCTTGCTGCTGCCTTAAATAGGGGCACAACATTAGCCACCCTGTAGTCTTCCAGCACCTCACCTGTGGCTGTCGATGATATAAATATCTCTGCTAGGTGCCCTGCAATTGCTTTCCCCAGCTTCCCACAATGTCTTTGGATACACCTGATCAGGTCGTGGGGATTTATCTATTTTTGTATTTTAAGAGATCCAGCACCACCTCTTCTGTAATGTGGACTCTTTTGAAGCCTCCACTGTTTATTTCCCCAAGTTCCCTAGCTTCCATATCTTTCACCACAGAAGATACTGATGCAAACTATTCATTTAGTATCTCACCCATTTTCTATGCTTCCACGCTCAGATGACCTCTTTGATCTTTAAGGTGCCCTGTTCTCTCCCTAGTTACTTTCTTGCCCTTAATGTACTTGTAGAATCTGTTTGGATTCTCCTTCACCTTTATCTCCCAAAGCTGTTCATGTTCCCTTTTTTTGCCGTCTTGATTGCCCTCTTAGGTGAACTCCCACTCCCATTCCCCCTCCCCTTATACTCCTGAAGGGATTCACTTGATCTCAGCTGTCTGTATCTGATGTATGCCTCCTTTTTCTTGACGAGAGCCTCAATATTTCTAGTTATGAAGTGTTCCCTACCTCTGTCAGCCTTGCCCTTCACACTAACAGGAGCAAACTGTCTTTGAACTCTCATTACCTATTTTTGAAAACCTCCTGCTTGTCAGTCATCCCTTACTTGCAAACAGCCTCACCTAATCAGTTTTAGAAAGTGCTTGTCTAATACTCTGTTCTTTTGTTCTCCATTTCAAAATGAACAATTTCACGTTTTCCCACATTATACTCCATTTGCCAACCTTTTGCCCACCTATCAGTATCTCTGTAAACCTTTTGTATCCCACTCATAACTTGTCTTTCTGCCTATTTTTGTGTCGTCTGCAACTGTGTTTACAGTACATTCACTCCTTTCCTCTGTAAACAGTAGCGATCCCAGCATTGATCCTTAGGGAACTCCACTGGCTGCAGGTTACCTACCTGGAAAACAATTCCTTTACCCCACTTGCTGCTTCCTGCCCATTAGCCAATTCTCTATTTTATGTCAATATGCAACACTATGGGCTTGTATCATGTCACTTAACCTTTTTATGAGGTATCTTGTCAACCATGTTCTGGAAGTCTATATATAACACATCTGCTGGATTCCCTCTCTCCATGTTTGTTGAGACTTCCTCGAAAAACTCTAATAAGTTAATCAGACATGATTTCCCTTTTTCATTAAATGTCAACTCTGCTTGATTAAGTTATGATTTTCTGAATGTGCTGCAATTAATTCTTTAATACTTGACTCCATTTCTTTTCCCAACAAAAGATGTTGGGCTAATGTGCCTACAGTTAAACACTTCTTGCCTCCCTCCCTTTTTGAATAGCGATGTCGCATTGGCAGCTTTCAAATCCTCCAGTGCTCTTCCAGTTTTGGAAAATTATAATCATTGCATCTGTTATCTCAGTAGCTACTTTTTTAGGATGCATAACAGCATGGCCGGGGGAAATATCTGTTTAACCTCTCTGCCGTATCCTTGTTCCCCATAACTTCCTCCCCAGATTCAGTTTTGAAGGGGCCTATGTTCACTTTGACCTATCTGTTCCTTGTATGTTTAAATAAGCTCTTACGGTCAGTTTTTATTTTCCTTGTTAATTTGCCCTCATTTATTTTCTCTCTTCAGTATCTTTTTAGCCTCCTTTTACTGCATTCTGAATTTGTCCCAGTCTTTAGTGCTGTCACTGTCTTGTTGCCTCCTTTGTTTTGTCTCAATACTCCCCTTAACTTCCTTGTTTGGCCATGGTTAGTTTATCCTGCTTTTTAGAATCTTTCCTGCTTCCTGGCGTATATTTTTATTGAGAATCATGACTTATCTCCTTAAATATCTACGACTGCTTGCTTAGTCCCTTTTCTTTAATCAATCCATCCACCCAGTCCACTTTTAGTTAACGCTTTCCTCATTTCATTGTAATTCTCTTTATTTAAGTTAAAGACAGATGTTTCTGACCCAAGTTTCTCAACTCAAACCAAATATTAAATTCATCATGTTATGATCATTACTTCCTAGGGGAAGTATTCTTATTACCCATTACTAGATAGACTATTCTTGGTTGGCTCCATGACACATTGCTACAGGAAACTGCCCCTAATGCAGTCTCCACAATTGTTGATGTAGCTACCCTTTCTAACTTGATTAACCTGTAGGCTTTGCTAACTCCTGCCATTGGTAAATACTGTTACAACATTTGTCTGAATCAGGTGGGACTTGAATTGGACCTTCTGGCGTAGAGTTAGGGACACTACTACTGTGTTGTAAGAGCTGTGTGAACCCAGTTCTCAAATTCAAAGTTTAATGGCTGTTAACTCCTGTCAATTAACTCTGGAGTTGTTACGTTTGACTCTTAAAGAACTTGTATTTTAACATATGAGTTTAGTATTGAACTGCAACACGTGATTTATTTACGGCTTGAGCCACGAGCTGATTTCAAAGCTTTGACTTTGAGTCATAGTCATAGAGCATGGAAACAGACCCTTCAGTCCATGCCAAACATAGTCCCACCTGCCTACTCCTGGCCCATATCCCTCCTATTCATGTACTTATCCAGATGTCTTTTATTATTGTACCCACATCTTCCACTTCCTTTGGAAGTTCATTCCATACATAAACTACCCTCTGTGTTTTTTAAGAAAAAAATTGCCCCTCGTCTCTTTTTTTTAAAATCTCTCTCCCTTCATCTTAAAAATGTGCCCCCTATTCTTGAAATCCCCCATCCTAGGGAAAAGACAACCGTCATTAACTCTATCCACACCCCTCATTATTTTATAAACTTCTATGAGGTCACCTCTCAACCTCCTATGCTCCAGTGTAAGAACTCCGAACCTATCCAGCCTTTCTTCACAACACAAACCATAAAAGTTATTTAATTATTACAGTGTATATTAGCCACCAACGGCTTGTACAATGTTTGTTTAAAAAATACAATCTTGTTATCTTACAAATATTATTTTTCACTGACTTTGAAGATGAGCTTGAGGTAATATTCTGATATTTATTAATCTGAAAGAGGCAAGTGTATTTTTAATGTAAAGGTTTTTCAAGGTGAAAGGTTATATGCAAAATAGTTGAAAACACAAGCTTCAAGCAGTATAACTGCACTGAAAACTAGTGTGAGGACAGCACAATAAAGCTGAGCGTTGTATATATCCCAAGCTGTAAACAATGCAGTTTGAGTACTGATGTTAATTTTGTGGAAATAAAAACAGGTAATGATGAATCTGGAGTAGCAAAACTGTTGGAAGCATCTTTAGTTCTGGCTGTAGTATATGTAATGATATCCATTAACACAGAACCACCTCAGTATGTTTTCACACTACAGTGCTACTGACAGTGAATAGCTTTCTAACTGGGTCAGGTTTACCTGCCTATGCAGTCAAAGAACAATTTTCCCAATTTTCACACTAGCACCAACCCACCCCCAAACAATGGTCTGCAGACAGAACATTGAAACGTCATAACCATTTCCTTTTGATGAGAAATTTTGCACAGTACTTTTTTCCATTCATAGAAATACATTTTCTGTTCCCTTTTCCCATCTCACTGGAGCCTCTGGACAAGCAGAGGAGGAGGAAACAATCAACAAGATTCTTTCTTCTGATCATTATTCCTGAACCCTTATTAGATATCTTTGTGAGTGCAAAGGAAGCTTGTCACAGAGTCATACAGCGCGAAAACAGACCCTTCAGTCCAACCAGTCCATGCCTTGTTGCTTAGTTCCCTACAGTTGGATAGGCTGGAAAAGTCACTGTTAGTTACATGAAAAATGCATGCTTGAGTATAGTACCAGAAGTCTGACTAAGTTTGTAGCATTGAAGTTTGTCTTGTTACAATTTGGGCATCTTGGTGTTCGTGAGATCAGTAATTAACTCTTATGAGTCTGATAGGGAAAACTGATTTAACAGTGTAAATACAATCACCTGACTCCTGGCTCCCATTTTCTTAGTTTTAACTGTTAATTCCAATGCTGTCCTGTGTTTGATTTTCTAGACACCCTTCACATAGGGCACAAAAAAAAATCCAAGATTTAGTTCGGTCCACATGAGAAGACCAAGAGCCAGCACTCATCCCTCAGCGATGCAATTGGCTAAGGTTTACGTTAATGTTTAGCGAACTTGTTGCTTCAAAAGCTATCTCAGTAAACCACCACTTGACATCATTCTAAACATCACCTATGCCCCACCTTATTTATATTGCATGCTGCCATCAAAGGCAATCAATTATGTGTAAAATACAGTCAGCATGTGCCTTCTGCACTTTTAGTTTCTACCCTGTACATTTTAACTTTCAGTTTCAGGAAGTTGTTCTGAAATTCAAACAAGTAGTCCCCTTTTTGCTTTATCCTGTCTTCTGGATGTGGGAGGGGAAGGAGAGTAACAGACTAATAAAAAGGGTAAAGGAATGAGGTGAAAAACACTGTTCTTGAGCACAACAGAGCAATCAGCCCCGATCCAAAAAAGTGCTAACAAATTATTTTTTTTCCCTCTTTCAATATAGACCGTCCTGGGCTAATGAGTGTAAAACAGATTGAAGAGATGCAAGACAGTATTCTTCAAGCTTTGAGCCTGCATTTGCAAACCAACCATCCAGACTCTCAATACCTCTTTCCAAAGCTCCTCCAGAAAATGGCTGACTTGCGCCAGCTAGTAACTGAGAATGCGCAACTTGTCCAGAAAATTAAGAAAACTGAAGCAGCCACTTCATTGCATCCCCTGCTACAGGAGATCTACAAAGACATGTATTGACGAACGTTGCACATTCAGTATATAGCTTAATTTTTGCAACCCCTCCCTCCACAACCAAAACCTAACATGGCTCCATTGAATTCTCACCAAAATAAGTCAGTGCAAGATACATAAAATATCTGTAACTATACACTCCTTTTAATCTTCTATCCTTCAGTTGGCTGGTTGCAGCTAACTCAATTTGAAGTCAGCAGAACAAACTATATTGAGTAAACCAGAAAATTGTAGGAATGCATACACATTTGCCACACTACTGACTTATTGCAATAAATAATTTTGTAATTTACACTCTTACAGTACTAAAACCTTCAATTGGTAAATGCAACCTTATTCATAATGAAAATTTTGATTAACTATCCAATGGTACAAAGCATGCTGAGCCCAACAGTATACATCCCCTTTGCTGGTCTTAATTTCTGATAAAATTAAAGGGTATGGAAGTTTCATAAACTGCTGCAATGAATGTGGGTTACACGGCATGACAGTCTGTAGTAGGAAGGAACATATTCCAACAAGTATTTAGTTAAGAACATGCATAAATTTACAGGGCTAGCCATTAATTCTTCCTGATGTGGCATTTTTGGAGTTGGAAGTTTACCACTTTCAAAAGGAGTATGTGCGAAACACAGATTTTTGCCAAAAGTAAGAAGACCTTAGATAAATGCAATTCTTTCTTCATTGGAGAATTTAATTCAAGTTTTCCAAGTCACTTCTTTCGCACTGCTTATCAAATTCTTTTGAAGACGCATTCATAAATTCCCTGTTGAGTAAAATGTCAGATGTGGGGGAATCAGAATCCTTGCTCAACAATTCACAGATGGTTTATGTAAGTTTGTCCTCATGCTATCTGTCGTAGGCTTGGTGTCTTGGACTGTTTGTAGGAGCATTCTTTCCTTGTGGCAAAATGCACCCAAGTAGGTTCACCGGGGTGAGTGAAGAATCTTTAATGAAGCTTTCTATTTACATCATTGAAGACTTTTAGGGTGAAAGAATTGTATTATAAACTTGAGTAAAATATTACCGTAAATAGAAGCCATTAAATTATTTTAATGTTTTTCTAATTAGTATTAAAGTCTCTGGTTGAGCAGAGGTACCTTAATTGCCAAATCTGTGTTTTATCTTTTCATTGTTAATTTGGTATAACTTGGTTTTAGGGTCATGTGGCACAGTGGTAGCATCCCTGGATTCAAGCCCAACCTGCACTGGAGATGTTGTTGCAACATGTTCAAACTGATTGATAAAGATATTTTACACGCTCATGGGACATAGGGTATATCAATCAGTTCTACTTTGTGTGCTGCCTCTGAACGGTACACAGGATGCATCCAGATTTATTCTCTTCTCTCATTTCTATATTGTAGCAGCTTTTTAGAAAGATGTTTTACGTAACTGTATTAATGATTTTGCCCGATCAGTCCAGAATTGCTAAAGGCAAAAATTTTAGAATTTAATTCTCCATAGCCATTTTAACAAGGATTATTCAAGTAATTTGATAGTACAAGTGGAACAAGATTGATAGAGCAATAGGTTTCTGATTACCTGCCAAACCCCACCCTCAGCTACTGCACTGCTATTGATACCTGTCAATACAAAATTGTTATATTCAAATAAAAAAATCATATTGGAAATACATAGCAGCCCATCTTCATTTGAAGGGAGAAAAAAATGAAATAAATTGCAATCATGGGTCCCTTGAAATGTTATCTACTTTTCACACCCTGGTGGACTTGCTTTTCATTTTTGGTTTTATCTAAAATTTCTGGTATTTGCTATTTTGTTACTAACATCGTCATACCAGAAAAGTTCATGCAGCCAAGTGTCTCCAAATTAAAGCTCGTAGTAAATTTAATTCAGTGCAAATGGATGCCAAGTACTGGACAATCTATGCATCAGACATTAAATAATACAGATAAAGCCATAAGTGGAAATTCTTCCTTCTGTTCACACAGTGTACAGTATTACAGTTTAATGATTATATTTTACATTCATTTGTAAATTTGACTTAAGGGTTATAATTTTAGAATTATTTTATTGCTAGTTTCTCTTGAAGGGAATTTGGAAAGGTTTCTGGTGTGTCTGGCTGGTGCTCAGAGTTGGAGATGCTTTCTGGAATTGCCTGTCAGTTCAGTTATTGTGCAGCATAGACTGAGCAGGAGTTGATTGGTTGACCAATGGGCTGTGCTGCAGGACATAATGAAGACTGATACATAATCAGTTCTGGATCTTAAAACTGGGAAGGGCATTTGTAGGGGACTTTGTAATATTGAGACATGATTAAATCATGGAACCCAAATCCAGAAATGAGTTTTGCTGCTGTTTGTTTCAAATAGATGTGAATTTTGTTCATTTTGTTCTTTTTGTTAATTTTTATCTGTTTTCCTGTTGAGGCTGTTAGATTTTGTTTTAAATGTTTTATTCGTTTGCCAATGTTCCCTTCTGGTTATTTCCCAAATATATTCCCTCTCTTCTGTGGGTATAGTTCCAAGAGTATTAGGTACCCACCACTACTTTCTGCAATCAGCTCATCATTTTTATTTCATGCAAGCCTTGATTGCGATGGTTTGACCAGAGGATACATCGAAGCTGAGGCCACTGCTCTGCTAACTTAATGTCCACATTACCCTCCAACAGGAGTACTGGATGGATATCATGAGTGAGGAATACCTTATTTAAGTCATCCCTTCAAATCCTGATGTTATTAAGGTCAATTTCCAATCCAATCCACTTCACTTGAGATCACCAAGCTCTTCCCCTCAGGATAACAGCTCGCCTATATATAAAAATATTTAAGATGACAAAGTGTGCCGCAGTTCTTTTCAGGATTCAAATTTGACCATTTGAAGATTGAACCTAGTGTCTACAAGGCTTATCACTGTGTAAAGTACAGAAATGTAGAAGTGTCCTTATGATAATTTCTATTCTATGGGACCAATGTCAGTGAGCAGTAAAATAGGTAGAAGGAAGGAATGAACAACCAGTAACACGTTATATTCTTAAATCACCGACCATGACATTTGCAGGGGGACCTATATATGTAGTGTGCAGTGGTGGATTTATTTGATCAAGACAGGATTTAACTGCCAAATGCTGTTTTCCGTTAAACACTGGCCACATGTAATTAATAATTAAGTAGGAGCAAATTACTACAGATGCTGGAATCTGAACTGAAAACAAAAAATGCTGGAGATCATAGTGGGTCAGGCAGCATCCATGGAGAGAAAGCAAGCTAATTTTTTTTTTGAAGTCTAGACGACTCTTCATCAGATGAAGAGTCATCTAGACTCAGCGTTAGCTTGCTTTCTCTCCATGGATGCTGACCGACCTGCAGTGATCTCCAACATTATATAACTGTTTACTTTACACAATTGATATCAATATATTGTTCACAATAAATTGAGCGTTTTACCACCTAATTCATATTCAACACTAACCGATTCTGCAGGAGGATTCCTGGAAAATATGAATGCAGATTCTCACCAATAAAAGTAATTACTGTAATCAAAGAAAGCTGACAGATGTTTAAGAAATCTTTAGCTTAAGTGACATTCAGATTTTTAAAAGTCACAAATTAATTAACTTCATGATTTACTATTGACTGACAAATATAAGCAGTTAAGCAAGGAAGAATTGTTTGCCTATTCATGAGCTGAAGAATAGTGTAAGGATTGATGGTGAAGAAATAATGGAAGCTAAACATTGAATAGCCTGTCATATTAATAGTCATAGTTTTTCTCAAATCTTCACATGGAAATTCTCTGGAAAGAGCTGCGCGCAATTAAATGCATAAGAAAATAACATTTGTGGTTTTCTTGTGATATACCTACCCAAATCTTTTTTAAAATTGAAGATCTTGAATTTCTAATAATCCATTCCAAATGTAAAGTTCTGAAAGAAACCAGGATGAATTATTCACATTATTAGTATTTTACCACTCCATTTTTGCACTGTGTGGCATCCTGTTAAGAAATCAAGCATATTTGCTGAATATCACTTGTTGGCAATAAACAACTAATTGACAGCAGGGTAGAAAAATGGGGACTATAAAAGAAAACAAAGTCTGAAATTGATTTATGCACTTTTTAACTCTGCTTCAGACTCTTTATGATTTTATTTGTGTATAAGTGCTCTCCAGGAGCATTACCAATGATATTTGTCTTTGAATTGTCTGTTACATTCTTAAACTGAAAGCGATTTTCCACCAACTTTTTTGTACAAATGTAATGAGCCAATGCAATGATTACAAAAGGCAACTGGGAAAAGGATTTGCGTTTTAAGTCTAATAGACTCTAATACTAATTTAAATAAGTATCAATTATTAGTTTTTGAACTATATAGTTATAACCTTTTTTAAAATCATTTTGTTTGGTATTACTAGAATATTCTATGTGGAAGATGCAATAAATAAGCTTTATCATGTATGTTTTGCTAAACTAATGCATTTTTTAGACTGTGTCTTGTTAAAGATTGTCTTTTTGTCACCTAAACAGAGTGCCTCTGTTTGATTAATGTGGTTTTTTTTGTTAATAAGATTATTTACTTTCACTTACTTTTGTAATATAGGCTATGCACTACCTGGTCATTGTGGTTCTAACGTTGTGCTGTTTGCACTGATAGTATTTTTGTACTAAAAGAGCTTCTTTAAAAACTCTGGTGTAAGAATGTGTTTTATATTGGAACCCAGAAATGTTTAAAAACTGTTAATAACCATTACAGCTCTTTCCTAGTAATCTGTGGAAGCTGAGCTAAAATCACACACACAGTTTACACAGAGATTGTCTGCAACTGTTCCATCTTACTAGCAGAAGAACGTTATCAAAGATGAGGGGACCAGGACATTACCCTTCAATATAGTAATAAAACTGAACAAGTGTTACCTCTTTCAATCCTATTTTTTGCACCAGGAGTTTTCTGGTGTAGTTGCTATACACTTCACTGGCTATGTCTGTCATTGAAACACTAGAAAACAAAAATATGTATTTCTGGCCATGGAGTTGAAAATACATCACTTGTGACCTACATGTCATTTAGCTTTTCCAAATCAACAGTGGAGTGTCAGATGCAGGTGTACACATTGACAGTTGCGCAATTTAAATAGTTGTATTTTTGTCTTACAATGGAAGACAACACCACTTCGTAATCTCTTTGTCGTTTTATTTTAATCGGAGTACTTGGCATGACACGTTCTTGTAATTATGACAGGTAATTGTACATTTGCACTTTTCCCTGGTTTTAAATCCACGTGGACATCTGAATAGATGGGATATAACTTCAATATAGTACCTGCAGAAAACAGACAGGAGTGTCTACTCAGGGCTTTAAAGCACTGTGCCATAATTTGGAATTATTTCAGTACCATAATTTCATTTGTTTATTTTATTATGCAGACAAGACTTCCTTTATTTACATAGTTACTGTGACCAGTATCCGGTTACAAGGTATGTCTATATTCTATGTTCAGAGGTTAGGCACTAAGTTAGTTATTACCTTCATAGGAAAGGATTTCATTATGGTTGAACAAAACAAATGAGGGTTGGTGCCTGGACATGCAAGGTGCTTTATTCATCCATTCATGTTATAATAATACTGATGTCTCAAAATAGATATGGGCAACATTTTTATGTCCCATCTCAGGATAATAAGGTATTTTGATACTGTGTGTAGCTTGTGTGTTATAAATATCCTAAGAAGCATGAAATATATTTCAAAGTAAAAGCTGGAAAAAAATTAAATGACAAAACTGCATATGTTAAAACATGGTATTTTGTATTCATGGTATTCAAGCATTCAATGGCAGATGTTACTAAAATTGCTATTACTCCCAGATGTGATGCCTTTTGCTGAAATTCTGCAGAAAGCAACAAGTTGGAGGCAATACTCTTAAACATTGTTGGATTATCCCATGAAAACTTTTTACCTTTCAATCAGCTATATTAAACAATTTCACCAAGTATTTTTCCACTTAAAAATTGTACCTTTTTAGATTGTGATTTCTCTGAAAATTAAATCTCTGAACTGAACATCAACCAACATAAATCATACTTCTATTTTAATTGGGCCAAAAATAAACTCAGAAGTACATGGACAGTACAGGTGGTTTTCTGTAATATGTGAAGATGATAAATGGCACTGTGACTTGTGGATAAGTGGACTTTCTTGTTCTGTACCTAATGTTAAAAATCACTTTCAAAGCTTTTTACCTTGAGACCAGGCAATTGAAATAAAAAAAGAATAAAGTTGTTGGAAGTTTCTGTTGTTTGAACTGGTGCAAATCTTTTTTTCCCCTGGAAAGAATAATCTCTCCAACTTTTGAGTTACCATTAAGAGGTTCTGATTTATTGTGCCACTGTGCAGGTAAGAAGTGCAAATGAAAGCAGTAAGTAGACTTACTGTTGGTTTAATCGAGTTCAGACATGTCAGCAGCGTAGATGACCTACAATGTAGATTAAATCCCAAGGCCATTCTTAGCCACAGATTTCTACAAATTGGTCGCCTATAGAGAATGCATTCAATTAACATAACTGCTCATAATCAAATGCTCTCAATCATCATATTGTTCTACTACTCTTACAATAGCTACAAAATTTCTCGGTTCTACAGCAACCACAGCTGTGCAGTAACTGGAGTTGCAATAATGATTTATAAAGTGGCAGTTACTTCACTTTCAGATCAGTACTGACTTTTCAGTTACAAAATCTGATTTGTTTTACTCAACCACTGAGCAGTGTTGCAATAGATTCAATTTATTGTAAATCAGAAGCCACAATTGTTTTTCGTATTATATTACATAGAATGTACACAATTGAAACAAGTCTATATTAATGATCCATATGTGAGTCTCTCCAGACCACCTCTCTAACCCTGACCCCTACGATACATTCCAGTCATTCCCCACCTTATTCTTATCTAACTTCACCTCTAAATTATCTGTGCTAATTGTTTCAAGTACTTCATGTGGTAATAAGTTCCATCTCCTCATCACTTCTTTGGTAAATCAGTTTTTCCAAATTCTGTAGTCAGTTCTGACTTAAAAGTAAGCAGACATTAAATGTTCAAGCAGCTAAACTGTAAAGGCAGATTTGTGAATTGACCAATCATAAGAAATAGCCCAACGTGGCTCGAGAAGCAATGGAACTTTTCAATGAATTTCAAAGACAAGCTGTGAGCCGAAAGACACAGGCATTGTAGATTGGCTTAATGATTGTTAACCAAGAAATCTAAAGTAAATAGTCCATATTTGTCGAACCATTGTCCAATGGTTGTCGAACTTAGGTTACTATCCTGATCATTGATGACCAAGCTGTTAGCAGGCTCTGTTGCTTTTGGATCATAACCCACATTGTTTGGAAATGTTAATATCCAAAGTGTTATTGGAGTAACACTTACTCACCAACCTGTAAGACCACTGATGAAACCAGATTTTTCCCCCCCATTAAAACACTGTTGTGTGACAATGACTAAACAGAAATAGAATTGTTGTGTGGGAATGGATTGTTCATTGGCTCAGAATGAAGAGATCACTGGTGTAATCAAAATGAGATTGGTTTACGTCAATCCATTGTCACAGGTATGTGTTTACGGGGAGATTTTGAAACTGAAATGTTAGATGTGATTTATATATATTTGACGTAGATTTTTTTTTAAGAATTTGGATTTTGAACTAGTGGGAAGTAGGTTTTGATCTGTGTATGAGAGGTTAATGATCAACTTGTCAGTTTTTCAGGAGCCAGGATTTTATGAAAGAGAGAAGGGGCTCCTGGGAAGATTTTTACCAGTGAGCAGAGTAAACATTGAAAATCATTAACTTGCGTTCAGTTTGAAGGATTGGGAGTTTGTATTTTTTAGGGGGAAAACTTATAGCCTGGAAGGTTTGTTAGCAGGTTTCATAAGGCCTAGTTGGAGTTAGATGTAAATATCCAACCTCCTCCGTGCACCCCTGCCCCCCCCAAAGGCAGAAGAAAAGAGATAATATAGAAGAGTTATGAAATAGGTTAACTCCATGTAAGGGTTTTAATTGAATGCTCCAAAGAGTTTGTGTAGAACATGGCAGGAGTTCTTCAAAGATAAGAAAGTTTGCGCTAAGTTGTGTGACTAAACAAGAGGCTATCAAGCTCTCCAGACTGGTAATTGAAAGAAACAGGTGAAACCCATAGATGTGATGGAGACAGGAGTTCTGTAATATGGTGTTGGTATAGAAGGGATTGTCCTGTGTTTTGAAATATTTTATATTGTGGTGTGTAAATAGTTTGGTTTATTCTATTTTATCTTGATTTCTTTGGTGTAATAACCTTCTATTTTATTGTTAAAGCCAAATCTGCAGCATTCTGTACTTGTGTTTCAGAGAAAGACTGCTGAGTTCATAATCTTAGTTTTAAAAAACTGACACGTCATATTTCAATCTGGGATCTTACTTGTCCAGTAATAACATCAGCTGGGATCATAGCACCTTACAAGGATATTGCAGGCAGATTGGATTATCCATGAGATGTGAACATGCGCCTCTGATTTTTGGGAGTGATTTTTTGAAAATGAGTGTTAAGGGGAACAGAGTATGTGGATAAAAAGGTGTACAGCTGGATGAACACAGCAGGCCAATCAGCATCAGAGGAGCAGGAAAGCTGATGTTTCGGGTCTAGACCCTTCAGAAATGGGGGAGGGGAAGGGGATTCTGAAATAAATAGGGAGAGAGGGGGAGGAGGATAGAAGATGGATAGAGGAGAACATAGGTGGAGAGGAGACAAGACCGGTCAAAGAGGTGGGGATGGAGCCAGTAAAAGTGAGTGTAGGTGGGGAGTTAGGGAGGAGATAGGCCAATCCAGGGAGGACGGACAGGTCAAGGGGGCGGGATGAGGTTAGTAGGTAGGAGATGGGGGTGGAGTTTGAGGTGGGAGGAGGGGATAGGTGGGAGGCCGAACAGGTTAGGGAGGCGGGGACAAGCTGGCCGGTTTTGGGATGCGGTTGGGGGAGGGGAGATTTTGAAGCTTGTGAAGTCCACATTGATACCACTGGGCTGCAGGGTTCCCAAGCAGAATATGAGGTGCTGTTCCTGCAACCTTCGGGTGGCATCGTTGTGGCACTGCAGGAGGCCCAGGATGGACATGTCGTCTGAGGAATGGGAGGGGGAGTTGTTTAGTGCGAACCGAGCGTAGGTGTTCTGCAAAGCGGTCACCAAGCCTCCGCTTGGTTTCCCCGATGTAGAGGAGGCCACAACGGGAACAGCGGATACAGTATACCACATTAGCAGATGTGCAGGTGAACATCTGCTTGATGTGGAAAGTCTTCTTGGGGCCTGGGATGGGGGTGAGGGGGCAGGTGTAGCACTTCCTGCGGTTGCAGGGAAAAGTGCCGGGTGTGGTGGGGCTGGTGGGGAGTGGGGAGTGTGGAGCGGACAAGGGAGTCCCGGAGAGAGTGGTTCCTCCAGAAAGCAGATGAGGGTGGGGAAGGAAAGATGTCTTTGGTGGTGGGGTCGGATTGCAGATGGCGGAAGTTTCGGACGATGATGCGTTGGATCCGGAGGTTGGTGGGGTGGTACGTGAGGATGAGGGGGATTCTGCTTTGGTTGTTATTGCGGGCAGGGGGTGTGAGGGATGAAATGCGGGAGACACGGTCGAGGGGGTTCTCAACATCTGGGGGGGGGGGGGGGGGGGGGGGGGTCCGGCCCTGAAAAGAGGGGATCTCTGGGGGGGTGGGGGGGGGAATGCCCCATCTTGGGAGCAGATGCGGCAGAGGCGAAGGAATTGGGAATAGGGGATGGCATTTTTGCAGGAAGGTGGATGGGAGGAGGTGTATTCTAGGTAGCTGTGGGAGTTGGTAGGCTTGAAATGGATTTTGGTTTCCAGGTGGTTGCCAGACGTGGAAATAGAGAGGTCCAGGAAGGAGAGAGAGGTATCAGAGATGGTCCAGGTGAACTTAAGGTTGGCATGAAAGGTGTTGGTGAAGTGGATGAACTGTTCAAGCTCCTTGTGGGAGCATGAGCCAGCGCCGATACAGTCATCAATGAAACGGAGGAAGAGGTGTGGTTTAGGGCCAGTGTAGCTACGGAAGAGGGATTGTTCAACATAACCTACAAAGAAGCAGGCACAGCTTGGGCCCATGTGGGTACCCATGGCCACCCCCTTTGTCTGTAGGAAGTGGAAGGAGTTGAAAGAGAAGTTGTTAAGGGTGAGGACGAGTTTGGCTAAGTGGATGAGAGTGTCAGTGGAGGGGGACTGGCTGGGCCTGCGGGAGAGGAAGAAGCGGAGGGCCTTCAGGCCATCTGCATGGGGAATGCAGGTGTATAGGGACTGGACATCCATGGTAAAGATGAGGTGTTGGGGACCAGGGAATTGGAAGTTTTGGAAGAAGTGGAGGGTGTGGGTCGTGTCGTGTCACGGACGTAGGTAGGGAGTTCCTGGACCAAGGGGGAGAAAATGGAGTCGAGCTAGGTGGAGATAAGTTCGGTGGGGCAGGAGCAGGCAGAGACAATGTGTTGACCAGGGCAGTCAGGTTTGTGGATTTTGGGAAGGAGATAGAAGCAGGCGGTTCGGGGTTGGGGAGCGATGAGATTGGAGGCTGTGGGTGGGAGGTCACCTGAGGTAGATATTGTTTGAACTTCGAGCATTGCCTTTTTAGGTTATTCATGTGTTGTCTGGAACAGGATATTTCTAAGACCCTGCAGATTCCTCAACCAGTGTACACAGTATTAATTTACCCAGATATCTTAGCATATATCAGGAAAGATGTGGAGGTATCAATGTTGGACTGGGATGGACAAAGTTGGAAATCAGCCAACACCAGGCTATAGTCCAATAAGTTTATTTGATATCACAAGCTTTTGGAGTGTTGCCCCTTTGTCGGGTGAAGTCAGAGAGTAGCACATGGGCACAGAATTTATAGGCAGAGAGATCAATGGTCAGAGAAATTAAAAAATCATACAAATGGTGTGAGTGGAGTGTTGACAGGCTGAATAATAGGTCTCTGCAGGTGATTAAGAGTGTCAGACAGTGTGTGTAAAGTGTCAACAGCTGAATAACCAGCGAACGGATGACCTATAATCCAATTAAATGAGGCAGAGAGATAATTACAAAATAATTAAGAACAAAGTGGTGCTGGAGACAAACCAGATGACTGGAATAACATGACAGGTATAAGAGTCGCATGCTGAGGGTCTAACCAAAGTAATAAGTAATCCAAAACTGTACAAACTAATTAAGGTAGAGAGATCATAATTTATCAAAGTGATGGTGTCAAAACAGGGCTGTAAGGAAAACTTTACAGGTACAGATCTGTCACACCATCTTGATTTTACTGTCATGTGTATCAAAATACAGTGAAAAGCTTTGTTTACGAGCAGTACAGGCAGATCACAGCAAGCAAAGAATGTACAGATCAAAAAGACACAGAGGCTACAGGTTACATTATTTGAGGCTAGAGTTCATCCAACAGTCTGATAATGGCCGGAAGGAAGCTGTTCCTGAACCTGTTCAGGCTTCAGTATCTTTTGCCTGATGGAAGAAGTGGTAGGAGATCATTTGCAGAGATCTATTATTCAGCCTGTCGACACTCCACTCACACTATTTGTATGATCTTTTGATCTCTCTGTGTCTGTGTGCTATTCTCTCACTTCACCTGACAAAGGGGCAATGGTCTGAAAGCTTGTGATCTCAAATAAACTTTGTTGCACTATAACCTGGTGTTGTTTGACGTCTGACCTTGTATCAGGAAAGGACTACACAGCACGAGTCTGCAGTCAGTGAACCAGGTCATAACTATTTGAAGACAACAAAGGTTAAGAGTTAGACTTTACACTTTTAACAACTCTATTTCTAGCTATCTGATTCTTTAGCAAACTTAAAATACTTCCCAGGGACTCATAAATTTTGCTAGTCTGTTGGATTGTTCAGTCTGTTCCTCTCCTCATGAGTTGACTCTCTCTGGTTGGAGAGCAAGCTGCTCTGGTCACTGCTGTATCCTGACAAGTCTTTAGGTAGGTTAGAGAGTCGGGGTACCCCCATGTCCTGCTGGGCTGCGTTCTTATACCCTCCTGGAACTTGACCAAAGCCAAATTAATTGGCTTTATCCCCTCGAGATGCTGCTTAACAGTAACCCTTTTGATGTGTCTGCTCTTAGGCCTGGAAGTCTGGTTTCATCCAAGAATATACACTTGGGTCTTTTGTCTCACTGAGGCATGTTTGCCCATGCATCTAGTATTTTTTTGTTTGTCAGGAAGGGTTGAATTGCCTTTTCACACTTCCTAATGTGTCTCCTGATGCCTCCCTGGTTTCAATTGTCTTGATTCGGATCTTGCAGAGACTTGTCCTGAGGCAGAATTGTCTCTTGTGTCTGTTTTGGCTTATACATTCCCAGCATACTTGGCTTTTTTGCCAACTTTGATGCCCTGTTTATTTCAGTTCCTGTGCCTGTATTTCTGGCCTCCTTTCTTGATGATTTTTATTTCCCTTGAGCAGTCGCTACACATGATGCAATAAACAATTAAAATAAAACTTGAGGAGAACCTTGACCCCTTTATCCTATTCAGATGGATTCAGATCAGATTCAAGATATAGGTTCACTATCTGCAATTCTCTTTTGGATTCATTTGTGATGATCTTATATTTATGGCTTTTGCCTGAAAGCAAAATAACTCTTTAGCTGCTGTATCAAACTCATTTGTAATCTTGAAGATCCCAACAGGTCACATCTTAGTTTTTATTTACAGAAAAGATTCCCAGTATGTTTAATCTTTCTTGATCAGTATAATCTTTCAATGTCGATACCATTCTAGTTAACTTTTTTGCACTTTCTCCAGTGTGTCTGTATCCGGTTGATAACATGGAGGCTAGTGCTGTTCACAATACTCCTTTAAATAAGTGGGCTAAAAAAAAGGTTCAATGTATGTTTAACGTGACCCCTCTATTTTATAATTTATCCGTCTAGAAGTTAACCCAGTGCTTTCTTTGCTTTTGTTAGAGTCTTACTAACCAGCGTTGCTACTTTTCAAATTTTCTCCATGAAATAATGGCCCAGATTTTCCGATTGTCAATAGCTGTTCCTCCAGCATAGATGGGAGTTGCTCGTGAAGACCCTGCAGAATCCCTATTGAGGCACATTCTGAAGGAATTACCTGGGATAATGAAGATGTTGCTGGGCAATTCTCTAACCCTAGAACCATTTGAAAATCCCCATTCAAACTGGAGGGTTCTGATGAAATTAGGTAAACATTATTACTCAGGTAAATGGGACTATTAAATACATAGTTCCACAACTCCTGAGTAACTATTAAACAGACATCCCTACTTACCTCATACTTCTACGTTTTCCACCCAGACCCCTTGCAATCCCAGAACCTCACCCAACTCCTCTGCCATTGGACCCAAGTTAACACTCACCCACCCCATCTGCTAGACTTGACTTGCAACTCCTATAATGCCATCAGACCTAACAAGACATCCCCCTTTCCATCTCTGCAGACCTGCCCAAATAGATCTGATTTCTCCCACCCACTCTGCTCTATCCTAAATACTGCATAACTAAGCTTTCCACCTGGCACCCTACCCACTTGACATCCTAGCCATGTGTCTCCTTAGACCCTACCTAGCTGGCACCCTATCCTTTCTGCTCATCTGGCATCTTACCCTGGCACCCTATCTCCCAGCACCCCCTCAGTTATTTGATGTACTTACTATTTGACAGCAGCTATCAAAATGGCTGCCTGGATCTTTAAATGTCAGAATATGGCAGTTGACAACTATGGAAAGGGGTATGGTTTGCCTTCCTCTGATAGATCTGTATTATGAAAGAACTGTCAGAACAGACGTACAGCTTGTTATTTCCAAGAGAGACCTGATCTGAATCTCCTGTCTGAAATGTGGCGTTCCCTATTTGGTTCAAAGTCAAAAAGGCTGGGTGTAGAATCTGCTTGAGATTGCCACTTCTCAGAAATTCTGACCTGACATCACCACTCTCTTAGTGACATTCAAACCTTCCAGCAGTAGTGTGTGAAGACTTTTGAAGCACATAGAATTGTCATATTTTAAAAGGACTATTTGAGTTTTAGTAACCTCAATGGCCCTTGTAATGCCGAATGTGACAATATCATCATTGGTACTTAAAGCCTTGCTGACTTTGTTGAAGATTTGATTATCCAATCAGATAAACCTGTTAGTGTTTTAGGTGCAGCTCCTTCCTCAGAGTGGTTGTACAGATCCAGTGTTTTCTATTCTTGTTTCACATTTCCAGTGACTGTATTTACAAGATGTACCATAGTAATTCACCAAGGCTCCTTAAACAGCACTTTCCAAACCCATGACTACGACCATCTAGCTGGACAAGGGTAGCAGGTACATGGGAACACCACCATCTACAAGATCCCTTCTAAGCTACACAGACTTGGAAATATATTGCCATTCCTTCAGTGTCACTGGTCAAAATCTGGAACTCCCTCCTTAATGGCATTGTGGGTGCACCAAACAGTCTGCAGTGGTTCAAGAAAGCAGCTCATCACCACCTCATCTAGGGCAACTAAGGATGGGCAATGAATCCTGGCCCAGTTGGTGAGTGATTAAGAAAAGCTAACAAGTTTTGACATCTTAATCGAAACAAGTGACTGAGTGGACCTATTAAAATTGTGAAGGAAATAACTGGGTGACATAAAACCAAAGAACCGCAGAAGCTGGAGATCTGAAATGAAGACAGAAAATGCTGAAACAGCTTATTAAATCCAATAGGATATCTTTTGAACATATCTTCAGTTCCGTGCTACTCTTGTTTGGATTTAAGGAAAATACTGTGGATACTGGAAATCTGAAATAAAAACAGTGCTTGAGAAACTCAGCAGGCCTGACAACATGTGTAGAAAGAGAAACAGGAGTTTAATGATTTGCATCTGATATGACTTCTTCACAACTGAACGGGGTTGAAAAATAGTGTGAAACAACAAGTGAAAGAGATTGCAAGGGTGTTGGAGGGAGAGACAAAGGAGGTGAAGGAGATGAGACACGTAAGATGTGTGAGAAAAAGAAAATAGATTAATTCAGAAGAGCAAAGTAAGTAAGGCACAAAGCCAGACACACTCTGTGGGAAGGGATGGAGAATGTAAGAAAATTTGAGGAAACAGAGGTGGATCTCACTGTTGAGACTTAGAGGCTATAAAATGCCCAAGGGAAAATGAGGTGTTGTTACTTCAGCTTGTGTTATGCCTCATTGGAACATTGTGATAGTTCCAGGATAAAAATGTAAGTATAACAGCATGGTGGATAATAAACAGAACTCTACAGTACACTGCCATATACAGTCCAGGTACAGTACAGACTTTGTATTGCAAAAATATACTTTATTCATAAAATTCTTGATGTACATAGGTACAAAAGCAGTTTCTGTAAGTCTTTGCATATAAAGAAAAAACAAACATCGGAATTTGACATTCCCTGCAGTTACAAAAACCAAAGGCATTTCCTACTCATGCAGGCCGGTGTTTACATACATTTGAGTCAAAATGAGGGTCTGATTAACTGAATGGACACTCGTTATACTTTGGCAGAAGGACCTTAGATAGTGGTCTTGTCCCATTGTGCCTTGGTAGCACCTGCTCCAAGCTTTAACGCATCCCTCAGCATACAGTCCTGGACTTGGAATGTGCCAATCTGTAATACTTGGTCGCAGTCAACTCTTTGCACTGGAAAAACAGCAAGTTTCAGGCAGACAAAATAACTTTTTCACCGAGTTGATGGTCTTCCAGGCACGGTTGATGTATGTCTTGGTGTACGCCTTGGGGAACAGACTGTAAAACACCAAGTCCTTTGTCACGGAGCTGCTTGGGATGAACCTCGACAAAAACCACTGCACGTCTCTCCAGACTTCCTTTGCAAAAGCATATTCCAGAAGGAGATGTGTGACAATCTCCTTGTAACCCCCTGCAGTCACCTTTGAGGGCTGTGTTTGGTGGCATAGAGAGGCAGGGCATGCATGAAGGATCAGGTGGGTAGTGCCCTTCCCACCACCAGCCAAGCTACGTCTTGGTGCTTGTTGGAAAGTTTTGGCAAGGGAGCATTCTGCCAAAAGACTTTGACAGTCTGCTCAGGGAACCATGCAACAGGATTAACTCTCTCCTTTCCCACAAGGTCTCGAAGATACTATGTGCTGACCACTTCCTGACGGACTTGTGGTCAAAGATGTTTTCCTTTACAAATTGTTCCACGAGGGACAGGTGATACGGAACGGTCCAACTTCTTGGAGTGTACCACGGCAGCAAGGTCAGGCCTATTCTTCATAACACTGTGAATAGACAGAAGCTCAGTATGTGGTGACACTGGGTGTTTGTGCACTGAGAGTCTACAGACAGCCTGATGCAGCCACGCAGAAAAGTGGCCATCAGGTGGCATTGGGTACGTCATCCCCATCCAGACCTTTGTACACGGTGTCCCTGTAAACATGGTCCATCTTTGACCTCCAGATGAAGTGGAAGATGGCTCGGGTGACTGCAGTGGTGCAGGCTCGGGGAATAGGCCATACAGCAGCACGAGAAGTATCTCACACCTGATGACCAGGTTTCTTCTTGCAATAGAGAGGAGGTAGTGCTCCCAGCTGCTCAGTTTCTGCCTAACCTTGGCATTACGCTCCTCCCAAGTTTTAGCGCCCATCCCCTCCAAACCATATTCCCTGTACCTTCAGGTAATCTGTCCTGACGGTGATGGATATAAAGGATTGTCCAGCCCAGTTCCCAAAGAACTTGGCCTCACTCTTGCCTCAGTTTATCTTGGCCTCCAGGGCCAGTTTGAACTGGTTTCAGATGCTCATGAGTCTGCGCAGTGACTGTGGGTCTGAGCAGAAAACGGTGACGTCATCCATGTACAGGGAGGCTCTGACCTACAGGCCTCTGCTGCCTAGAATAGTCACTGCTCTCAGGCTCACATCCTTCCTGATGGACTCGGGGAAAAAGCTCTATAGAAAACATAGGCAAGGCAGAAGAGAGTGGGCAGCCCTGTCTGACTCCAAATCTGACCAGGAAGCTTTCTGTTTCCCACCCATTGATTGAAACTGCACTACTAATATTGATGTACAGCAGTCTGATCTAATTGTGGATTTCCTCCCCAAAATCCATTTTGGAGAGCCCGTTCCTCCTGTGGGTGTGTGATATCCTGTCAAAGGCCTTCTCCTGGCCCAGGCTAATGAGGCAGGTATCCAGCCCCTGTCCTGCATAACGGCGGTCATATGCCTGAGGACTGCAATGCTCTCTGAGATCTTCCTGGTAGAGGACAGGTTTGGTTGGGGTGAATCCCTGATCCCAGAGCAGACCTGACCCAATTGGCGATGACCTTAGACAGGATTTTATAATCAACATTTGTGTGAAATTGATCGCCAATTTCTAGTTTCCTGCGCCCCCCGCACCTCTTTTGCTTGTAGATGAGGATAATGATACCTTTCCTCATGGACTCACACAGGCCACTTGCCAGATGCACACTGTTGTACACCTCCAGCAAGTCACAGAATTTTTTTCTTGCAAAAATATGCATTGTTCATTAAAAAAAAACTTTATGTACACACACAGTTACTCAAGCAGTTCAGATCTGTACAGTCTTTGCATACGGAGAGAAAGACATATACTGGGATTTGACTTTCTCAATGGTTACAACAAACCCAGAGGCAATACTTAATTAAGAAAGGTAGTATTTACATGTATCTGAGGCAGTGGGAGGGTCCAGTAACTAAACAGCCCCCCTTTATACTTTGGCAGAAAGACTTCAGATAGTGGTCTTTCCCCACTGTGCCTTGCCGACAGCTGCCCCAAGCTTTACTGCATCCCTCAGCATGTCGTCCTGGACCTTGGAACGAGCTAGTCTGCAACACTTGGTTGGGGTCAAATGTTTGCACTGAAAGACCAAAATGTTTCAGGCAGACCAGAGTACTGAGTTGATGGCCATCCATGTGCAGTCATTGCTTGTCTCAGTGTGTGTCCCGGGGAACAGACTGTAGAGTAGAGAGCCAGAGTCCGACATCATGGAGCTGCTCGGTATGAACCTCAACAAAAACCACTGCATCTTCCTCCAGATGTTCTTTGCAAAGGCACATCCCAAAAGGAGACAGTCTCTTCCTCCCCAGCAGCCATTTCGATGGCAGCATGCGGTGATGCAGACTGAACGTGAAGGATCTCACAGGTACTGCCCTTCTCACCACCAGCCAAACAATGCCTTGGTGCTTGTTTGAAAATTCTGGCGATGAGGCATTCTGCCAAATGAATTTGAAAGTCTGCTCAGGGAATAATCCGTCAGGATCCACCCTCTCCTTCTCTTGCAGGGTCTCGAGGAGGCTTCATGCTGACCACTGCCTGATGCCTCTGATCAAAGGCGTTTCTTTCACAATTTTTTCCATAAGTGGTAGGTGATACATCACACTCCAACTACTTGGAGCATCCCCTGGCAACGAGGCCAGACCTATCCTTTGAAACTCCAGTAGAACCTCAATACATAGTGACACTTGGTGTTTATGTAGCGAGGGTCTACATACAGTCTAATACAGCCATATACAAAGGTGGCCATCAGGATAAGGACGGCACTGGGAACATTCTCCACACCCCCTTTCCCCTCCCCATCTAGGGCTTTGTAGATGGTGTCCCTTCAGACCCAGTCCATCTTTGACCTCCAGATGGAGTGGAAGATAGCTCAGGTTACTACAGTAGTGCAGGCCCTGGGAATAGGCCAGACCTATACAACATACAACAACACCGAAAGTATTTCACACCTGATGACCAGGTTTCTTCCCTCAATGGAGATGGACCGGTGCACCCATCTGCCCCAATTTCTGCCTCACCTTTGTGATACGTTCCTCCCACGTTCTGGCATACGCCCTGGCCCATCTGAACCATGTATCCAGCACCATCTATCCTGACAGTGACGGGAATAAAGAATTGGTCAGCCCAGTTCCCAAAGAACACGGCGTCTCTCGCCTCAATTTACCTTAGCCTCCAAGGCCAGTTTAAACTGGTTGCAGATGTTTGTGAGTCTGCGCACTGACCACAGATCCGAGAAGAAAATGGCAACATTATCCATGTACAGGGAGGCTTTGATCTGCAAGCCTCTGCTGCCTGGAATAGTCACTGCTCTCAGGCTCACATCCTTCCTGATGGACTCTGCAGCCCGCAGACAAGGCAGGAGAGTGCGGGCAGCCCTGTCTGACTTTGGATCTGATCAGGAGGCTTTCTCATTCCCACTTATGATTGAGAATGCACTACTGATGTTTGTGTAGAGCAGTTGAATCCAATTCAGATACAGTACAGTGTACTGCCAGATACAGGGCATGTACACCTTTCAAAACAGCACAGCTGACATAGCTTGCTTCTTCCATTACTGATTGTCCCACCCACTGTGGTTGACAGGGCCCTATCAATTGCCTGTATTTCTGTCTTCCCCCTTCCTGTCACTCTCAACAGCGTGATTGTGTCCCCTTTGTCCTCACTTTTCATTCCACCAGCCTCCGTATTTAAAGGATCATTCTCCACCATTTCAGACAACTCCAGCAGAACGCCAACACCAAACAGATCTTCCCCCCACTTGCCCTGTCTGCATTTGGCAGAGATCACTCTGTCCAGGACACCCTCGTCCATTCCACAGCCACCGATACCACCCTCCTCTCCACGGCACCTTCCCATGTAACCGCAGAAGGTGCAACACCTGCCCCTTCACCTCCTCCCTGCTCATCATCCAAGGGCCTAAACAGTCTTTCCAGGTGAACCAACATTATATCTGTACCTCCTCCAATCTTGTATATTGTATTCGCTGCACCCAGTGTGACCTACTCTACATTGGAGAAACCAAATGCAGACTGAGTGACCGCTTTGTGAAACACCTCCAGTCTGTGCGCAAGCAGGACTCCGACCTTCCTGTAGCCGGTCATTTTAAAACAGCATCCTGCTCACATGCCCACATGTCTGTCCTCAGCATGCTGCAGTGTTCCAGTGAATCACAGCACAAACTGGAGGAACAACATCTTATCTTCAGACTACAACACAGCGTGGAGCTGGAGCAACACAGCAGCTCAGGCATCATCAGAGGAACAGGAAAGCTGACGTTTCGGGTCGGGACCCTTCCTCAGAAATGGTGGGGGGGAAGGGAGCTCTGAAATAAATAGAGAGAGGAGGGGTAGGGCTGGGGAAGGTAGGTGGGATGGTGATTGGTGAGTGCAGGTAGAGAGTAGTGGGCATTGGTCAGTGAGGTGGGAGGACCGTAGAGGTGGGAGAGAAGATGGACAGGTTGTGTCAGGTCAAGGTGGTGAGGATGAGAGGCAGGGTTGGTCATGGGATGAGCCTGGGGGTGGGGAGATTTTGAAACTAGTAAAGTCCACATTGAGACCATTGGGCTGTGGTCTCCCAAGGCGGAATATGAGGTGCTGCTCCTCCAGTTTGCACGTGGTGTCATTGTGACACTGGAGGAGGCCCAGGATGGACATGTCGCCCAGGAAGTGGGAGGCGGAGTTGAAATGGTTCGCGACTGGAAGGTGTTGTCGTTTGTTCTGAGCAGAGCGCAGGTGCTCTACAAAGCGGTCTCCGAGCCTCCGCTTGGTCTCACCGATGTAGAGGAGGCCACATCGGGAGCAGCGGATGCAGTAGACCACATTGGCGGGTGTGCAGGTTAACCTCTGTCTGATGTGAAAGATTTTTATGGTTACTTGGATGGAGGTGAGGCGGGGAGGTGTAGGGGCAGATGTAGTACTTCCTGCAGTTGCAGGGAAAGGTGCCGGGGGTGGTGGGACTGGTGGAGAGTGTGGAGCGGACGAGGGAGTCGTGTAGAGAGCAGGCCCTACAGAAGGCAGATAGGGGTGGGGAGGGAAATATATCATTGGTTGTGGGGTTAGATTGGAGGTGGCGGAAGTGGCAGTGAATGATACATTGAATATGGAGGTTAGTGGGGTGATATGTGAGGACAAGGGGATTCTGTTTTTGTTTTTGTTGCGGGGAGGGGATGTGAGGGCAGAGGTGTGGGAAATGCAAGAGATGCGGTTGAGAGCATTTTCGACCACTTAAGGTGGGAAGTTGCGGTCCTTCAAATAGGAGGACATCTGGGATGTTCGGGAGTGGAACGCCCCATCTTGGGAGCAGATGCGGCAGAAGTAGAGGAATTAGGAATAGAGAATCACATTCTTGCAGGAAGGTGGGTGAGAGGAGGTGTAGTCTAGGTAGTTGTGGGAGTCGGTGGGCTTGAAATAGATGTCAGTTTTGAGGCGGTCAGCAGAGATGGAGACGGAGAGGTCCAGGAAGGAGAAGGAGGTATCAGAGATGGTCCAGATGAACTTGCTGTTGGGGTGAAAGGTGTCAGTAAAGTGGATGAACTGTTCAAGCTCCTTGTAAGAGCACGAGGCAGCGCCGATACAGTCATCGACGTAATGGAGGAAGAGTTGGGGGATGGGGCCAGTGTAGCTGCAAAAGAGGGACTGTTCCACGTAACCTACGAAGAGGTAGGAACAGCTTGGGCCCATGCGGGTACCCATGGCCACCCCCTTAGTCTGTGGGAAGTAGGAGGAATTGAAGGAGAAGTTGTTAAGAGTAAGGACAAGTTTGGCTAAGCAGATGAGGGTGTCGGTGGAGGGAGACTGGTCGGGCCTGCGGGACAGGAAGAAGCGGAGGGCCTTTAGGCCATCTGAGTGGGGAATGCAAGTGTACAGGGATTGGATGTCCATAGAGAAGATGAGGTGTTGGGGGCCAGGAAATTGGCAGTCTTGGAGGAGGTGGAGGGCGTGGGTGGTATCCCGGATGTAGCTGGGGAGTTCCTAGACCAGGGAGGAGAAAATAGAGTCAAGGTAAGCGGAGATAAGTTCAGTGGGGCAGGAGCAGGCAGAGACAATGGGTTTGTCGGGGCAGTCAGGTACGTGGATTTTGGGAAAGAGATAGAAACAGGCAGTGTGGGGTTGGGGAATGATGAGATTGGAGGCGGTGGGCAGGAGGTCACCTGAGGTGATGAGGTTATGGATGGTCTGGGAGATGATGTTTTTGTGGGTTCAAGATCGAGGGAGCAGTAGGAGGCGGTGTCAGAGAGTTGGCGCCTGGCCTCGGCGATGTAAAGGTCAGTGCGCCATACCACGACTGTGCCTCCCTTGTCCGTGGGTTTTATGGTGAGGTTGAGATTGGAGCGGAGGGCTGCATGTTCCGTGGGGGAGAGGTTGGAGTGAATGAGAGGGATGGAGAGGTTGAGGCAATTGATGTCTCGACAGCAGTTGGAAATGAAGAGGTCAAGGGAGGATAGTCCTACGAACTAAGGGAGTGGCTATGGGAACCTGCATGGACCCAAGCTGTGCCTGACTCTTCATAGGATATATGGAACAATCCCTCTTCCTCCGCTACATCAATGTCTGTATTGGTGTGGCCTTGTGCTCCCATGAGGAGATTGAACAGTTCATCAACATTACTAATACCTTTCACCCCAACCTCAAGTTCACCTGGACCATCTCCGACACCTCCCTTTCCTTCCTGGACTTCTCCGTCTCCATCTCTGGTGACTGCCTCGTAACCGACGTCTATTTCAAGCCCACCGACTCCCACAGCTACCTAGAGTACACCTCCTCTCACCCAGCTTCCTGCAAGAATGCCATCCCCTATTCCCAATTCCTTCACCTCCGCCACATCTGCTCCCAAGATGGGGCATTCCACTCCCGAACATCCCAGATGTCCTCTTATTTCAAGGACCACAACTTCCCACATTCAGTGTTCAAAAATGCTCTCGACCGCATCTCCTATATTTCCCACACCTCTGCCCTCACATCCCCTCCCTGCAACAAAGCAAAGACAAAATCCCCCTTGTCCTTACGTATCACCCCACTAACCTCCGAATTCAATGTATCATTCACCGCCACTTCTGCCACCTGCAATCTGACTCTGCAACCAAGGATATATATTCTCTCCCCACCCCTATCTGCCTTCTGTAGGGCCTGCTCTCTACACGAATCCCTCGTCCACTCCACACTCTCCACCAGCCCCACCATCCCCAGCACCTTTCCCTGCAACTGCAGGAAGTACTACATCTGCCCCTACACCTCCCCCCCTCACCTCCATCCAAGGAACCAAAAAAAATCTTTCACATCAGACAGAGGTTCACCTGCACATCCGCCAATGTGATGTCCTCTACATCAGTGAGACCAAGTGGAGGCTCGGAGACTGCTTTGTAGAGCACCTGCGCTCTGTTCAGGATAAATGACAACACCTTCCAGTCGCGAACCATTTCAACTTCCCCTCCCACTCCCTGGGTGACATGTCCATCCTGGGCCTCCTCCAGTGTCACAATAACACCACCCGCAAACTGGAGGAACGGCACCTCATATTCCACCTTGGGAGCCTATAGCCCAATGGTCTCAATGTGGACTTTATTAGTTTCAAAATCTCCCCACCCCCAGCCTCATCCCATAACCAACCCTCCCTCTCGTTCCCGCCTCTTTGACCTGACACAACCTGTCCATTTTCTCTCCCACCTATCCGCTCCTCCCACCTCCCTGACCATTCTCCACCTCTCCCTACCTGCACTCCCCTATCACCATCCCACCTACCTTCCCCAGCCCCACCCGTCTTCTCTATTTATTTCAGAGCACCCTTCCCCCTCCCCCATTTCTGAGGAAGGGTCCCGACCCGAAACGTCAGTTTTCCTGCTCCTCTGATGTTACCTGGCCCGCTGCGTTCCTCCAGTTTCACACTTTGTTATCTCTGACTCCAGCATCGGCAGCTCTTACTATCTCACCTTCCGACTAGGCACTTTACAGCCTTCTGGACTTAATATTGAGTTCAACACCTTCAAAGTGTGAACCATTTCTTCCTTTTGTTTTAGCTTGTTATCATATCCTCCCTTCCCCCGATCCCAGTTACTGTCCTTTCAAGTCTGGCAGGAGACACACCATTGTTCTGCCATTCTCACATTCCAATCACTTAATCTGAGCTATTAACACCTTTTCCTCCACCAGCCCCTACACCCACTATCCCCAAACTATATGATAAATGCTGTCCCCTCCACAAATCATTTCAGCTCTAATGAAGAGTCATCTAGACTCAAACCATTAGTTTGCTCTCTTTCCATGGATGCTACCTGACCTGCTGTGATGTGACAACATTTGTCATTTTCAGTACAGTTACAGTATTGCCAGGTGTCGCATAGGTACAAGGTCAAAAATTACACGACACCAGGTTATAGTCCAGTAGGTTTATTGGAAAACACAAGCTTTCAGAACATAGATCCTTCATCAGGTGAAGTAAGAAACACACGGAACTCAGAATCTATAAGTAAAAGATCAAAGGGTCACACAACCGATGAGGATGTATTAAACAAACCAAAGATGCTGTTAAATATTAAATTAGTTAGAAGGTTTTAATTGATTAATACGTATATGTAAATCCCTGAAATACTTTCAAGTCAGTGCCCTGAGAGAACTAGAGATTTTGTCATTGTAAAGAAGAGATGGCATTTTAGATCATACAAAGCATGTTAGGTGTGAGGAACAAAAACAAAGTTGCTGGAAAAGCTCAGCAGGTCTGGCAGCATCTGTGGAGGAGAAAACAGAGTTAACGTTTCGGGTCCGGTGACCCTTCCTCAGAACCAGACCCGAAACGTTA
>NC_063356.1:21182379-21182655 GCF_021869965.1 Rhincodon typus
TGTGTGTGAGAGAGAGAGAGCGAGAGGGACTGTGTGTGAGAGAGAGAGCGAGAGGGACTGTGTGTGTGAGAGAGAGCGCGAGAGGGACTGTGTGTGTGAGAGAGAGAGAGAGCGAGTGAGGGGGAGTGTGTGTGTGAGAGAGAGAGAGCGAGTGAGGGGGAGTGTGTGTGTGAGAGAGAGAGCGAGTGAGGGGGACAGTGCGTGTGTGTTTGTGTGTGAGAGCGAGAGTGACTGTGTGTGTGAGAGAGAGAGCGCGAGAGGGAGAGTGTGCGCGTG
>NC_063356.1:21182665-21228885 GCF_021869965.1 Rhincodon typus
GTGTGTGTGTGAGAGAGGGGTAGTGTGTGTGTGTGGGGGGGAAGAGTGTGTGTGTGAGAGAGAGGGGGGGAAGAGTGTGTGTGCGTGTGTGAGAGAGGGGGAGTGTGTGTATGTTGAGGGAGGTGAGTGTGTGTGTGAGGGGGGAGTGTGTGCGTGAGGAGGGGGAGTGTGTGTGTGTGTGAGAGAGTGAGAGAAGGGGAGTGTGTGTGAGAGGGGGGGGAGAGTGTGTGTGTGTGAGAGAGAGAGAGGGGATAAGAGTGTGTGTGTGTGTGTGTGAGAGAGAGGGGAACAGTGTGTGTGTATGAGAGAGAGGGTGAACAAGGGGGACAGTGTGTGTATGTAAGAGAGAGAGAGCGAGAGGGACTGTGTGTGTGTTTGTGAGACAGAGAGGGTGAGAGAGTGTGTGTGTGAGAGAGAGAGGAGGGGAGTGTGTGTGTGTGTGAGAGAGAGAGAGAGAAAGAGAGACGGTGAGGGGGGAGTTTGTGGGGTGGGGGGGGGGGTGAGAGAGAGTGTGTGTGTAGGTACAGTACAGTCCTGCCGGATCCAGTTCAATGCCCGTGTCCAGAGCGATAGTGCCTTGTTTCTCCCGCGCTGTGTTTTCTCAGTTTTTTAATGAATGGGCACCCTCTGTCTTTCTGATTGGTGGATTGTTGGCGCTGGTGGGCTGGAAAGTGGAGGCCTGGGTAATGATTGGTCAGTGGGAGATCTGGGGGTGTTCCTGTCCCGGATCCCTTTATAAATGAGGCTCCTGGGGGCCTGCTGTGGGCGGTGACTGCGATCTGGGTTCGGAGCGTCCGGTTTAGGGATGGCCGAAGCCGGGGCGGCCAGTGGTCCGCGGCGGAGGCGGATCTTGTGCAGGTGAGGGATGGCTGGGGCTCTGAACCCACCGTATCCACCCCCACTCCTTCCATGGAGAAGGAGAGGACTTTGAGACAAATTTTGTTGGTGCTGAAGTGACGGTTGGTGCTGAAGTGACGGTTGGTGCGCGCGATGGCCGCGTGGTTCTGGTTTTCGGTTGGGCCCCTTTCGCGGGCGGGGGGCGGTTTGTGGAGAGTTCCCGGTGCTTTCCCGTCTTTATCCTCGGGAATTGGCGTCGTTTTCCCTTCCTCCTGTAACGGAGTAAACATGAGTCCCCTGTTTTTTTTGTCGGGATTTCCTCCTCGATCTGTTCTTTTTTAAAACCCCGAATGCCACAGGTTCTGAGGAAGGTTCACCGGACCCGAAACGTTAAATCTTGTTTTTTTTTGTTCTGCCTTCACAAATGATGCCCCGACCTGCTGAGCTTTCCCAGCAACTCTCTGTTTTTGATCCTCACTTACAGCGTCTGCAGTTCTTTCGGTTTTTGTTTTGTGGTGCCCGTGACCTTTTTATATTGTAGGTCTCCGCATCTCTAGCGGTGGCGGACTTGATCGTCTTTAAGATCGGGTTCCGCGCTCTCTACTTTTTTTTAATGTTAAAAAGGAACACGTTTTGTGATTTCACATTTCGCTGCAGTGAGGCTGCTGAAGCACAAACCAGAAAGCACCATCGAGTGGTACATTTATTTTGTGTTTTATATCGGTGTGCGGTCTGAACTTTTAAGCTTGGAAAGTATCTGTTCTCTCTAGTTACTACACGACCAGACTTCAGTGTTGTAAGGTGGTGGCTTTCAACCCCTCCCCCTCTGCCTTGCCTTTTGTTTCTATTCTTAAAATGACCGCAAGAAGGCCATTCAGCCCACGTGCTGCATCACTCCTGAGCATTTTGACTTTGACTTGGTACTTGGTACTTGCTACGTTCCCCTGTAACCCTGCACGCTTGTGTAAACGATAATCTAATGACCACGTGAAAGCCTCAGTTGAGCTTGCATCCACCGCACATCAAGGCAGTGCATTCCAGACTGAGTACTTCCGTGACTATTCTTTCTCCCCTTGCATTTGTTTCTTTTGCAAAGCCTTTTAAAGATTGGTTGGTCACTTGTAGGAATTCATGTTTGATTTTGGGCTTGCTTTCTGTTAGAATTTGCATTTCTAAAATTTTGTTACTTTTCTGCATACTTTTGTGCTTTTGAGGAGTGATTTTTCTCTATCGACTGTCCAGAGCTCTTGTGATTTGAAAACTATTAAATTTCCTGTAAGCCTCACCAAGCCTCAAGTTCACCTCATAAGGGTGCTTTTTCATCCCAGTTTTAGCCTTACATATTCAGCTTTGGTTTTCAATTGCATTTCTTACTTGTCACTAGCATTTTTTTTTCCTGCATTAACTTTGGTTTCTAACTCCCTTTCTCTCCTAGCGAGTACTGGATTTTTCCCATTATTTAATGTGGTGTGGGTGTCCTGGCCAGGACTATCTTTTAATTTGCTTATCTAAAACAGGCTTTGATATGAGGGGCTTACAAGGCTATGTGTACAGGCAGTGGAGGGGAAGAGAGCAAATGATAGCTAGGCCATTGGGTTGCCTCTGCTAATACTTTGGGTGCTAGTGAAAATATTCTGAGCACAAAGACTCGTGGATTATTTTTATACAATTTCAAGAAGGCAGAGTAGTACCAGACAGATGGGATTGTAATTTGTGTTGATTTAAATGATCAATTGTTAGGTTTTAGTTTTTAATAAATTTCACATTTGCAGTAGTGACAAGCCCTATCTTTCTGAAATTTGTTCACTAGCCCTCACCCGGACAGAAATTGAAATGTGTGTGCTCACACCATCTCCCTTGTCTTCTTGCACCCCTGAGCCCCTGACTCCATGCAAAGACTTGCCAAGCCTGTTTTAAATCGTTGCTGAGTGTTTTACTGACCTGACTAGACATTCAAATGGAGATTAAAATGCCCCTTGGCTTCAAACTGGCATTTGTGCAACCTAGGTAGCTTAATTGGTACATAACAATATCCCTTAATCCCAGGGTTATGAGTCCCACATTGCACAACAAAATATTGTCAAGAAAATTTAGATTCAATTTCCTTTCACTAAATGCATTTTCAAACTACATTTATAATCAATTTTTCTCATTGAAAATTGAGAATCTGCTGGTGTTCCCTAATTGTACATCTTCACCACTTACTGAGTTGTCAAGAACATGTTTTGTAAAGGGAACAGTGGCTAGATGAAAAGTGGGTCAAATACACAAACTTGCAATTGGTTAGGGATTGCGTAAAGTTAAAAATGGATAGCTTGAACTTAATTACTAGTTTTGGTGTCTGTAACTTGTTAATGCTGCCAATTCTTACTAATCGATTACAACTGCAGGAAGTACAAGCTTTTGTGTTTTGGCAGAGATTACACTGCTTTTAAACTTTCTGTAAATTAATAGGTCATGTTCTGAAATGACTTTCAAAATTTTTTCTTTGTCAGATCAAATGAAAGCTGAATTTTTAAAATTGAAATTAACTAGGTATTTACTATGACAAAAACAAAGTGTCTGAGTTTACAGATCAAGTCTCAAGTCCTGGAAAGCTGGTTTTGTAAAGTTGTCTGTAAAATTGCCCATTCTCACTGAAGTTGGGATTTTTGGGTTAAAATAGCTAAATCAGCATTTCTACCTGGAATCAAGGCTAATGCATTTAATCTCCATGGGAATAGGACCTGAGGAAGTCATGTTTGACATCTGGTTAGAGTGCCCTATATATCCATGAATATTGTTGACAGCAGTTCTCTGTTCAACATTCAGAGCAAGTTGCTCTGATCTAGCTGGATGTGGAAGGGAAATGGTCTCTAGTCAGTGACACAATCTGCAGCCTCTAGAAAGATTCTGCAAAGTTTGTCTTGGTATGGCTGGGTAAAGTGATCATAGTTTTTAACTTTTTTAATTTAGAGCTAACTGAGATCAGGAACGTTTTCTGATGAATTCTGCAGGCAGAAGTTAAACTCAGCAATCTGACAATTTGCTAGTTTTGGGTTTGTAGAATTTGACATAACCATCCCACTGTGGAGGTGTGTTCCTCTGATTAGCTTGCTTAATTTTAATAAGTCTTATCTACACTTGTAAGCATCCTAGATATTATAAGACTCCAGGATTTTTCCCTGCTCAAGAATATACATTTCCTTCCTTGTGGAGTATATCTCGAGTAGGGTTCATTTCAGTTGTAATGGAAAATCTTTGGACTATTTACTACGGTTGCAATTAACAGAAATTAACAAGCAGCACTCTTAAGTGGATCAGTATACAGAGTATGTAGAAATTTTTAATATCTATCCACATTTTAAAAGTTTTACCTTAAAACCCTCAGCATATAAGTTATCATCTCTCAATTGGAAGGCACTTCTTTTTAGGAAGAATGAAGGGTTTCTAATCTTTAATTTTATTCAACAAATAATTAGGGAATTGGTCAATAAGTAAAAGAACTGGTGCAGGCACGTTAGTTAGACCAATGGGCTGTTTGGCCTCCTTCTGTACTGTCAGGATTCTGAGTTTCTTCTTATGGTTTGATGCTTTATCTAGTTGGTTTTTTGATGTTTTGTACTCTTGCAGGTATTCCTTTAATCTCACCATGGTTCTTGTTAATCTTTAAAGTAACCACTTGTTAAAGGTTTATCAGTAAAGATGTTTTATTTCTGAGAGCTATTCTGTTTTCCAGTGGTATTCATGTGGTAACATTCTTTGTCATCTCTTATCAGTTGTGTGGTTCCAGTAGTTCTCCTGTAATTAACATTTTACTTTGACACTTGATGCATGTCTGTTTCCTCACCTTCCTTTTCAGTGATTGTTGTTGTGCATGTGTTGTCTCTGCTCCCTTCTAAAATACCCTCATTTCAAAGTGGAACTTTCTGGCTTTTCCTGCTAGCTGCTGTGATGTCTTTTAAATGGTTATTTACTTCGTTTTTTTTAACTCTTCAATTTTTTTTGAATATGTCCAAACTAAATATGCTTGTGATGGGTTTTTTTAACAAAAAAACTTTACAGAAGCAACTGAAGATAGTTATACTTACAGAAATGGGGTTACAGGAACCAGTTGGAACATTGGAGCAACTGTTGTAAAGATGCTAATTTCCTGGAAACTGCAATGGGTGACAACTATAAATAGGAAGCATTTTCTATAGCTTTTCATGCTACATACACGATAATCATACACGGGCATGTTTCCCTTTAGTCATTTCATACAATAAAAGTTTTAAATTGTGAAATCTTGCCAAACCAGTAACAGGAAGTTGAATTCTTAGGTTGTTGGTCTCCCCAGAGAGTGTACATTAGGAGCTTTCACTGGTGTAGCACCTTCCATCAAAATGGATGCAGTTTATTTTTATACAACCTTGCTATTTTATTTTACTATTGATTTCTCATTGTAAGAATGCTTGGCTTTTAGAAAACTGGAACGTGTGCTATTGCATAGTTGGAAAGATCCTCCTAAGAAAATCAACAGCAAATGAAGACCATCCAATCGCCTTTCAGTCTTGAGCCCATATTAATCCTCTGACTGTCCTCATGCTTTTCTGACCATCTTTGGGTTATTGGCCTAGTAATGAAGGTTAACTTGACAGCATCTCCATGTACATTTCAACACTGTCATATGATTTCAAATTAATGTTTTCCAGGAACTTTGTCTGTGGCGTTTGCAAATGGGGACATAGCTGCTATTATTCACATGATCTCTCTATGCTGAAGTCGTCCCAGATCTGCAAACACTACTTGAGTGGATTTTGCTTCTATGGAAACAGTTGCAGGTTTGTTTAGTCACTTGTAGGAATTCATAACGTTTGTATTTGGGCTTGCTTTCTGTTAGAATTTGCATATCTAAAATTTTGGTGCTTCATGTTGAATATTTTTATTTTGTATTAGTGACTATTGTAAGTAAATTGATGTGCATTCCATATCAGCAGGAAAAGTGATTTTTTTTTTGAGGGGGACAGTCACAGCACAGACTGAAACACTTTAGTTTTGAGTTAATATGCATGTATCTATCCAAATGCAGAAACATTTTACATCACTAATGTTGTATCCTAAGCCCAACCATCTTCAACTACTTTCAATCATCTTTCTTCCATAAGGTCAGAATGGGGGATGTTCACTCTCACTGCTTGTGACTCTAGATTCTGAAGCTGTCCATATCTAAATGCAGCAATAGTATCTAGGTTTGGGTTGACTGAGTATCAAGCAACATCCATGCAATGACTGTCTTTGAAAGAGAATCTAACCATTACCCCTTGACACTCAATGGTATTACCATTACTGAATCCTCCACTATCAAAGTCCTGTGGGGTTACCATTGACCAGAAACTAAGCTAAATCTGCCATGTTAGTACTGTGGCTACAAGAGCAAATTGGTGGATAGGAATCCTGTGATGTGTAATTCTTCTGACTTCTGTGTGTCCATCATCAAAAGGCATAAATCAGGAGTGTGATGGAATACTCCCCACTTACCTGGATGAGTGCCGTTCCAACAGTACTCAAGCTTGACAACATCCTGTATTTAAAAAAAAAACCTGCTAGGTCGACACTGATTAGGTCGACACTGATGCTGTTTGCTCCTCCCGCCACCATATCGCAGTGGCATTGTGTACTGCATTTCCTTGGACAGCACCTTCTAAACTAAACCTCTGCCTCCTAGTGGGATAAGGGCAGCAGATGCATGAGCACACTGACATCAAGTTCCCCTCTAAACCACTCACTATCTTGACTTGGAGCCATATCACTGTTTTGTTTTTTTAACTAATTGGATCAAAATCCTAGAACTTCCTTGTTGGGTGTCAATACAGCAAATCAAAACAATAGCTCACTAGCTTTTTGAGCAACTAGGGATGGATAATAAATTCTGGCACAGTCAGAAGCCCTCATTCCACAGACAAAATTCTTAACTTTTTTTGCTGCAACCAGCATTGCAATTATTGTTTGTAACGTTAGGATATCCCTGTGTTTATGAAGATACTACCACAATTTTGTAACTCGAACTTGAAGTGATGGTGGACTGAAGTGGAAATTCCATAAACTCTGTACTGTCTCAAATATCATCTGTGATGGCTGCACTGCTCAGGATTTGTATGACTTAATTAGCTTTCAGGTAGCTTCTCATTTAGAGGAGATGTATTCTGAAGTTGAATTTGATTCAATGTTTAAAACAGTGTGCTGGCAATTTTATTCTGGCCTAAATTTTTGAAGGCTTGAAAACAAATTCAGACATTCCATTCTCCAAATGAATATTTCTTCCCCTTTTTATTTGGTAATGTGCTGCTAGGGTTCTATATAATTGTAGTTGGTTAAACTGATTGATTGTGTCATTACCTAGCAGTCCAGGGCTTGCTACCTAATGCCAACTTTTTATATGTAGTTGTATTAAAGGACATTAACGAACAATGATGAATCTTGTTATCAGATACCTGCATATCCAACCTGCTGGATGGTTATCCGGAAACAGACGTGGTTCTGAACCTGCTCTTCAGCTGAAGGCTGGAGAATCATCCCAGAGGTACCGTGGTATGCAATCTAGTGATCCTACTGGCAGAAACTGCTCTAGAAATAGACGTAGCTCTGCTCCTGCTATTCCCAGAATTCCAGGAAGATTTTTCCAGCATTTCCATACAGCAGAACATCCTGTCCACTCAACCACAGCAAAAAGTACTTGGGGTCGACGTGGTTCTGAACCTGCTGTCTCCAGTTTCACTCACTTTGCTAGGGATACTAGACGTTCTGGCACGCACCTGGAGGAGGATGTCGATGAAGTGAAGGAGAATGAAACACCTGAGGGCTTAGACAGATGGGCATTTGCTGCAGAATTTGTACCTCCACAATTTCAAAAGCATGGTAGGTAGAAATGGCTGTGTGTAGAAGTGAGTAGTATGAATTGCAACTTGTATTTTCTTATGATAGTGTTTGTGATGGAATTATGTTTAGGAAGTAGTTAATGGTGCTCAGTACTTCATAATCTTTTATGGAGAGCAGGTAGATGAGAAATGTTTCTTTAGGTCTTTTTCAGATTGTCTCCAAGTTTTTATTTTGCTGTTCTTTTCGAAAGTAGAGATCTTGTGTATCGGTTAGTATTTCTACTTTTGAACCAGATGTTCTGGATTCCAGTTCCATCCAGGATGACTTGGCATTCATAATGTGGCAAAACCTGTTGAGTATTAACCTGTGAATTCTCACAGCACCTGTTAATGGCAGGCAGTATGAGTGAGAGAACTTCCTACTCTGCCTTGTGCAGGAAAGAAAGTTGGAACAAAGTCAGCTGGCAGGGACTAAGTTTAGAAAGTAATGTTTGTTAGGACCATTGAGGTCCCAATAAATCACAACGTTTTTAAAAAAAAAAGAGACCTGATAAATTAGAAACAAACCAAATGCTTCACTTCAAAAGTGAAATATTGACTTTTAAATATTTTCATTCTAAGGGTGATTTTTTTATATAAAGAATTGGTGTTTTTTTTGTTTATAATCCTACATGGACTTAAAGCCTTAAATCATGCAAACAGAAGTGATTCTTTGGTCCATTTGAGTCTGCACTGAAAACTATTCTAAAGCTACACTAGTCCTACTTCCCAGCATTGTTTATCCAACTTATTTTTTTAAAGCCTCAAGAATGTTGCGCAAGATTGTGGATAAAAGTTGGTCTTATATTTACTTGTAAACCAGAAGCCATAAACTGAAACTAGTGTTAACCCAGGGGAGCAGTTGTTCCTCATCCCTTGTTTCAGCGATGTGCACTGCAAGACTTCCTTTATAAGACAGCAAAATTGTTTAATTTAAAACTAAATCACTGAGCATGTCTAAAATTCACATTCCAAGCTTCTTTCAAACTAAAGAAATGAGACCTTTCTATAAGTTATCTATTAATCAACAGTTGGGTACAACCAGCAATTTAAGTAGCAAGATGATGGCATGACTGTCCAGATTACAAAAATTACCTTAACAATGAGCTCCACTTTGATTAGCAGGATTTTAATTGATTATCTATAAAATACTAATGGCAAGTCTACCCCTACAGCTATAGCCTTTTAATTGCTCGATAGTCCTACAGTTATTACCTGTCCAATCACAGTTGGGTCAAATTGAAGGTTGTTTGCCAAACTAACTTTAAAATTGCTATAGCTTAAATATGCACACCCTTTGTGCAGAAAATGTTGCCCCTTAATTTCCCTTTTTAAATCTTCCCCTCTCTCCTTAAACGTATGCCCTCTAGCTTTGGACTCTGCTACCCTGGGGGGGAAAAATGACCTTGGGCTATCCATCTTATTCATATGAATTTACTCTGAGCTAGTGTCAGAAAATGACTAAAGGCAACTGGATTGTTCAAAAGTGCAACTAGTTCACTAATTTCTTCAGAAAGAAGGAAATCTGCTGCTGTCGTCTAATCAGGCCTACATAGGATCCCATTTCTGCTGTTTTGTTTATTGAATGCTGGGATGTAAACCGTGGGATTTGTATATTTTCACTGCTTGTTTGGGTTTCTGGGTTTTGAATTTGTAACTGGTGGGGTTTTCTGTGTCTGAAGTTACTGTGGCCACAGAAATAGTTTTTAAAATTTGAGGCCTGGCTTTAGTGAGTGAATGAATGGGTTTTGTGCCACTAATACATTTAGTGTATATTTTATGTTTTGTGACCCAGCAAGTTAGATAAAGTGCTTTGTGGTTTGTTGGTGTTATCTGGAACTTTGTCCCTAAGCTTGAGGGGGAATGCCTATAGCTTGGAGGGAGACTTTTCAGTTTCACTTTTTTAATGGAGTTTGGAACATTTCTTGAAATAGGATAGCTGTATAGACTTACTGAGAGGGGAAGAATATATAGCAAACTAGGTTACTTTAGAGTGAAGAATGAGCATTAGTCCCAGACAAAAGGATTGAGATTGAAGATCAGGTGCATGATTGCTCCAGAAAAGTTATCTGCTGTTTTCAGTCTTAAAAATTCGAGTCACAAGTGACTTGAAACATGCTAGGGTGTTTAGATATAGGAACTTTGGTGTTTAGGCTTCTCTTTTTTTTTTGGTTTTTAATTTATGATGGAGTGTCTTGGGATTAATGGAATTGCACTTTTGTTAAACAATCTCTTGAATTTGTAATAAGCAGATGGTTCACTTGTTCTGGGGTAGTTTTTTTTCTGTTTGTTTAAAGCAAAATCTGCAGCATTGCATGTTTGAGACAATGTTTTTTGCTTAAAACCAAAACAAATCCTGACTGAGATCCAACCTGTCTGGTAATGTCAGTGATAGTAGGAACTGCAGATGCTGGAGAATCTGAGCTAACAAGGTGTAGAGCTGGATGAACACAGCAGGCCAAGCAGCATCAGGGGAGCAGGAAAGCTGACGTTTCGGGCCTGGTAATGATGTCTGCTGGGATCCTAGCAATGCTGTTGGGGCCCCATGGGGATTGGAAAATGTACTTTCTTCCAGAACTGAACTAGTGGGGTCTGCACAGGGCTGTCCAGGTTGAGAGACCTTTTTTAAGAGAAGTGAAACTGGTGTGTTTTTTTTATTTTGGCAGGGTAGGGGGGAGAGAAGGCAGGAGTTGAGGAATAAGATTGAGTATAATGTAGGAAAATATAAGGTTTTGCACTTTGGCAGGAAGAATAGATAATTTTGAATATTATTTAAGTAGAGGGGTGACAGAAAGCTGTGAACACAGGGATTTGCAAGTCCTTTTTATGACTTGGCTAGCATCCATACATGAAGGCAAATGAAATGTTGGCCTCTATTTCAAAGGGAGTGCAATATAAAAGTAAGGAAGTTTGTCTTTAACTAGACAGGACTCTAGTCAGATCACAGTGGGAACAGTTCTGGTCCCCTTCTCTAAGGAAAGATGTACTGGCATTGGAGGCAGGCCAGAGAATGTTTGTTTGTTTTTGTTTGTTTTGCTAGTCTGATACTCCACCCGGAGGGATTATTTTATGGAGAGGTTTAGTAGATTGGGCCTGGAATATTTGAATATGGAGGAATGAGACCAATCTTGTTGAAATGTACTAATTGTTAGGGACTTGACAAGGTAGATGTAGAAGGGTTATTTCCCTTTTGTGGGAGAGTCTAGGAGCAGAGGATAAATTGGAATAAGGGGTTACACTTTTGAGAAAAGGAATTTCTTCTGAGAATAGAATAGCAATTTATTTTCACTACAAAAAAGTGAAAACTTGCCATACCACAGTGCCTAAATTAATGACCAGTCCTAAATGAGAAAAGTCCATTGCTGTTCAATTAATGGCTGCTGGGTTCAGGGAAAGCTGGAAAACCAGGCCATGACTGCATTGCCCTGCCACACTGAGACGCAACCTCCACTGTAGGCCACTGGAAGACCTAGAAGCAGCCTGTGAAGCAAGGACAAGATCTACATGCCAGGACTAGACTTTCACGGTGGGCTGCTGGAATACCATGAAGCTGCTAAAGACCTCCATGCTGGGATGAAACTGCCCCTCCTGGATGAGACAACTATACCAAGTCTGTGTCAGTCTGTGTCGATTATCCAATCAGCCATGATCTCATTGAGTGGTGGGGCAGACTTGATTGGCTGAATGACCTAGTTGAGTTCCAATGTCTTATAGTCTTTTGCATTTAAGTGTTTTTTTTGTTTTTAAAATTGTAATCTGTTTGAGCCAGGGCACCTTTTGTGTAGCAAATGGTAATTGGTCTTGCCTAATGGCAAGATGTGACAATCTGAACTCAATTTGCGGTGTCTCATATTGAAAGAGCCTCATTGAGTAATTGTAGACCATTGTTTCTTTTTTTTGAAGTCATTAAAGCTCTAAACAAAATGTACGTTTTCTTTCAAAAATTCTGAAATTCATCAACATGGTTTGTGGAACTTGAAACCAGCCCAACTAATTGCCCAAATTACTAGTTTTAAATGCTGGTAGGTGGGTGTTGCTGGCTAGGCTGGTATTATTACCCATCTTAATTGCCCAGAGGGAAAATGAAGGTAAACAACATTGCTGTTGGTTTTGAAGTCATGTGCATGCACAGCAAGTGTGACAGGTGTCCTTCCTCCTAAGGACATAAGTGAATCTGAGGATGTTTGTACAACATTCAACAATGATAATATTAGGCTAGTTACTTTGTGAATTGACGTTGTCGTCAGCCATGGTGGGATTTGAACCCATATCGCCTGAGGTACTGGATTGCTAATCCAGTGACACTATCACTATGCCACCACCACCTGGAGAATTCCCTTCTTTTCAAAATGCCAGGTCTGCTGCGCCCTGACTTATTTTAAATTTAACTTGTCAGCACAAGTGTTGATTACTACTCTAGTGTTTCTCTGTGCATTAACTTGGTTTCAAAGCTGACAAAATTTTATTTGTGTGTCTCTACACACACCATATGTGTTGAATTGTTTGCATATTTCAGGTTGTGCATCAACACCACAGGCAGCAGGTCCTTTCAATTATATGCCTGGTTCTGTCAAGAGTGTATCTCAAACTGCGTTGACACCAGAGTCTTCAACTTCTCAATCTGTTCCACAGGTATGCTGTTTCAGCTTAAAGGTATTGGCCTACCAGCCATTGAAACTTGTCCCATTGAACTTTAGGGTTTTTTTCCCTCTTTAATAGTTCCCTGAGAACTGAATCTTTCTAACTGACTGAACACTTGTTGTCTGGAATTATTTTGATCACTATATATTTGACATTTTGAATGTCCCACTCTTTCAACAAAGGAACACTTTATAGCATTACAACACAATTCCTCTATTTTTATAAAGATTGTGCATTGTTGGAAGTTGAAGGAACACTTTTTTATTCTTTTGTTAGTCTCCATAGTTATTTGAGCAGTAGTGAACATTATGCAGAGATTGAACTAATAGTGAAGGACAAGGAGACTGGTGCTAACCCATTACCTGGAAAAGAAATTGAATGCCCCAGCGTAGTGTTAAATCTCCACCTCTCCATGGTTTTTTCTTCCCCGCCCACCTCAAAGTGCTGAAATACATGTGCAAGCTAGTTTTAGTTAGATGATTATTGGGTACATGCTACTGATAACTTGGATAGCAGAGCTGTGATACAAAGGGCTGGAGGAAGAGCTCAAACTCAGATGTGAGGCAACACTGATTTTACTAAATACATCTTTTTTACATTCCAGGGAGAGTTGACTAAGGATTCAGCCTTTGAAAAGAGTAAAGATATAATTTGTGGAATTTGCATGGAAAAAGTCTATGAAAAAACACCAGCCAGAGACCGTTGCTTTGCAATTCTTCCTGACTGCAACCATGCTTTCTGTGTGACCTGTATCAAAAAATGGCGAGAGAGCAAGGGGTTTACCAATAATGTAATAAAGTAAGTGAATGTCACCAAATTAACAATCTCTATTGCAATTGTTTGACTGACTTGATTTTTGTAGCATTTGGATTCTAAACTAGTCGCACATGGGTGTGTTCAGTGTGGAGCTGGAGGATATATGCTCCATCTTGAGAGCAGATGCAACCGAGGTGGACGAATTGGGAGTAAGGGCTTGCATTCTTGCAGGAGGGTGGGTGAGAGGAGGTGTAGTCAAGGTAGCTATGGGAGTCTGGGTTTAAAATAGATGTTGATGCTGAGACGGAGGTGTCCCTGGTAGGAGAAAGAGGTATTGGAGGTGGTCCAGGTGAATTTTGAGCTTGGGGTGAATGGGGTTAGTAAAGTTGAACTGTTCAAGCTCCTCATGGGAATGTGAGGCAGCACCCATGTCGTCAATGTAGCGGATGAAGAGTTGAGGGATGGTGCTGGCGTAACAAAAGAGGGACTGTTCCACGTAGTCTGTGAAGAAGCAGGCATAGCTTGGACCCGTATGGGTGCCCATAGCCACCCCCTTAGTTTGTTGGAAGAATCTGAGCACATGGGTGTTGGTTTACTTTTGGTGAGGGGTTTTAAGTTAGTGAGGCCAGACTTTGTGGAATAATTTTAATCATCTGTCTGATGGAGTGCTAATAGAAATTTGTTTTATTATATTGGGATTTACAACACAGAAGATTTCAAGGCATTTGATTAGCAAAAACTAGCATGTGCAAGGCTTTTTTGTTTTCCCCTTTTTCAGTTCAGAAGACCTGACTGAAGCAGGTACAATCTCTTAGAAAGGCTGTTCAGAGCATTTAGGAAAGATATGTAACACAGTGAATGGGTGTAGTGTCTGAAAGGTTTAGATAAGGAATATTTGATTAAACGTTCAGCAGGTTACTAATGGACTGACTAAGTCTAAAGATTGCTTGAGTGGTCAAGAGGAAAACGGCCCCCTAGCTTGAAGGAGCTGTCATGAAGGAAGCAGTTAAGTCAAATGTACAGAATAGAGGAAGGAAAATGTCTCTGGATTTTGATTAACTAGGGAGTAGTTGGGATTTTCTGTTGCTGTGTTTTGAATCATTAAAACTGCTATAGCTTGTTTTGCTTTCTTTTTATTTTGTTCAATGAACTCTTTTATTGTTACAACTAAATTGACAGTCTTCTGTGCTTCTTTCAGTGAAAGATAACCAGACTAAATAAAACTGGGTCAGGGGAGGTGAAGAATGTACCAAGTCAGATATGTCCCAGACTGAAATCTGCCATGTACAGTAGCAGCACAAGATGAAATCTCAGCCAAATACCTAAGGCTTCCCCAGGAGCTCATTAAATTTGCCTGAGTCGCTGAGTCAGTATAATCACTGCTGAGTTGGTCTCTAATCTTAAGTGGGAAATAAGTGGTGCTGCATTTGTCAAGCTAGTTTCAGTTAACATAAATGTGAAGGGGTTTACTTAGTGAGATTATGGCTGGATGTTTTTTAAAAAAATTCAAATTCTTTACGCTCTGTTTTGTGCCATATCCTGTATCTCTGAAAATGTAACAGTTGATCTAGTATCCATTGTTTGTGGAGTGGAATTTCAAATTTGCACCACCTATTGTCTAGATGTGTTCAGTGTTTTCTGATTTCACTTTTTTTTTGATTTTAAGTCTGCCTCCAATCTTCAGACTGGAGTGCCTAACATTAGGGAGACCCTCAGCAGAAATGGTTTTTATTTCTGTCCTATCTGTTCCCATTTAACATCCTAAACTTTGATCATAGATCATTAGAATCCCTAAGTGCAGAAACAGGCCCCTCGGCCCAACAAGTCCACACTGAACTTCAGAGCATCCCACCCAGATCATCCCCCTGTAACCCACCTAATCTACACATCCCTGAACACTATTGGCAATTTAGCATAGCCAATCCACCTAAACTGCACACCTTTGGACTGTAGGAGAAAACCCACACAGACACTGGGAGACTGTGCAAACCCCACAGTCGCCTGAGGGTGGAATTGAACCCAGGTCCTTGGTGCTGTGAGGCAGCAGTGCTAACCACTGTGTTGCCCCTTAAATTGTTCCTTTTAAACCCTGTTTAAATTCCATGGAATGCAACTCAACTTTGAGATCTTGTAATTTAACTACTGGGGCTCTAGTAAATCACCTTTTGCATGCCTTCCAAGGCCAACAGACTTCCTAAGGGGGGCTCAGTACTTGCAGTTCTACAAAGCATTGGCTACAAACCACTGAAACATAACTACTTCCTCTAGATATAAAAAGGGCCTAGTTCTGTTTTTTCTGTTCACAATATTTTAATTGTACCTGAATCTTTGTTATAGCTTATCACCATTGGTCCAAAATTATGACCTTTCAGTTGCTTAACTTAAATTGTTTTGTGCATTTTAAAACATTTGTTGGAGACTGGTTTTCATCTATTACTGCACTTGTGCTAACTAAATTTGCTCATGGGCAAATTTTATGTGCTTTCTATTCTAACACTAAAATCATGCACAAGAGTCTCTGACTTGCATCAGAAGGTACAATCGCTGCACATGCAGTTGTCTGCATCATAGGTTGCACAGACCAAACTTTGCTTGAGGACACGCAGGAATCTTTCAAGCAGAGGACAAACAGTGGGCATGTGACAATAACATTAGCAGCGAGAATACTGACTTTTCACTAGTGGATGCCAAATGGATATGTGAAACTCCTCTTGTTCTGTCCCAAGACTTTTATTAAAATATTGTGCACAGTTGAGGCCTCAGCATAGAGCTTTGCAGTTGTCATTATACTGGCAAATTATTTCTACTGTCTCCTCCCAGTCTACCAATTTCCTAACCTGGGCAACTGTTTTCCTTTTTTTCCATTAACGTAACCAAAAATGTCTGGAATAAGTAAATGTGACAATGATAACTTTTCGGGAGCAATTTCAAAAGACAGTTAACAGTAGCCTTTAGAACTAAAAGTATTTGTGTAGCAAAAGGGAAGTAAGCCTTTTCATAAATGAAATCTATTATGGTGAGTATCTTTAGAACGTTTTTAATTCTAAATGACTAGGTAAGCAAATCTTGGTGTGATGAGTTGTTGCCACTAATGAAGATCTGGGTCTGTTTGGACCACTTGCAGTGAGAAAAATTTTAAACATCAAATATCTTTATTTACAGAGCATGTCCTGAATGTAGAGTAGTGGCCAGTTACTTCATACCATACAAGTACTGGGTGGTTGATGAACAGAAACAAAAACTTATTGAAAAATTTAAAGTTGAAAAGCGGTATGTATGCCTAGAGGTACTACAGTATCTCGGTATTTCTAATCCTACTTGCTAAATCTGAATGTGCATGAACATTATAATTTTCCATCAAGTTTAAACCTTAAACCCTTTGCAGTCTAATTTCACCTTGGTTTAAGTTCAGAATTGATGTTTAAAATACAACGATCGTCATATAAAACTCTTTGGAGTTTAGTCTCAATAGGACCTGCCAGGTGTGTGCACTTTGTTTGCATATATAACCTTCACTAGCAATATGTCATTGAAAGCCTGATGTTTATCTATTTTAGTTTTATCTGTAACTAAACTTTAAATCTTTTTATAGAAAATGTTGGAAGTACTCCAGCTGGGGAGTTGCTCTTGCTGGAGAGTGCCAGGTCACTTAACCTTTTCATCAGAACTGGTAACTGGTTATGCCTAACAGTATAACTGAACAGGGGAGCATAGGTACAAAAGTCTTCAGTGAGAAATGCGATTTGCATGGTAAATTGGTATGATGTCAAAAGGTGATAACAAACAAGTACTAAAGAGCTGTGAATATCATAATGAAGAACTGCTGTCCACTTGCAAAGAGAGGAAACCAAAGTGAGGGCAGAGATTGATGTAAGGCTGGGTAAAGCTGAGAATAAGGGGTTTTGCCCTTATTTGGGAAGGGCAGGGTTGAGTAGAAGTCTGGCAAACTGGATGAATGTACAGATCTGAAGCAGGATCACTGGACCCAAAACATTTAACACTGCTTTCTCTCCACGATACTGCCAAACCTACTGAGCCTTTCCACCAATTTTTTTCTTGCTTTCTTTCTTTCCCCTAATGAATACACTACTGCTTTGTGAATGGCAGCAGTTCACTGTTTTCCATTTAGACCCATTTCTCAAGTCCATCGCTAGTCTCTCTTTGGCCTTGCAGCACCAACCCTTTTATCACTTGGTGCCCTTGACTTCCAGATGGTGTAAAGATGGGAAAATGAAGCTGAGGATTGAGATCAGCCATGGTAGACCATTCTCAATGGACTGACCTGTTTCTGTTCCTACGTTTTATGGTCCCTCTGAAACATGACACACTTGTTACCCAGTGACTCCAAAGAACTTCATGACGACATTTCTCCAAGACTTGCCGTAACTAATGTCAAAAACTGGTACTCTTGTAGTTTAGCATGTTGCCTATTAACACATTTGTGGTCATTACATCCTGAGGTGGGACATGAAAACCTTCTGGTGCGAGGATTTCACAGATCACCAGGTCACCTACAATCTGAATAATGTCTCAGATTTTACTTTTTTAAACATTGTTTTAGTTGACCCACTTAAGCTTGCTTTTTTTTTCTGGAAAGTGTTTAGGATAGGTGCTTTTAGTCATAAAGGGCTTTTGAATCTCTGAAGCTAGGTATATGCATTCTGCAGTTTTGTAAGTGCAACTGAGTTATTTAACAACTTCCAGGTTTGATATTTGTTTTTTCAATAGCATGGCCCACATTTTCATCCCCTCTCCTCTTTATGTTAAAGTGTATTATCACGGCAATGACTGACTTGGCTGTTTTGTTTTAAACAAAGTTAGTCTCAATCTAGAAGGTTCCAAATTTAAACCCCAGTTGACAATTTTTTCTTTTGTTGAAGTAAAAATAATGCAATTAGTCTCTACATTGCAGTTAATGTTCCTGATCATCTGCTCCTCCTGGTGGGTAGATGTTTCTGTTTGGGTTGCCCTCTGTTCATGTAGCTTAATAAAACATGCAATCTGGCTGGCACATGAAGCAGATTTTTGGGACTGTAACTGGCATTTGTGATAAATTCTGGAGATGGCCTTTGGAGTTGAGAACAGTTGATTTGCCTCTAACACCATTTTTTTTTCCTTTTCCACAGGAAAATACATTGCAAATTTTTTCTACGAAGTAATGGCAGATGTCCTTTTAAATCTGAGTGCATTTACTTGCATGAGTTTCCTGAGGGATATCGACCTACCCAGCATCGACAAAGGAGGCGAAGGGATAGTGTAAGGATGTGGCATATATTGTGGCATAAATAGTGATATGTTCTGTGTTGTGTTTAATGAGTGAGTATGATTACATACTGTATATGTCTAATCATCACCTTGGTTTCCAGGCAAATTAAACTAGAAAGGGTAAGCCTGCATTAATTTGTCTTCAGTAGCCTTTTTGTATGTGTAATAATGACACCAAAAGACAATGTCTTGAAAAGGAATGTAACCTTTAAAAGGACTGAAGTAATTTCAAATCTTTATTGATGTTTGGTCAGTAGTTTTAACCTTGGTACAAAGTAGCATCATTTGTGTGTTTACACACTGAAGCCTATTAACTGACTGGACAAATGCAACACAACTTTTACTGCAGATAAAAATTATTTGAAAAACTTAAAGTAAAAAGACTGGAGATTGTATTTGGGCTTCACATCTACTGTCTGTAGTTTAGCATCAGTAACTGGTTGGAAAAACAATTTTTTTTCCACCTCCTGTATACAATAGATTTGGAGGGTAGTAAATGCCACGTTGTTTGACAAATATTTTTCAGACCACTGAATATGAAACAAATCATAACCGGTTTAGTCGAACAGACACTTGGGGGGGGGGGGGGGGGATGCCTGTGGTGTGGCGACAAAAGAAGTAATACTACTTTCAAAGCAGACACAAACACGCTGGCCTGAATGGTTGCTTCTCATGATGTAAATTTTCATCCTGTTTTAACTTAACTGAACTTGTGATCTTTACACAGGGACGCAAAGGATTAAGGGGAATGTATTTATTAAGACTTTTTTAAATGATGATTTTTCTGATAATCACATTTGGGATGTAGCTATACATTCTAAATAACTGGACAAATTCAATTGGCCTCAGCACTCCAAGCATTTGGTGTAACATCCAGTTAAGATTCCTATTCTGTGCAGTACAAACTAGCTAACTTGCTGAATTTATAGTATTTGTATTTTGTAATATGCCAATGTTCTTCACTTTGACTGGCAGACTTTTCACCTGAGAGGGAGGGGAATGAACTTCTGTTTTTTTTTGCCAGGTGGTTCTCTAAACAATGTAGCAACCCTGAAGACATTGTACAGGCTATCTGCTACTTATTATGCCATGCAGATATTTAAGTTAACACTGCAAGATGGACAAACAAAACCCATTTTCCTGGTGACCCATCAAATTTCTTCCTTGAGCTAAATTTTAGTACTTTTTCCTACCAATCTGGCAAAGTTAACCAGATTGGGACCTGTGCTGGATTGCAGTCTTGCAAGCTTTGCCCTCTGTGGCAAATAAAAGGTTCTGTTCTGATTTTAAGTAGTTCTATCTTTGGATATCTCAAATGATTTTGACAATTGAGTCTACTATTTCCTGTACAAAAACTGAAGGATTGTAGTAGTTTGCTCATCCAGTGGCACAGTAACATACTGATGGGTTGTCTGCTTTCGCTGGTGTAGGTAACAAGTCAAAGAAACTAATGATCAACTCTTGGTTGAACCTTTCATTTTAGGAGTTGGAAATACTGACTATTTAAAAATTCTTTTTTTAACGTCCTATTTATGTATTCCACAGTCTCCATTGGGAATTATGTGGGAAGATGACTGTGATGATGAAGACTATTACCATGCCCTTCACCTCCTTGGTGTGCTTACCCTCAATGATTCATTTTTAGAGAATTTGGCACACTTTGAGTATGAACTTTTTGATTCAGATCTATCCGATTTTAATCAGGATGATTCAGATTCTGATGACGATGACTTTGCCATTTAGTCTGTATGGAGCAGTGTTCTTCAAACGGCAGGTGGAATATTGATAGTAATTGTTTATCCTATATTTTGGCAGTGCTGTTGCAGGTAGCTGGCTTAAACCATATAATTAGGCATTTGTAACTAAAGTCTGTTTACACTGATCTATAATGCAAGTTTTGAATTTATCTTGCACCCATTGTGTACTGTGATTGTTCTAAACTAGCTATTTTTATGCTGAAACCTGCACCTGCAAGTCTTTTTAGGTTATAGATGAATATTACATTTTGCAAAAAATGCGTGACACATGCAATATACCTAAATGATCTGAGCAATTCATTATGGCAGTTTTGATGTTGATTTCAGAAACTAATTGTGCTGATCTCCTTGATTACTGTTGTGATTTAACATTCACATGAATTGGCTATTTTACCAACAGTTGATTGCAGGTGAACCATGTACTCAAGTGATGCTGAGTTATTAAACAAAGTTGAATAATGTAGGTTCAGTAGAACTGAAATAGAATGTTTTTTGCTTCCTTCCCACTAATTAGGGTGAATGCATATTTAACATGGGGATTAATAGATGTTTGACACTTTGTAACTTGATCAATTGCTTAATGAGTGGGATGTTTTTAAAATGTCTGTCCAAATAAAAACGTTTTGTAAATAGTTGTTCAATTCTTGCATTTTCTCTTTCAAACATGAAAGGTGTGTATTTTTCTCAAGTCATAAGCATAGGGGACTTTTATTGACAAAGTGCTAAAACCTGAAATTTGTGGATAACTATTAATGACCACTTGAAATATCATGAACTGAGCCAGATGGTTTTATGACTTTTTGTGGTATTTGGCCTAGAAATTAGTTTTCAAATTTGAATATGTTCCATCAGCTAAGTCTGCTTGTTTCCACCTCTGATCAGAACTCCTGTTATTTCCTGAAACTGCCATTTGTACTATTTATTTGTTGCTATCGCTATTGAACTCTAAACTCAAAACTTGCCTTCCCAAGTCCCAGTCTCTGCTTTTAAATCTGTCTCATCAAGTTCTTTTTAGTCATATTTCCTAAAATATACTTGTATGCCTTGGCTATGTAAAAGGCATAATGGCAGTGTTGTTGTCTGTCTGTAGACTATTCTAATACTTCAGATGGCCAGGTGCCATGCACAAATTCTTGTGCTTGCTGACCTATAATGACTCCCTCTAACACACAATGTTTGTTGTTTCTCACCTTCTTTACACGTCACCCCCACCCAGCCTCAGCTGGAACCTACCCTATTGCGGTGTTCCTCCAAACCTGATTATGTAAATTCCCAATTTTAACCACTTGCCCGAAGGTTGCAGCATTCAACTCCATGGACCTGGAATTGTTATATAAATCTCTTGGCTATCTTCTCTTTACCGCGTGCCCCCCCCAATTTTTTTTTCTCTGTAAAAATATAAATGTATTTTTCTTTCGATGCCCCATCACTTTGTCCAAGCTTTTAATTGTCAGTCCTGTTTGTACATTGCTATGAAAGTACTTTGGGGATGTTTTTACTGTGTTAAGGGAAATGTTTTTATGATTATAGGGCATTTAGCATCTCTGTCTCTAGGGTGACAGCTTAAAGTTGAGGTACATAACTTTTCCCTTTATCATATCTTGGATGTCTTGGGATCCTGCAGCAAACCCTTTTATTTTCAAAACTCACTAATACACCACTTGCTCAAGGAAGCACAAGCATCTTTGATTATTGGAGAATATTTGAACTTTAACTTTGGCAAAGGACACTTACTGTATAGCCTCTAATAGGATTGTGAATAACTACTACAGTCCATGTGATTTCCAAAGTATTCTCTAGTTAATGGTGTATATCCCAGTCCAAATGCTGTATCTAAGCAAATTTGATTTTAGTATTCTCGTACACTAAGTTTTTGTCCTCCTTTACCATACTGCATTTCTGCCCCTGTCCAGGCACTTTGCCGTAGGGATGGCAACTGCTTTGCAAGTATCAGCTGCTGGTGGAAGAAAACTGGTAGTTGGGTGGGGTATAATGAGCTGATAGCCAGATAAACTTGACTGAAGCCTACAAAAGTACATTAAAACCTAAATATACCAAATGTAACTGACTTCAATCCTTTTTGTTGAAGGAATAGAAGTGCCCATTATCTCCTTAACCCTGGAAGGGTAAGGAATGTAGCTTACTACTAACTTGCTGCTGCTGTCAAGCCTACTACATAAATGAGTAATGTGGTATATGACTTTTCAGTGCTGGTGTGATACCTGGTATGTTGGGATATTGTGCAAAGAATAATGTTGACAACTAATCTAGGACTTTACATGCAAGTGCACCAAAAGTGCTGCTTCTAGTAATACAATGCTCTAGTCTTTACAGACAGAACATATGCATAACCTGCACCTGTCTCCACTCCCAAGTGATAGCCATTTGCTGGTTCATTGAAATGCTTCTTCCAATCTGCCCAGTTTGCCAAACTTTTAGATTTCAGTTAATTGTCAGATATTTAGTCACTGGCGCCTCTACCAGCCAGCACTCTAATCTCCTCATTTAGTACACTTTCTCTTTATATTAGTACTCTGACCAGCATTTTCAAGATGAAAAGCTTCAATCTCTCAGCAATGCTCAAGTTTTGTTCACTGGCTTTCTGTTAAAACAGGGAAAATGGTTTTGGAAGGCATGACTGTACAGTCCCTATCAGGCATTCCACCTTCATATCGAAGTAGATGACCTCTTTTTTAATGAAATTTATACGCCAATATTAAGAGAATCAGTCACATGGCTGAGGTACATTTTAGGTGCCACAAGAAAGTTAGTGTGGATGGTATCAAAAAGGTGCACACATCTGGTAGCTCAACATTATTTACCCTGCACAATCACGATTGCAGCTGCGCTATTTGTCCTGAAAATATGCATTGTGAATAGTGAAGAGTAATTGCAGCATGAACTGACAAATAGCAAATTTCTTTATAGTGCAAATATTTTTACATTACAGTTAATGTTAACTTTATTGTGGATTGTATTATTGCCTGTTTCACAAATAATAAATATACATAATCAGTTCCTCTCCCTGTCCCACTCCTGTTCTGGATGTCAAACAATTCATGTATCAATGTGCTTCAGTGCTGCCTGCATTGACTTCTTCAGAAATGTTTTGTGTAAATCTAGGGCACAGGACAGCAAGTTCTTGTGTACAGATGTTACCTACAAAAAAAATGTATTTTTAATTAGTTTCCCTTTTTTTTTTTTTTTTTGAAATCTTTTGATTTGAAGTTTTATTGTACCCCAGTTCATGGATTAAGTATATTTTCCACTTGGAGTTGCTGAATAACCAGTACTGAGGGTGATTTAAAAAATCTGTATTTTGTGAAAAGAAATCCTAGCTCTGGAAATCCAGGCAGATTTTGAAGTAAAAGGAATGAATATGTTCTGACCCTTTTTTTTTGTTCTTGAGGTATACATACATTAGCCTTTTTAAAGCATATTTCCCCCTTCAACCATTTTAAGTGAATCTACTTTCCTATTCTTGCATTTCCCTATAATATACTCTACCTAACTTATACAATACCACTTACCCTGTCTGTATTCCTCCACATTTTGCTGACAGTACCAAGGGTGGAAACAAACTTTATCATCTTACTGTTTTTATTTTCCTCAGTCATTCCTAAGCTATTTACAATCTTCCAGTATCATTTGTTGCTACTGTTTCCTGTCAAATTTAAACTGTCACATGTCTGTGTTGAAATATTACCCAACTTCATGGGCCCTCTGCAGAATGCTACATCTATAAAATCCTCTTTCTATTTACTAGTTCTCTCTAATCAGTCCTTTTTCAAAAGGTTGCTAATCACATCTCCTCATGTATCATAATCAGAATGGGGTAAGTTTAAAAGATCCTGGAAGAAATGGGTAGATGTGTTGGGTTGGTTTTGCATACAGCTGACCAAAAGTTCAAGGCAATTGTGATTTGCAATTTGCACTGTTTAGATTTCTTTTTGTAACTGATTCCAGGTGATGTCAGGCTAACTGTTTTCTCTCCCTTGTTTCCTGAAGTTTTTTAAATAGCGGTGTTATCTTTGCTCATTACCATAGAATGTATGGAATTTTGGAAAATGATTTGCATTGTATATGCTGATGACAGTTAGTAGCAGGGTGGGGAGTAAGTGGAGACAGAACCTCAAGAGAGACAGACAAAAAGGTCATCGATGGTAGCATTTCCTCATTAACTGCAATCACAATGAGGTTGGAACTTTAGTTAATTTGATCACGAGTCTGGCAGTAGTGAAGCACATTCGGGGAGCTTCGGATGCCGATGAGAGATAGCAACATTGTTAGGGAGCTGCCATGCTCTGATTAATGGTCTGTACTCTCTGCCAATTACTAGAATGATGAGAGATTAAAAAGAGAGGTGTGGGAGGTGGTGGTAGCAGAATGGTGATGATAGGGGACACTGGTAGTAGGTATGAACTGATTGGATTCATCCCTCCCATCAACCAGTTCGTGGTTGGAAGGGAGGATCAGAAGGTGGAATGAAAGAGGAGGTGGGGCCAGAGGATATTACCACCATTCTGCTACCAATGCTTCCCTCTACTGCCCCCCACTTCCAGTCCTGAAGAAGGGTAATACCCAAAACGTTGACTGGCTTGCTGTGTTCTTCTAGTCTAGTTTGTCTATACTAGAATGGTATTGGTAGGACCACATCTATGTTGCAGTTGAATGAAAACAAGTAACGGGGGACTGACCGATTTTCTGGTATCCGCATCGGATCCTGAGGTAGTCTGTATGATCCACAAACTATATTTTATACTAGCTATTGTATATTAATTGGTAAACTGGATTCACAAAAACATCCACTCTAGATAAGACAGATTTGTGTATAGAAGTTCCTAATATGTAGTATAAACAAATAAGCAACTGACTGGGGCCATCAATACACTTATGGAGAGGAGTTGAAACGAAATGCTTACTCGGGTAGAATCTGTGTTGCAGCAACAGCATATTAAAAAGAAGTCTCAATTAATTAATTTTTCATTAATCTCTGAACATTTATGAAAAAAACTGCAACAAAGATCACACAAGCACTTTGCCTGCAGAAGTATTGAGTCTAGTGCCTTTGAAGGTTAGTTTCATTCCACAATGTGACTGTTGATGTATTACCACAAATTTAAATCATTGCATTAAATACATTCTGAACTTTTCGATGATAAAGAATCAGGGCATGTGGACAATAGAAGGATTATTTCAGTTACAGATTCACCTACATCTGAGCTGATTTTCTGGTATTACCATCAACTGCAACACTTCGTCAGGCCTCAATGTGTCTGTGGTCTCAGTTGCCACTGTCTCCCAAACTTAAATGGAAGGCTAATTATGACAAAACTGAAACTTTCATGCTTTGAAAGGGACCTACGTTGCCATAGCAGTTGGTAATAGACAAACACCCATATGCTGGGTTGCAGTGCCACAAACTGAATATGTCAGATGTTGCACGCTGCCACTTTTTGCATATTATTCTATTATGTACACATCCAGATGGATAGACATAGTGCCGCCACCTCCCCCACTGCCCTACTTCATTTTCTGACAGAAGGGGAAAGTGGGAAGAACAGAGAGCAAGCCTGTTGTCCATGATTGGAGTTCCCTACCCTGTACCTGCCATTTCTGTCCCTGCAACTCTCCTGAAAACTAAGAGGTCAGCCTAAGTTTTTTTTTAAAAAAGCTCAGGTGTAATACTCACATAGTTCTGGTACTTTGTAAGTGCAGCCAGCACCACTTTGGCATACTTCATTGATTTGCTGAAATTTCCTGCATGCTGACTTAACTTTTGAACAAATTGCTCAAATAATTCAGGCGTTATTTCAACCTTTTAAGAAAAACAAAATGAGAACAGTTTAAGTTGCAAATTAATTCCTGTCAGCCAATATTGTGAAAACAAATTATCTGGTCATTTATTAGTATGTCATTTGAGAGATTTTGCAACTGCTGGTTTGCAGCATTTGTTACTCAGTGACTAGAAAATAATGAAAAAGTCATCTATAAAATAACTTAGATATCCATGAGAAAGTTAAGGTGTTTCAAACTTTAGCTGTTTGTGATCTGCCCTTGTGAAATGGCTAACATTAGATTTTAAATCTGCACAGTAAATAGTGCACAAATTCCTATTGAGATTACTTTACTTCTTTTTCCCCCAAAATAATACCTTAACCAGCAGATTGCCTTTTTACTGCTCGACTGAAAAATAGTTGCATTTGTTAATTCTTCTTATCAAAGATGAGGTGAACAAAGCATGGAACCAAGATATGAGCAGGACGTGGGAGGTATGTTTGTAAAAGCTGACTAAGAGGAGAACATTACATTAACTTAATGTTACACAAAAAGGAACACCCTGCGCAACAGTAATTCAGAATATCTTAAATTAGTATAGGGAAAAAGTTGTTCCATTAAATAAATTGATATATACATAGGATCATTTTCAACTCCATTTTATCGAACAAAATTAACACTTTTCAAAGTGCTTAGTTTCCCAAAAATGAATGGGAAGTAGTTTTACACTTGATAATGATTATTCTCAATCTGCTGTTGTGCTCACCAAGAACAATGCAGAGCTAGTTATGAACTTTATGTTCTATTTGGATAACCATGCATTGGCTCTTGTTTAAAGACACAAAGTTTGACCCCCATTGTTTTTTCTTTAATATATAACCTATTTTTCTAATCAACCTGAAGAGCGATGGTATTAGGTGGAGTAGGCAGGACTTGAACTCAAGCCTCTCAATTCATGGGCAGGGATGCTACCACTGCCCTCCACTAGAGGGCACCCAAGTTTGGCCTCCAAATACACAAGTGCAAATGTATTCTACCTGAACATAATTAAACAATCTATTCATGTATGTTACATCTGATACAAATCACATAGATGGTATTTTATTATTTTAATTAACCTGTTATGATTCACCTGTGGCAGGTGGGACTTGAACCAAGATATCCTGGTCCAGAGATAGTGACATTACTACTGAACAATATGTGGGCAGATACTACCTAGTATGTCATGTGGTATCACTAACATGTAATCACTTGCTACTCACCTTCCTCTCAAGCAGTGTATGTACCACAGAAAGTAAGTCTTCACTCCATGTAATGGACAAGATGTGCCTGTGAACATATCACATTAATTAGTAACACATTTAAAAGAAAATCCTACTGGATTATCCTCCTCCATTGTTACAGTTCAATATTTTCAGTTCTCAATTTTTGTCTGCATTAAAACTTTGCATAGATTGCATTCTTGTACCTGTATCAATTCTTACATGTGGTTCTTTCAACTTTTAATTGCCTGATAGAAGGGATGTGAATTTGTCCTAAGATACCATCTACCACTAAATAAACCAGTCAGCAAAGGTTGTACAATGTACAGTTCTAAGTTGTCTACCAGTGTATATGCCAGTTTTATTTAGGGTTTACCCTCTGTGGGTTCAAGACCTATCAGGGCTTGAGCACACTGTAGGCTGTGGCATTGTTGCAGGTTCTAGAGTTTGGCTAAAATATTAAATAAAATTCAATTTGCCTCATTGGAGTGATGTAAAAGATCTTCCCTTTTTTTTCAAAGCTGTGGACTAAGACTCATCCTTCATCCAAAAACAGATTAACTGTTCACTTTATCTCAATTATGCTGGAGGAACTTTACTGTTTGCGCATAGCTTTCAAAACAAGGGACTATATTTTGAAATTGGTTAAGTAAGTATACTGTAGAAACCAGTTGAAGCTGCAGAGTTCTGATTAAAATACTTATTTCTCTGCATTTAACCTTATGAACATTTTCATAAACATGATGGAACAGCTCTGAAAAGATATTTTCCAAATAGTGTAACAGTCCCAAATCTGCAACCACAGCAGTGAATTCTTAAATTTTGTTTTTAACAAATTGTACAAAAGTTTCTTCCATCCCCTCAAAATTGACTGCAGATAAAAAAATCTGACATTTGTTGAAAATACTCTCCTGGTTTCACAGAGGCATGCATCTTAAATTTATTTTTAAAACAACAATTTTGTCATTACCTTAAAGAGCTTCAAAAAGGATCCAGGCCTCTAAAATAAAGTTGACAAGTACTTGGCAGTTTTGCAAAATAGTTTGACTGCAAAACCACCCTGCAGCCTTAGAATGCAGTTCCAGAACAACCTAATGGCTCCACTACATTGGGTCTACACTGTTTTCAACAGAGTTGCTACAGAAGCTTCCCAGATTAATGCCAACAACAAAGCAGACCAGCCAGGAAGGACTTATTGGTTATCAACAGACTAATAATACCTTTACCATGCTAAAATGTCCCAAGGCATTTCATAGGAACATTACGAAGTATTACATTGAGCCACATAAGAATGTCTGATGAGGACTGCTTGGTTAAACAGGTAGTCTTCAGGACTGTCTTAAAAGAGGAAGGTGAGGTAAAGAGGCTTAGGGAAGTACATGCTGGAACTTGGGGCCTAAGCAACTAAAGGCACGGCCAACAATGGTGGAGTGATTTAATATCAGAGTACCCAAGAGAAAATTTACTTCTAAAAACAAAGGACTTCTACTCTTCCATTTAACTGTAAGAATGGATATTTTCAGATACATTTGCCCAAGAGAGGAATTTACAAGTTATACAAGCAACAAACAGTAATTAACAATAGAATTAACTCAACCCAAAAATCATTGTTAGATGCTCTGGTTTGAGGCAGTCTTCTGCAAGTCTGCAAATCAGTTCCACTTGAATACCTCCTGCAAATAATTCAAAAATATGAAACTGCAGGCAAAGCAGTTAATTTGGTAAAATTAATGTACAGAGCAAAACATTATAGTTGTTGATGAGATTATAGAAATTTAAACTTGCCATAACAGACAACGTTCAAAGACATAAGATGCAAGCTTTCAACTGGGATCTGAAACTGATAATTGTTGCTTCAGATACAGACAAAGAAAGATTCCACATTGGGTTAAGAAGCATTGTGGTTGTTCACTGAAGTGACGTTGTGAACAGCTTTTTATGATGGAATTTTGCTTTGATACAATAATCTGGAGCAATCCAATCCTCAGTGTCAATGTGGAGTACATTCACAACAGCAGCATAAAAAAAAATGAAGATATCACTTCACCAGATTTTAAATTTGTAATTGCATAATTTGCAACTTCATTATCGTATTAGATTATGCAAATTAGAACTAACAGTGGAAGTCAAATTAGATTTCTTTAAAAAGATAATACATTGGCATATAGTGATTTCATTTTTAAATTGCTTTACATTCAAAGGCCTGTGTTAATCTTTGGGGTTTAACATCATTGTCCCATATACTTGCCACCTGGAGTTGATTCTCCTCTGCGATTGCTTCCTTCTAGCATTACCTCCCTCTGCCCTGGCCCCAGCTTTGCCTCGCAATTTGCCCTATTGCCCCATCCACTGGGCCTGGCCTTGTCTCCCTCTGTTCTTACCTTTGGCTTTCCCCCTCACCACAGAAACTGGTTCCTTCTCCTAACTATGGTCCTGAACTCATACTGAAGGGATTTATCTTGCTGGTTAGTACAAGATCTCTGCAGTTTCCTGCATCAACTAAAATCAGCCACTAGATGGAACCAGATGAATCTAAAAAACTGAATTGTGTTAGGGCTAATATGGCATTCCTTTCAAAGTTTATATCTTAGTTTGCATGTCAATCAACTAGGAATGTATAGTTCTATAAATGTATGCAAATAGTATTTCAACTTTCTATGCTTCTTTCTCCACATAAAAAATGCCTGAAGGAAATTAACTTTGACTTCAATATTGATTTGTACTGGAATCTATTATTTACTTCAGTCAATTTTCAGGAATGCAACCACAACTTTAAGTGAGCACTTGGTGTATGCGAACAACTTGAGACATAGTGCACAAGTTCAGCATGCTTTCTAAGCAGGAACAGGTGGGTTTAGACCCATGGTCCCTAAAACTTTGCACAATTATGGGTTTACTTTGCCTTGTGTGTCCAGATCTGTTGTGGACTAAGAGATTTACAACTACAATTTGCCAATTGGATTGTTTATCATGCAGCAACCAGGATTGCAAAAGATGAAACAATCACCTCAAACACTCTTCATCTAACAGTTCTTTAGTTTCCACATTCTGTTTCAGTGCCTTGTTCCATAGGTGGAAGAACACAGGCCCAAACACATAATTTTGCAAAAAGCGAGATGCAGATTATTCCATCACTGCTGAAATCATTGATAAACTAGGTCCTTTTCCTATTGGGAAAATTTGCAGGCGAATATTGGCGCAGGCGAATATTGGCTTGATACTCAGTTAAAAAGCAAGGAAAAAGAGCAAAATGATTTGCGAAAAGCTCATGTCTGACTATAGTAAGAAACTTTTAGTCATTTTTGGACAGTGATAACAGTTATTATCAATGCATCTCCCACAGTTGTTCAAATCAAACCGTACCTATGTCCGGATTCTGAAGGATTGGCCCAATCAGAGCTGTGCAGGATGGACGTGCATACTTCTTGCAAAATGAAGTGATGGCAGCCATTAGAAAGCGTGAGGCAGGCTCTGTCAGTGAAAGTATCTGTAAATACACATAATTCCACTTATTTATCACTTGACTTTCCTGTACTGAAAGCCCTTCATTTTTGGGATATGATTCTAAAACCACTTTCAGTGCCTTATCTGGTGGCCTTTCTGAACATGTCTGAAGGGGTCTGTTTAAGCAGTTTCAGTTATTTAAGGGTTAAATAGGGATAGGAGTTTCAGTCCAAAGAGTTTTAGTAAAGAGAACTGAAGGATCACAGATGTATAGAGACTAGGTAGGGAGTTAGTGATACTTAGGCCACTCGATCAGCCAAGATAAGGAAGCCTTGGCTAAATACAAACAATACCTTCTGTATTTACTTAGGCTAGTAAATCTCACTCACTCAAATGCACAGTCGTAACTTGTAGCAGAGTCTTCTGGTGGTTTGTCAAGTTGAACCCAACAGTGTCATTACACAAAACAAACATTAACATAACATTTGACTATGGGAGGCTGCGACCTAGTTTTGCTGCACTGTGAGCAGGGGTCACTGGTTAGCATTGAACACTTCTAATGTTAAACCGATTACAATTAATTCAGGGAGAAGTGATAACAAACTAAAACTCGCTTTAACTGGGGCCAGCAAGACATTCCACGATTTCAAAAGGAACTTGGATGGGCACTTGAAAGAAATAACCTTATAGAGGTTATAGGGATTAAGTTGGAAAATAGGGCAATCTGCTTTCTCTAGAGGGCCAGAATGGATTGTGTGGGCCAATGGCCTCCTGAGCCATGATGAGACAGGTTTAAAGCAAACTAGGGAAGCTAACAAACCTCATGGTTCAGTTAAACACTGCTTTTGTTATCTGGACCAATAGGAGAGCTACATATCATTTATATCCACACGAATGCACACAAGTATCAATCTTCACTTCCTCTGTACGAACGACCTTATAAAGTTATTAAACCCAGAGAACATGCAACACTCAATTCTCCAAATCTTGCCATAAAGCATCATTAACAAAAATATCAACAGTAGTGGTACAGATAGGGCAAATCAAATATTTGTACTAAAAATAACATCAACATGACCCCACCTTCCATCAGTGTGCGAGAAAATAAATTTTCTGCTCAAGATGCTCTAGCTCTGACATACCCAGGGCAGACATGGTGAAAACATCTTCAGAAACCATCACCCCCCAGGCTCCTCGCTCATTCCCTCCATTTCAGGATTTCCTACTGGGAATAACAAAGGACCGGCAATAAATTTGCCCAAATATGGGTGAGCATGGTCCAATGATAGACAAATGATGGAAACATATTATACAACATTTGCTATTACTTGTGCCTTAGCAATATTGGGCATCCAGTCTCGCTTATGGTTAGAGAGGAGCACATTCAAATCTCAAAGGCTGAAAAATCTACACAATTAAGGTGGAAAAGCTAGAAAAAAAATGCAAAGTCAGTTCCAAATTACACCACACAGAATGATCATACCCTTGTCAAGAAGAGGTTCCGAGCCAGCACAGCCGCATTACTGTAACTGAGATCAGATGACAAGGAAATCAGTTTAATGCACGTCAAAGGCAGGAGGTGCTCTGGGAGTTCAGACAGTTGCAGTAATAAACAGAGTTTCTCCAGCTACAAGAAATGTAACATGCAAATCAATTTTTAAAAACCATACGAACAAAATAAACAATTTACAGGATCAATATATACAACTACAATACTTTGTCAAACAGATGCCATAATCTGGAAATTTTGCTTCTGGGGACTGTCCAACCAAAGGGTGCATTATTACATAGAGCTTTTAAAAGGTAATGTCATTCAGGACAGTGTATAGTCCCAGCTCTTGATAACACTGAAGTGAGTCAAAAGTTGCACGATATCCCTGCCAATGTTTTATTTGTATTGACAGACCATCCCCAAGGACTTTACATTGAGTGGGTTTATGTAAGATGCTTTCAAAGTTAAATTAATTACCACAATACACTACTAGATGGATAACTAAATCCCAATTAATTTTTCTTAGGCACTTTAAAAAAAAAAATTGAATTTTTCTGAGAAGCCAAATGTGGTGGTGACCTTAGGCTGCTGATTGTGGATCTGGAATGGATGGACTGGGGACAAGTTCAGCCTTCAACTTCTTTTTTAGAGGGCAACCCTGGGACAGCACCATGTGTATGCACGAGCCCTGATAATACATAAAGTCCAAGGGCTTTCACTAGGTTCCAGCCTCCAGCATTTTCAAATGAGCAAAGGAGTACAATGAAAGGGGAAGATGCAAGTGTTTTGTGCGTGGTTTTACCAGGGTTGCAGGAGCAGCACAAAATGATGCCATTTGCTTTATAAAGCTCACCACTGACCTGCTTTCTAACCTCCTGATGGTTGCCAAAACAAATCCCTTGCCAAAATCTACCAGATCTGATAGCTTATTTAATATTTCATGGCTGTAAGTGTTGCTGGCAAGATTAGCACTTGCTGCTAAACCCTAATTACTCTTGAGGTGGTGGTTAGCCACCTTCGAACTGTGTTTTTGGTGGGGTTGGCGGAGATGAGTTCCAGAACTTTTACCCAACGACGGTGAAGGAACGTTGATATTGTTCCAAATCAGGATGGCGTGCGTGTACACTGAGGTGAAGTTAGAGGTAATGGCCTTCCCAACCATCTGCTGCCCTTGTCCTTCGAAGTTGTAAAGGCAATGGGTTGGGAAGTTGCTTTTGAAGAAGATTGGTAAGTTGTTGCAGTAAAAGGTAAATGGTACACACTACTTGCAGTATTAACTCATGGCAGATGGGACATTTTGTCCTTCATGGTGTTGAGCTTCTTTTGGCCTTCACTGCAAGAGATTTCGAGTACAGGAGCGGGGATGTGTTGTTGCAGTTATACAGGGCCTTGGTGAGGCCACACCTAGAGTACTGTGTGCAATTTTGGTCTCCTTTTCTGAGGAAGGATGCTCTTGCTCTTGAGGGAGTGCAGCGAAGGTTTACCAGGCTGATTGCAGGGATCATGGGGCTGACATATGAGGAGGGATTGACTAGGTTAGGATTGTTTTCGCTGGAGGTCAGACGAATGAGGAGCGACCTCATACAGATTTATAAAATTCTAACAGTACTGACAGGGTAGATGCAGGAAGGATGTTCCCGATGGTGGGTGTGTCCAGAAACAGGGGTCACAGTCTGAGGTTTCAGGGTAGACCATTTAGGATGGAGATGACGAGACATTTCTTCACCCAAAGAGTGGTAAGCCTGAGGCACTCATTACCACAGGAAGTAGTTGATGCCAAAACACTGAATATATTCAAGAGGCAGCTAGATATAGCACTTGGGGTGAACAGGATCAAAGGTTATGGGGAGAAGGTAGGTTTAGGCTACTGAGTTGGACAATCAGCCATGATTGTGATGAATGGCAGTGCAGGTTCAAAGGGCCGAATGGCCTCCTCCTGCTCCTAGCTTCTATGTTTCTAGGTGTATAGTTGGAGTTATGCTCATCCAGGCTCATTCCATTACACTGGTGATGTGTGCCTTGTAGATGGTGAACTTGCTTTGAGGAATCACAAGGTAGGTTACTCACCAGAGAATTCCGGCCTCTGACCAGTTCATGTAGCTACAGTATTTATATGGCTGGTCCAGTTCAGTTTCTGGCCAATAATAACCTCCATGATACAAATGATGGGGGATTCAGCAATGGCAACATTGTTGAACATCAAGGGGAAATGGTTAGATTCTTAATTGTTGAAGGTGGTCACTGCTTGGCATAGGTGTGACGTAAACTGTTACTTGCTACTTAACAGCCCAAGCCTAGTTGTTATCCAGGTCTTTCTGCAAGCAGAACAGATGGACTGCTTCAGAGTCTGAGGAGTCATGAATAAACAATGTGACACCATTGGGTTCCTCAGGGTAGTTTCCAACCATCTTCACTTCTGACCTTACGATGGGAATGAACTTCATTGATGACCTTACGATGGGAATGAACTTCATTGATGAAGCTGTTGAAGATGGTTGGAAACTACCTTGAGGAACTCCTGTAGCAATGCCTTGGGGCTGGCTTCCATCAACCATTTTGCTAGGTACAGCTCCAATCACTGAAGAATTTTCCCAGATTCCTGTTGACTTCTATTTAAAGGTCTCCTTGCATGCAATATTTGGTTAAGTGCTGCCTTGATATCAAGGACAATCACTGGGTCAAAATCCTGGAATTCCCTCCCAAAGGGCATTGTGGTTCTACCTATAGCACATGAATTGCCATGGTTCAAGAAGACAGCTCACCACCACCTTCTCAAGGACAATTAGGGATGGGCAATAAATGCTGGCCAGCCAACAAAAAAAAAATCACTTCTGTCTCTGGAATACAGCCCCTTTTCTTGCTCATGTTTGGACCAAGGGTGCCATGTAGTCCTGGCAGAACTCAAATTGAACACAGATACGATGCCTATTGCTGAGTAAATGCTCTTGACCATACTGTGTTAATTATGCTGGGAGCCCAAAATATAACCAGGATCAGGGAAGCATATCATGAGTAAGTAGAAGGCCTGCCCTATGACAGGTGCTCCAAACAGAAGCTCTAGGCCAGTGAGATTTGGCAGAATTTGCCATCACCTTAACAAAGATAATGTGAAGTGCAGTTAACTGCAAACAGGTTCTTGCTTTAAGAGAGAAAAAGAAAACACTCTGGTCCTACCTGGCTTGTGTCACATTCATTCAGGATGCTTAGTTCTTCAGATGTTTCCAACTTCTAAGAGAAGAAAAAGACAACAGACTTGTTTTCAGAAGTAAAACTGCAGCTGGGCTGCAATTAAGATGTTCCTAGAATTCAGTATCCAGGATTGATCACAACAGAACCTTGCCAGATAGGAGAAGCAAATGAAAGCAGGTGAGGACAGGGCCCTATCTAATTCTGTACCTGGCTACCAATTTGTGTAATGTTGTATCTTTAAGACCTCCCTGTTCACAAACAGAGGACTTCATATAATTACAGTCCCTAAATCACATCATCAACATCATTGACATTATTATGTTTCCCATAGGTCAGACCAGCGGTTTTTGCCCTCAACTATTAAACTAAGTACAACTCAGTTCATTTTGTAACTATTTTGCTATAATTCACTGCAAATATTCTTCTCAGTTATTTTGTTCATAAGGAGGAGGTGTTAGCAATTCTGGAAGGTGTGAAAATAGATAAGTCCCCTGGGCCGGATGGGATTTATCCTAGGATTCTCTGGGAAGCTAGAGAGGAGATTGCAGAGCCTTTGGCTTTGATCTTTATGTCGTCATTGTCTTCAGGAATAGTGCCAGAAGACTGGAGACTAGCAAATGTTGTCCCCTTGTTCAAGAAGGGGAGTAGAGACAACCCTGGTAATTATAGACCAGTGAGCCTTACTTCGGTTGTGGGTAAAGTGTTGGAAAGGATTATAAGAGATAGGATTTATAATCATCGAGAAAGGAATAATTTGATTAGGGATAGTCAACACGGTTTTGTGAAGGGTAGGTCGTGCCTCACAAACCTTATTGAGTTCTTCGAGAAGGTGACCAAACAGGTGGATGAGGGTAAAGTGGTTGATGTGGTGTATTTGGATTTCAGTAAAGCGTTTGATAAGGTTCCCCATGGTAGGCTATTGCAGAAAATATGGAGGCATGGGATTGAGGGTGATTTAGTGGTTTGGATCAGAAATTGGCTAGCTGTAAGAAGACAGAGGGTGGTGGTTGATGGGAAATGTTCATCCTGGAGTTCAGTTACTAGTGGTGTACCTCAAGGATCTGTTTTGGGGCCACTGCTGTTTGTCATTTTTATAAATGATCTGGATGAGGGCGTAGAAGGATGGGTTAGTAAATTTGCGGATGACACCAAAGTCGGTGGAGTTGTGGACAGTGCGGAAGGATGTTGCAGGTTACAGAGGGACATAGATAAGCTGCAGCGCTGGGCTGAGAGGTGGCAAATGGAGTTTAATGCGGAAAAGTGTGAGGTGATTCACTTTGGAAGGAGTAACAGGAATACAGAGTACTGGGCTAATGGTAAGATTCTTGGTAGTGTGGATGAGCAGAAAGATCTCGGTGTCCATGTGCATAGATCACTGAAATTTGCCACCCAGGTTGATAGCGTTGTTAAGAAGGCGTACAGTATGTTAGGTTTTATTGGTAGAGGGATTGAGTTTCGGAGCCATGAGGTCATGTTGCAGCTGTACAAAACTCTGGTGCGGCTGCACTTGGAGTATTGCGTACAGTTCTGGTCACCGCATTATAGGAAGGATGTGGAAGCATTGGAAAGGGTGCAGAGGAGATTTACCAGGATGTTGCCTGGTATGGAGGGAAGGTCTTATGAGGAAAGTCTGAGGGTCTTGAGGCTGTTTTCGTTAGAGAGAAGGTTAAGAGGTGACTTGATAGAGACATACAAGATGATCAGAGGATTAGATAGGGTGGACAGTGGGAGCCTTTTTCCTTGGATGGTGATGGCTAGCACGAGGGGACATAGCTTTAAATTGAGGGGTGATAGATATAGGACAGATGTCAGAGGTAGGTTCTTTACTCAGAGAGTAGTAAGGGCGTGGAATGCCCTGCCTGCAAAAATAGTAGACTCGCCAACTTTAAGGGCATTTAAATGGTCATTGGATAAACATATGGATGATAATGGAATAGTTTAGGTTAGATGGGCTTCAGATTGGTTTCACAGGTCGGCGCAACATCGAGGGCCGAAGGGCCTGTACTGCGCTGTAATGTTCTATGTTCTATGTTCCCTGGCACATTTTGATCACATCACATTTTGATGTGATTACATCATTCGCTGCTGTTACTGGACGGCACCTGTTAGGAATAAGTTTTGTCCAAATATAAATTACATGAATAACTTAATTAGTAAGGGGGATCTTCCATCAAATAACACTTTGATGAATGAGCATGCTTTAGTTCTAAGGAGTAAAAGCACTTCTGCAAATTTCCAATAAATCAGAGGACCTTTGAAAATTTATTTCTACATTTCGAATGTAAACCTCCTCCAGAAGGAGATATTGTTTTAGGTAGACATAAAAAAATTAAAAGAACACTTACATCTGATTCAGCCCCAAACAGATCCCTCAGGCTGGATACAGAAGCCTTAAAGAAAAACAGTTTGTACATCAATTGACAGGTTTAGAAACTTAAACGTGTAATCAAAAGGCTTGCTCCAATAAATGTTCATCTATGGCTTTAAATGGACTTCATTTGATTTTATTATTTCCCAGTCACTTTCTCTGAATATTACTAATCACATTTTTTTAAACATATGATTGTGTATTTTACATTTATGTAATGGTTTCATGTTTTCAGTTTATGATTATGAGTGAATCTCTTTCGGGTGCAGAGGCAGCTAATAAATACATTATTTAGCAGTGTTTGTTCTAACAAGCTAAGAGTGGTGACAATGCTACCTCTGGACCAAATAACAATAGCAGAACATTATCGATTGAATTCAATGTAATAAGGCATCACAGTGTTACTAATTTAAGCATTGCGAAATATTAATATGGATATAACTTGTTTACATGGAAGAATCAAGTTTAATTGTAATTGCAACTATCCAAATCTTTCTTGCCACTTAAAATTATCCTTCTGATCACTGATTGTGGAGGACGATGCTAATTATTTTATTTACAGTCAGGTTGGGGAAGGTTTATGTTTAATATCAGTGATTGCTTTATGCTCAGTACCCTTGCCATGATCGTTGCTAATCTCTAAAGAGAAAAGGTAAATGAAAGACTGTATCCTGGGATAAGGTTTACTGGTCGTTGAAAATTGAAACTCCTGCAAACCTGTCAAGGAATTCTGCAAAAAGGACTTAAGAAACTCCGGCCTTGCAGGCTCTGTGGAGAGAAAAGAGAGTTAATGTTTGAGTCTGAAGACTCTTCAGACCTAGTTTCCTGTTCACAGATGCTTCCAGGCCTGCTGAGTTTCTCCAATGCTTTCTGCTTTTATTACACATTTCCAGCATCTGCGGTATTCTTCTTTTACTAAAGGAATTCTGCAAGATTTCCACAGGTTATGTGTTTTGACTGTAAGTTTCAACTTAAGAGTTTTCCTTTTGAGCAAAGGAAGTGGAGGGTTGTTAAGCAGTAGGATCAAGAGAAGTGAGAGGTGACAATCTATGAGGCTGAACATGTAGCTTTGACAACAAGGGTCACCGTGAACTAATTATCATTACTTATAATGTTGTATGTCAAGATTATAGAGAGGTTGACTAGAAAACATTAACGGCAGTGAGTGGGTTGGAGCCTGGTGACTGAGCAGGGTTGAAAGCTTGGAGTTGAGTGGGACGAGTACAAATAAGCAGCTAGCATGGATCAAACAACTTCAGAGGTGTCAATATATTTAAGGCACCTTACAAATGCAAGTTGCTATTATATAGTAGCGCATATTCAGCTTGTAGACAATCTGTATAGTAGATAAAGGACCAGTGAACGTAAAAAATTTAATAAAAGAACAATCTTGTATATTTATTATGTCTTTTAAATTTTGCAAAGTACTTCATAGCTTATAAAGTACTGGTCAAGAGATTAAAAAAACTTATATTTATATATCATTTTCCACATTCTTAGAAATTCTCAATGTATATAAAAGACAATGACAGGAAGAGTCTGAGCTTGTTCCTGCTCCTTGGATGACAATGGAAACATGTAAAGATCATACAGTAAATAAGGAACAATTTTAGAAGATTTTTTAGTGGACAGTTAAATGCCACTTGTAAATGGGCCTGTTGACATGAGTCCATGGATTGGCTACTGGGTTTGGAAGATATTAAGAAAATTGAAAGTGAAGGCAAGACTTTGTGGGAGAGAATGATGGGCAATCAGTGCTGCTCGCATCTCACAAGTTAATTTCTAGAGAAGGTGCTGCTGAAAATTGTGTTTGTGAGAGAAACGAGGGGTTGATTTTGCCAGGTTGAGAAAGATCGAGTTGTTGGGAACAAACACCAGAAACAGGTATTAACGTGAATGGTCATATCTGCCAGTATGTCTGTAAGTTTGTTATCTGTTTGATTTGGTTTCTGTTGCAGTGCCTCACCAGGGGCTGTCTAGTCTGTTACAGTTTGTTATTTTAAGATTAGAAACCAAGAAACTACAAGCAGGAGTAGGCCATTTGGCCCTTTGAAACTGCACCCAAATTCAGTATGATCTTGGTCAATTCTCTACATCAATACCATATTCTCACTTTCTCCCTATACTCGATGTCTTCGACATCTAAAATGTATCTGACTCTCTTTCTTCAATATGACTTGACCTCCGCAGCCTTCTGTGATAGACAATTCCACAGGTTCACTACCCTTTGAGCAAAGAAGGTTTTTCTTATCTCAGTCCTAAATGGTCTACCCCGTTCCCTGAGACTGTGTTCCCAGGTCTACATTCCCCAATCAGGGCAGACATCCTCTCTGCATGCAGTCTGTCCACCCCTGTTGGAATTTTATACATTTCAATCAGATTCCCTCTCATTTTCCTAAACTCTTGTGAATACAGGCCTAATTGAACAAATACTTCCTCATAGGGCAGTCCTGTGTCCCTGGGACATGAGACAGCTTTGGCAGATATGGTTAAGGAGAATCCAAAGACATTCTAGAAGTATATTATGGGCAAAAGAGTAACTAGGGCCCTTTAAAAATCAACAAGGCTATCTATGTGTGGAACCACAGGAGATGGATGAGATTCTAAAAGAATATTTTGTGTCAGTATTTACTGTGGCAAAAGACATGGAAGCTAGGGAATTCAGGGGAAAAAAAAGTGATGTCTTGAAAAGAGTCCATATTACAAAAGAGGTGCTGGAGGTCGTAAAATGCATGGATAGATAAATCCCTTGGACTTGATCAAGTGTATCCCAAAACATTGTGGAAAACTAGGGAAGAATTTGCAAGGCCCCGATAAGAGATATTTGTATCATCAACACCACAGGTGAGGTGCTGGAAGGCCTGTGACCAGCAGTGTGCCGCAAAGATCGGTGCACGGTTCACTGTCATTTATAGAAACGATTTGGATGAGAATGTAGGAGGCATAAGAAGTTAGTTTGCAGATGACACCAAAATTGGTGGTATAGTGAACAGTGAAGAAGGTTATCTAAAGAGTACAATGGGATCTTGATCAACTGGGCTAGTGAGCTGAGGAATGGCAGATGGAGTTTAACTTAGATTAATGCTAGGTGTTGCGTTTTGCTAAGACAGACCAGGGTAGGACCTACACAATGTTAATGGTAGGGCCCTGGGTAATGTTGTCAAACAGAGAGACCTAGGGGTGCAGGTACATAGTTTCTTGAAAGTGGCATCACAGAGAGACAGGGTGGTGAAGAAGGCATTTTGCACCCTTGCCTTCATTGGTCAGAACATGGAGTACAGGAGTTGGGACATCATGTTACGCCTGTAGAAGACCACATTACATACAATTCTGGTTAGCCTGCCACAGGAAGGATGTTATTAAACTGTAAAATGTGCAAGAAAGATTTACAAAGAATTTAATAAGACTGGAGGGTTTGAGTTATAAGGAGCAGATGGATAGGCTAGGGCCTTTTTCCCTGGAGCACCTCCTCTTCTGTAATGTGGACTCCTTTCACTACTTAAGACCTTATGCAGGTTTATAAAATCATGAAGGGAATAGATTCAAGGAAAGTGGGCAAAGATTTAAAAGGGACCTGAGGGGCAAGTTTTTCCACACAGAGGGTAGGGCATGTATGGAAGGAGCTGCCAGAGGAAGTGGAAGATGGAAATACAATTACAACATTTAAAAGATATTTGGACAGGTACATGGATAGGCGAGGTATAGAGGGATATGGGCCAAACACAGGCGAAATGGGTCTGGTTCACATTAGGAAACCGGCTCGGCTTGGACAAGTTGGGCTGAAGGGTCTGTTTTCGTGCTGTATGACTCTAAGACTAACTCTGCACAGTGAAGCTTATTCTTTTTTGTTTAAAATCATGGAAATCTTGTGGTTTTCTTCTCTCAGGCAAGTCTGAGATTCCAAAAATGCGTCAAGTTACTGGCCCCCAGACAGATTGTACTATAACTTTTGCAATCTGGTCCAGGAGCCAAACAGTGCAAACAGGAAGGTATTTTTCAAAGGTGAAATAACGTTGTAATGTCCTGCATGAAGTACCAGACAGCCTGAAGATTGCTGGGATGGGAGCTGCAGTTGGACCACGAATCCAGAAGGTACAGGAAAAGTACTGTAAAGGACAGAAAATATTGCTGGAATGACAGAGACAAGCTAAGCACTGGAATGGAAGGCAACCTGAGAGAACGTTCAGAGAGAACCAACAATTTGCTTCACCAGAATAAGGTCAAAGTAAAAGTAAGCTTCAGGCCTGTTCAGGAGGGACAATATTCTGGGACAGGTTAGACAAGCAGTTAAGGAGAATATTTTGGAAAGGCAAATGAGGGCAGGACTTAATACACTTAATGGTAAGGTCCTGGGAAATGTTGCTGAAAAAGAGACCTTGGAGTGTAGGTTCATAATTCCTTGAAAGAGGAGTCATAGGTGGACAGGGTAGTGAAGGAGGTGTTTGGCATACTTGCCTTTACTGGTCAGTGCATTGAGTATAGGAGTTGGGAGATTATGTTTTGGCTGTACAAGACATTGGTTAGGCCACTTTTGGAATACTGTGTGCAATTCTGGTCTCCCCGCTATAGGAAGGATGTTGTGAAACTTGAAAGGGTTCAGAAAAGATTTACAAGGATGTTGCCAGGGTTGGAGTGTTTGAGCTATACGGAGAGGCTGAATAGGCTGGGGCTATTTTTCCAGAAGTATTGGAGGCTGAAGAGTGACCTTATAGAAGTTTGTAAAATAATGAGGGGCATGGATAGCGTGAATAGCCAAGGTATTTTTCCTAGGGCAGGGGAGTCCAAAACTAGAGGGCATAGGTTTATTGTGAAAGGGGAAAGATTTAAAATGGACCTAAGGGGGCAACTTTTTCATGCAGAGGGTACTGCATGAATGGAATGAGCTGCCAGAGGAAGTAATGGAGGATGGTACAATTACAGCATTTAAAAAGCATCTGGATGGGTACATGAATAGGAAGGATTTACATGGACATGGGCCAAATGCTGTCAAATGGGGCTAGATTAATTTAGGATATCTGGTCGGCATGGACAAGCTGGATTGAAGGGTCCATTTCCATGCTGTACAGCTCTATGACAATTAGGGGGCAGAAGACATACATCAGGACACTAAGTATATCAAGGAGTGAAGGCAGAACAAAAATTAAAAAGAAATGGATTTGGAACTTGTCATCTTGCCTTACCCATGGTGGACATTAGGGCGTTGTGGGTTGGACACAGGACTGAAGAAATTACTGAGAGACTGGGTCTTAGTTAAACATCTCATTCAAAAGACACCTCTGACACTGCAGCATTCCCTCAGTACTGCAGCGAAGTGTAATATGCTCAACCACTGCTTAGATATAAAATATTCTGACTCAGTTGAGAGTTTTGTCATTACATTAGCTGATAGTACAAAGCTCAGGAAGTGGATGGTAGGCATGGAGCTTTGGGATTACCCCTCCATCCTCTTGGTCTCTCTCCCATCTTGCTCACCTGGCCTTTGTTTCTATCGAGTACATCAAAGTGAATAACTGTGGTTCACCCACATATAGCAAGCCATTTCCAAGCCTATGTATATCTGCCTGAAATAAACTATTTTCAAAATGCAAATGAAAGAAGGTAATTAAAGAAACCAATTTTAAAAAGCACTGGAAAGATAACATGCACAACACTGGATGAAATAAATCACTCAAACTCTGTGAAAAATACACACTAAATAAGTTTGGTCAAACATACATTTGAATGAAGTTAACGTTTACCTTAACATATTCTGGCAGATCAAGGCTCCTCTGTGTGCTTGAAGGTGATTTCTGTTCCACCTCAACGATGTCCAACTGGCTTTGCGCCTGTGGACAGACAACTTCCACACTTTCCAAACTCCCAGACGTTGTGGTGATATCCTGCTTCTCAGTGCCAACACAGGGCTCCAAACAGGAAATGTCCTGCGCCAACTTGATTTTCTTCGTTGCATTTTGCTCACCATCATCCAAGGGAAACGCATCTTCTAAGGAGTTTTTCCGTTTTTTGGGGTTCTGTGTTAACAGCAGCTTGTCTTCTGTACCTTCAGAGGATTCATTTTTCTGTTGACTGAAGTACCACCCTAACCTTTTCTCAGAATCTGAGCACTCCTCAGAAATCCCCACTAATTTTTCACAGAGAGATTTTAATTGCTGCTGAGATTGCTCTGATTGTGAAACAGACTTCAAATGTCTTAGTCCACCTTCTACATCCTGCTCCAGGATATCAAGTAATTTCTGTGTCCACAGATCAGCATGTGGGTTTTGTCTCAACTGGACAATGAGATAATGCAGACAGTCTTTAGGTATAACAGCATTCCCCAGGTGAAGAAATGACAAAAGATTTCTTCTGACCATCGCCGGTAAAAGATAAAACAATGGTTTTCTAAGAAAAACAAACAATAAAACAATGAGTTTGAGTTTTGAGTTTGATTTATTGCTGTTACATGAACCAGGATAGAGTGAAAATTGCTGTTTTGCATGCAATACAGACAGATTGTACCATACAAAGTGCATCAGGGTAGCAGAACCAAGTGTGGAACACAGTGTTTAAAAAATAGCTGCGAGTTGTATTATTGTGAACCCAATTTATCTCAAACACTACAATTTGTTTACATGATTTATTGCCTGAGCAATATAGTTTTGCAGATGCACTGGAAATGCCAGAGGACATCAGGATCACAAAATACTTCCTGATTTAATAAACATCACAATTAATTTTTAATGCTCTAATTATGCACAATTGTACACTAAACACAATGAGCAAAGAAGATGGGAGACTCTGCAGCTAATATCCTACCTCACATTTGTTTTAATGTCCTCTTTAACCACCAATGTTACCCTACCTCCTTTTCCTCTTTGTCCTTCGTAAAAACTGAATACCTCTGGATATTCAGTTCCTGTCCCTCGGAAACCTGCAGTCATGGATCCATAATACCAACTATATCATACCCATTTATATTTGTGCGACTAATTCATCCACTTTATTGTGGATGTTCCACAGATTAAGACATGAGATCTTATGGCTTGTCTTTTTAACTTTCTTAGTCTGATTTGCATTATTTTGCACTGTAGCCCCGTTTGAGTCTCATCCTCAAATTCTCTGCCTATCACTTATTTCCCATTCTTTCTTACCCTCTCTCCTATCTGTCTGCATCAGCTCCAACCCCCTGCCATTTCAGTTTAAACCCTTCCCAAACTCACTAGCAAATACTTCCACCAGAGACATCAGTTCCACTCCAGACGTGGCACGACCCATCCAGCTCGTCCTGATCCTACCTTCCCCAGAACCGAAAGTCCCAGGAATCTGAAACCCTACCAATTATACTATTTCTCCAGCCACAAATTAATCTGATAATATCCTGCTATTTCTAGTCACAAGTGCCACTGATAGCAATTCTGAGATCAATTTGAGGTCCTACTTCTTAACATGCTTCCCAATCCATCTGCCTTCCTAATTACTTGCTGTAACTGGATATTAATGTTTTGTGATTCATGTACCAAAACATACTGTCTCTCTGCACCTCAGAGTTCTGCAATCTTTCTTTATTTAAATAATACACCACTTTGCTATTCTTCCTGTCAAAAGGGACAAGTTTGCATTTTCCCGCATTGTACTCCAGCTCCTAAGTTTCTGCTCACTTACTTAATCTATTGCAGAATTCTTACATCCTCTTCACAACTTAATGGAAGTAAAATGTCATGAGGCATCACTAACAGGAGGGAAGGTATTTCCAAATCAAGGAGAGTGCAAGTGTCACAAGATACGTTTATGGATTTCCTCATCATTGGGACAAGAGCAGATGCCCAAGAACAAGTCAATACCTGCTCTGCTCTCTTGGGATAAAGAGAAAAACAGAAAAATAATAAAGACAAAAATTATGACCCTCAAATCATGAAGTTAGGGAAGAATTTGCACGTGCTATCTTTCACATTGTCACATCATCTCAAAGTACTTAAGGAAAAAGCAGTTTCAAACTGTAGTAACTGTATAAATGCGAAAAAACAGACACACAATTCATAGACATCAAGGCCCCCAAAACAGGTGAGATAAATGTTTTTAGTGGTGCCTGGTTGAGGGATAAATATAAAACATTTATATTTTAAAGGACTCTACTCTTAAGTGTCATACAATCTTTCACAACCATCTGAGGGAACTAATATTGTCTTCATTCAGACACATTAAAAGTTGTATTTTTAAGAGTAGTGTTAGGATGTTAAAAAAGCTCGTATTTATAATTCTATGACTACCAGACATCACAAAACATTCCCAAAGTGCAGTGACTGTTGTATGAAACACAGCTGTCAATACGTACACAGCAAATTCCTACAAACAGCAAGGTGACAATAATCACAATCTGTCTCTGGGATGAAGACTGAGTGATAAATATTGTCTAGGGCACTGAAGTAGATTTGGGATTCTCCTCAAAACTGAAGAAATTTTTTTTTCGGAGATAGTAGGAACTGCAGATGCTGGAGAATCTGAGATCACAAGGTGTAGAGCTGGATGAACACAGCAGGCCAAGCAGCATCAGAGGAGCAGGAAGGCTGACGTTTCGGG
>NC_063356.1:21229285-21379156 GCF_021869965.1 Rhincodon typus
GCTGTGTTCATCCAGCTCTACACCTTGTTATCTCAAATTTTTTTTCATATCCACTGGCGAGAGCAGACAGGACCTCAATTAAAGTTCAAAAGACAGCACTCCCAAAAGATTGTAGCACTCCCTCAATATTGTACTGTACTTTCACACCAGGTTGCGTTACTCAAGTTCTGGAAAAGTACTTGAATCTACAACTTTCTAAGCAAGGTCAAGCGTCATCAAGTTAGCACAGCTGACACGAGCCTAGGTATCATCGATTCTGATGAGAACCTTGAACTTTTGTCCCATGATCTGTGCATAGAGTTCAAAATATGGAGTAAAATGAATTCAGTGGATTAAGATTTATTACCAATTTAGAGAAATTAGCAGAGTATCAGAAATGGTCACAATTAAAGGTTCTTACAGACAAAGGTTCTTCTCCTTCCCTTCCAACAATGGTTCAAGCTGGCACAATGTCTCTGTGAACGTTTTCCAATGGAGAGGCTGCTTTGGTTGGATGCGCTGTAGAACATGAAAAGCAGTGGTAGCTCCCGATATGCCCGTGGTCAGTGTATGAAGCAGGGTTTGGAATGGTTTCTCAAACTGTTCCAGCAGCTCTTTATAGTCCCTCATGGCCCTTGTGAGAAATGGCAATCAAAATTCTGCGCTTATTTAAAACGAGCTCGCACGTGAGTTGCTATCCGAAGCAACAAGAACAGCCTCCATCTCCAAATCTTATCTTCAGTCCAACTTGCACGTTTATCTCATGCCTACTGGTTGGAATTCTCCTCTCCAACTTATCTTTGCTTTAGGTAAGTTGGGAATTATACAGCCCCTTCTTTCTGCCACCTTGCCTTCCTCTACCTTGTCCTGTTAATCACTGCCTTCAGTTCCTGCATGTTCCTCCTCTCCAACTGTCCTGTCAATCTCCTGTTAGTTTGCTGACCCACACATCTTACTGCTCTATTTCATGACTGCTGGTCCCTCGAAATCGATAATTTATTTCCTATTGAATTACGTTACACCAAAGACCGTGTTTACAATGTAGATGAATTCCAGTTGGACACGATATTGTTGTTTTTGTGGCGATAAAGGCAGAGGGCTCGGTTAAAGCACCAAACGTCAAACTCTGCTTCCACCCTTTTCAACTTGTAACCGGGTAATGAGTTACTGCCTTTCCTCTGAGAAAGACAATGTCCCAGTACAAACAAACAAACCCTTTCTGGGTATGTCCTCCTCTTCCCTCACCACTCCCGGCCGTTTACTTCCGCTGTTCCCTCGCTCCGCGCGGCCCACTCGAAACGTCCGTCGTCACTTCCGTTCCGTTTGGCGGGTCCTGCGAAACTTCCGGTCTGTAACAGCGCCCCTCCATAGTGCTCTCATAGCCCTACAGGCTGTGGACAGTGCCCTCTCACGCTGAAGTCAGGTAACTACAAGGTGAGCGCCCACCCCGCCCTCCCCCCCGCTACCTCAACCATGTCCGTTGTGTAATCATGTGGAGACAGACACCAGCCAACCCCCGCGGTTCTAGAGTGTAGACAGTACACCCAACCCCAATCCCCACGGCACGGTTATGGTTACGTAACTATAAGTCCAAAGATGTGCAGGCTACGTGGATTGGCTATGCTAAATTACCCATAGCGTTCAGGAATGTGTAGATTAGGTAGGTTATAGGGATGGGTCTGGGTGGGATGCTCTGAGGGTCAGTGTGGACTTGGGCTGAAGGGCCTGTTTCCACACCATAGGGATTCTGTGAAGTGGACACAGCACTCCCCCTATGATGTAATTATCTACCTACAAAAGGTGGAGACGTGTCCCCCATGCTGAGATCATTTTTTACTACAAAGATATCAACAATCTTCCCCATTCCCCCAGCCATGTGATCAAATAACAATATGAACAGAGCTCCCAATGGTGAGGCCATGTAATTACAAAGGTAGACGCAATAGACCCATGGTGGCAAATATGTAACTACAAAGTAGCAATAGTGCACGCACACCACAGTGTCATCATGGTTACCTCCTGCGAAAGGTGAGAGGCAGTGTTCCCCAATCCTGTTCTCTAGCTCCTGCCCAGTGCACTGGAAGATCTGCAGGATGAGAATCAGCCTCTGAAGTCACATGAGTCGAGGAACGGCCAGTGATGGAAGAAACCAACTCCAAGATTAAGTCAATTCTCATTACAGGCTGAGTTCCATTATGTACCAATTATAAAACATAATATTTTTATGGGAAAGGGATGGGGCAACATTAACAAATGCGATTGTTGCTTTTTAGCTTGCATAGATAACAACATCTAGATTAAGCTGCTTCTCAGAATAAAATCCTTTTGCTGGAAATTAATATTATCCACTAATATTCAATGTAAACCAATGCAAGGCAACAAGACTTAAAGCAAATCCAATTTTTCTCCAAATGAATTTTCTCTTCAACCCTCGACCCATAAAAAGGCAGCAGTTGAAGTACATAGTACAGCTGTAAATTCACTTTTAATGCATTTTTTTTCCTCAGGATATTGGGACAAATTTCAAACTTTAAGTTAGGTCAGGCAAGAGGCTGAAATGTTAGAAGAAAACCTGAATTTGGATTCATAAAGCGCAATGGGAAGGTTTCACAGGGTTAAAATTGAGGCAGGACAGTAAGTGAGTAGCTAACAAGCATGTTTTAAAGGAGGTAGGTTGGCATTTTAAAATTGAGGCCACTTGCCTCATTACTTTACAAGCTTGAACTCCATTATAGATAATCCAGTTCCTCCAAGTCTTGTAACATAGGATGGACTACCAACAGATTCAGGTGGCCCTCCAGGGTAACAGCCACTCTTCCATATCTCACGCGGCTTATCATACACTCCCATGAAGAGCCTCGGAATGGGTTTTGATGTTAAAAAGGTGTTATATAATTTCACTTAAGGTTTGTGTTGAATGTTTACTTGTTGCACTTCTACAACATGCCTCAAATGAATGCAAAATAGCTTGTGCTCAAAATCTCAAACTTCTATTGTTCATACCAAATTTCAGTAACTTCAAAACTGAAGATCTAAGTCATTACAATACAAAATTATTCAAAAGGATTTTATTTGTATTCTGTGCCATACATCTGAATCTCAAACATAATCAGTGATCATTCAAATTTACTAAAAGCATCTTCAGGACAAATCCAAAAATGTATCATTCAATTATACTTCGATTAACAATTGAAGCAGCTGATTTGTTTGCCTTCTACAGAAGTGGATAGACCTTGATGCAGTGTTGCTCAGAGTTATTTGGGATACTATTTTCTTCTTATCTGAGCAATTTCTGATGTGACACTGTTTCTCCAACAGAACAAATGAAATTCCCAGATCCATGAAAATCAAACTCAATTTAGAACTGCATATATTTTAAATAAGCAAACATTACAACTACTATAAATTAGATCAAGTAAAACCTGCAGCAAAGCGGGCTTTGATACTGAACATCTTGAAGGATTTCTGAGCAAAAAACAAATCTAACAGTTACTTAAGGCACAGATACTTCAGGTAGAATTACAATTGATCACTGGGAATCATTGATGACTAGATCAGATCAGACAGACATGGCAATTTATCATTTGTACAGGCACACTAAAATGTGAGAATATATTGTGTGAAGCCTTAAATGGAAAAATTCTGTTCAGACTATTACTGCTATTGAACTACATCCAGCCAGCCTCGCATTAACTTTGCATTCGTATATAACTTGGTGAGCTTGTAACTTGGGATAAATCCAAAAATGTGTCCTAACATATGGCTTCAAATTAGAACTCTTATAATGCCTGTGTAATTCTTTCCAATTTACCATACTAACAGTATACCAGCCAGCCTGATTTTACTTAGAGTATCAGAGGAAACTCAGTCCTTAATCTTGGGTAAAAGAGACAGTTAGCATGCTAGTCTATTACACCACCTAGTCCCACACACCTTGGATTCAGATGATAAATTGCCAGAAAGGTAAAGATTAATTTGTTGCATCACCTGGATACTGCATCACTTCGTCACCAACGGTTGCATCAGGAAATCACTAGCTTACATGATTTTTGGTGCCAGTACAATAATACATGAAGGGCAAATAAAAATTAAAAATAAACAAAGACAGCAGAATTGAAAATGTCTAACAAAATCCACCAACATGTCACCACAGTCCCTCTTGATTGCTTTGTAGATTTTTTACAAATTTAATGGAGCAAACTGATATCTATAAAGAGTTTTCAGTAGTAAACGTGAATCTATGTATTTGGTTACAGGTGCATTGAACATGAAGCTCTGAATTTTAAGCTTTCTAAACAGATTCAAGTGACTGTACAGCACTGTATACATTGTACATGTATTTGAATCTGTACAAACACATACTTGATATAGAGGATGATAGTATTGAATGCAACATGCATACAAACCAACTTGTATCGCTTAATACCAGTAAGGCAAACACCACTGTTGAGTGCAAATATTTTCACTTAGTTTGCAAATCACACCTCCCCAAAGCCAAATATAGGAACCTCGACACTTAGTAAACAAAACGCATTCCTTGCGAATATCCCAGTTTGTCCAAGTTGGGGTTGCATGCAAATTGAATCATGGGAGGTGGACCACACATAAGGATCAAGACATCATCACCAGGTGGTGGCAGGTGTTCCTTCATCATTTCAGCATTCAAAAAGCCTTCACTGAAATCCCAACCTAGAACAGAAGAGTTATTTACATCAGGCAACAGTCTTTTAGGATAGTTTGTCTCTCTCAAGAGTTGGCTTTTATTAATTACTCAGGTCAATGCCAGAAATACCCATTTGAAACTGGTATTCAGTGGAATACCATTTACCTGGTCAGGAATGCAAGGTCAAGTGGATTTAGACATTAAATCATCTCAAGGCAATTAGGGGTATAAAAGCTGGTCTGCCCAGTGACGTGCATATCCGTGAATAAGAAGTAAAAACCAGGCTCCCAGAGAAGTGCTAAACAAAAATAACTATACAAGAAAGGATAAGGACAACAGAAATAGTTGGAACTTGCTCAAAGTAATTTTTAACTCCTAGCTACCATCAGTTCTGAGGAAGGGTCACTGGACCTGAAATGTTAACCGATTTCTCTTCACAGATGCTGCCAGACCTGCTGGGCCTTTCCAGCAACCCCTGTTTTTGTGTGTTAATTTTTATTTGCACTGGCTAACACTTCTGATCATTGTGGAGGAAGTGTGTAATTATGTGTTTTCTGAAAAAGGATCACTGGACCTGGAACGTTAATACTTTCTCTCCACAGATGCTGCCAGGCTTGCTGACTTTCTCCAGCAATTCCTGTTATTTGTTTGTAATTAGCCTTTCTGGAAAGATTTTAGAGCAAATACGCATTCTTCAGAATAATCTCCATTCTACCCATTAAAGAGTGAATTGCAAATGTAATAACTCTTAGCCATTGCAAGCCATTCTAAGGCCATTCAGCCCAGTGAGTCCATGACAGCATTCTATTCCACTTATTCAGTTTTCTTGATATTTTCTCTGAACTGCTGTGATCAACTTCACAGGGTATCCTGTATTCTAATGGATTGCTCTGCAGAAGCATTTATTCTGATCAAACTCTACGCTTTTAATACTAATCCTTGTTTCTCATATCAGTTCGTCTGTAGTCATAATTCTGTTCTGATCCCGGTTTTTAAAATTAGTTAACCTCAGCCAGGGCACTTCAGTTAACTTCACTTTTCTTTCAACCCCAGGAACAAGGGACAGGTGCTAAAAAATATATATCTAGTGTAGCAGAGGGAAATTAACCCTAAATCTACAACTGATTTGAAGAACTACCCACCTAGACTTTTTTGTCCTTTAAGCATCTAATTATTCTTCACCCTCCTCCTTCCCTACAATAAATTAAAACATTTATTTTGCACTTTCAATCACTAGCATTGGAGCATAGAACAAAACACAGGGAAATGCTTTTGGCAAACTGGAGAGAGAAAAAAAGTTTTCAGAATTAGTCTCTCAAAGACGATCTCTGAAAGGTTCATATGATTGGCTCCTAAATGTACAAGTTTACATACTTGTGAAGAACAATTTAGAACTGAATACTGTGACTCCAGTTCTATTTATATAGTGAAAATATGAATCCAGAATTGAACATGAATTAAATAGCCCTCTATCCGAGAATAATAAAAATAGTTTATTGCAAAATTGCTTTGTGTACTGTAAAGAAAAAAGTTTATAATCTACCTTCAGGAGCCTTATCCACTGTATACCACAACCTAAAGCGGTCAGAATACTGAGCTTGAATTTCCTCCAGGTCATCACGAAGCAGAATGTCCTTTTCAGTCTAAGGCAAAAAATATTGACAAAATGTTCTGATGAACTCACATGCTATACAATTTTCTGCTGCTTTGAATAAAAACATGCAATCAGATTGGTGTATCCCCACAGCTGGAGTTAATCCAATACAAAAAGGAGGAAAAAAAAAGGTAGAAAAAACAAACAAATACAATGTGATAATCCTGACTACACTCCCATCACCACAGTTAAGGGCTTGCTTTTTCAGTGAGTTTCCATCCTCTATAAACATGAACTTACCTAAAAACCTGAAATATTTCACAACACACGCCAAGTTCCAATCACCCAATACCCTGTGACATGCATAGGTCTCAGGCAGCTAACATTTCAATTTTATAAATCTCTTAACTCTAACCATTTGCGAGGATAGGGAGGAACGAGACAATTTATTTCAGCCTTTCAACACAAATGCACATTCCTTAATTTTTGGCCTCTTCTGCATTCCCAGATTCCTTTTCCATTTCATTTGCACCTGTCAAAATCCCAGACATGTAATCCCTCATAAATCTATCTTCTCCTTTATGAGGCATGTTAATATCTAGCACTGTCTGACCTTTTAGTTACCTACCCTAACAGCTTTGGCTTTGTATCAACTTTTTTTAAAAACATGCTCCCATATAGCACTTTGATGTTTTACCACTCAAAAGGTGCTACATAAATGAACAAATTGTTGTCAAATAGTTGACTAAATAAACTTTGATTTGGCCTCAAATAGGAATTGATACAACTTTCACATATTATCCATTTTTGCTGACTTGATGCTAGCCTTCCGTTGATTTCGGTGAATAACCGAAAGTGAAGTGTCAGTTCTAGGCTGATGGTCCTGAAAACATCCAATTGCAATGATGATCGTAATAGTGAAATTCCAACCAAAAAATAACTGAGTTATGAGCACAGGATTTAATTCCCTAATCCTCCTTCATCCACTTGCCCAGTCAATATAGCATAATAAAAACAAAAATGTAGACAGGCAGCATCTGCAGAATGCTAACTCTGTTACTCTCTACAGATGCTGCCTAGAATCATCCAGCATTTTCTGTTTTCATTCCAGAGGTCCTGAGTCAGCAGTAGTTTTTCTTTTGTACATTCAAGTGTCTTTTACCAAGAGCACTTACCACCCTCTTAAAAAAAAAAAAAAGAAACTTGCCTCTCATATCCTTTAGGTATTTCCTCTTACCTTAAACCTATGACCCCCTAATAGTTGACAATTCCACCCTGGGAAAAAGACTGTCCATTCTATCTGCGCCTGTCATGATTTTTAAAACTTCTAACAGGTCACCCCTCATCCTTCAATGTTCAACTGAAAACAAACAGTTTGTCCAATCTCTCCTCATTGCTAACACCTTCCATTTCTGCACCCTGACGAAAGCCTCCACACGTTCCTTTGGTAGTGGCGACCAGAGCTGTATGCAATATTCCAAAAGTGGGCTAATGAAAGTTCTATACAGCAGCAACATGACTTGCCAATTTTTATATTCTGTGCCCTGACCAATGAAGGAAAGCATGCGAAACACCTTCTTGACCATTTTATCCACTTGTTGCCACCTTCAGGGAACTGTTGGCTTGTACACCTAGATCCCTTTATGTTAATGCTTCCAAAAGTTGTCATTTACGGTATACTTCCCTCCTGCATTAGACATTCCAAATGCATCACCTTCCATTTGTCTGGATTAAACTCCATCTGATGTTTCTCCATCCAAGTCTCTTGCTATATTCTCTGGCAATCCTCCTCACTATCCGCAGCTCCCCAATCTTTGTGTTGTCTGCAAACTTAGTAATCAGACCACCTACCTTCTGCTCCAAGTCCCATATATTACAAACAACAGGGATCCCAGCACTGGTTGCTGATCTCTAGGCAGAAAAACACCCTTCCAGCTCTACTACTTTTATGAGCAAGCCAGTTCTGTATTCATCTTACCAGATCACTATTGGTTCGATGTGACTTCACCTTCTGTATCAGCCTACCATGAGGGACCTTGTCAAAGGCCTTGTTAAAGTCCATGCAGACAGCTTCCACTGCCCTACCGTCAATCATCTTTGCCACTTCCTCAAAATAACTCCAAGTTTGAGAGGCACGAACTCTCCCCGCACAAACCATGCTGCCTATCGTTAATAATTCCACATTTTTCCCAAATGTGAGTAAGTCCAGTCCCTAAGAATCTTCTCCAATCACTTCCTTACCACTACAGACTGGTGAAACTTACGTCAATTTCCTTAAGCAAAGGAACAACATTGGATAGTAGCCAATCCTCTGCGACCTCGCCTAAAGTGAACACAAAGATTTCATACAAGGTCCCAGCAATTTCCTCCCTTGCCTTCCTTAGTATTCTGGGATAGATCCCAACAGGTCATGGGGACTTGTTTATCATAATGCTTTTTAAAAACGCCAACACCACCTCCTTTATCATATCAACACACTCTCTAAACTCACCATCCATCATGTGCTTGTCCTTTTAAAATTCCAATACAAAATATTCATTAAGGACCTCACTCACTTCCTCTGGCTCCACGCATAAATTTCCTCTTTTGTCCTTGAGTGGACCTACCCTTTCCCTAGGTGCCTTCTTGTACCTTGTATGTATAAAATGCCTTAATCCTGTTGCCAAGGATATTTCATAACCTCCTAGAACCAACTCCTTGTTTAAGTTAACAAGGTGTAGAGATAGTAGGAACTGCAGATGCTGGAGAATCTGAGATAATAGGAACTTGTTTAAGTTATTTCCTTTTCGTTTTGAGGTCTGTCTTCAGTTTCCATTACGTATACCTACTTTTGACTAAGCTCAATTTCTCTTTTCATCCAAGGTTCCTGGATCTGGCCTTATCCTTCATTTTCACAGGAAAATGCTGATACTGTACTCTACTCAACTGGCGGTCAAAAAATTCCCACATGAAATGTGGATTTACTCTCAAATTGCTGTCCCTAATCTACGTTCCCAGTTTCTGCCTAATATGGTTTTAATTAGTCTTTACCCAATTTAGTACTTTTAGTACAATTTAGTAGAATGGACCCAAGTTGTAATGGCTAGATTTTCTTTTGTTTGAGGCTACTCTAAACAAAAGGAGAAACACTCCACTTTATGCACGGGAAATATAGCTGCTTTTTCATTAAAACCAGCTCCACTAGAATCATTAACTACCAACGATCGGACAATTGGAAAATTTTGCATAGACACTGTCATTATACCTCTTAGGCAGTGTAGTTCAAAAACAATTTACATGACATTATCTACGTCTCTCACCAGAGTCAGAAGGCTAGGAGTTCAACCCTCTTTCCAGGCTGGCTTGGTAGCTGTACTGATGGTGCCCTGTGTCTGAGATGTTAAACCAAAGTCCTGCCTGCCTGCTCTCTTGGATACATGTAAAACACTCCACTGCAATAAATGCGTGTGTGCACGTGCGAGTGTCTTGACTGAACTCAAAGATCCTGAGGGGTCTGGATAGGGCAGATGATGAAAGGATATTTCCTTTTTTGGGATAACAGGGACTAAGGGAGGTCACTGTTTAAAAATAAAGGTTGCCCATTTAAAACAAAGATAAGAAAATCTTTTATTTCTCAGTTGTGTCTTTGGTGGAAGCAGAGTCTTTGAATATTAAGGTAGAGGTAGATAAATTTTTGATAAGTGAAAGATGCAACGAAGGATGTCTGATTTAATGAATTTTAAATACATTAAATGTAAAACTAAAAATGGTTTGAGTTGGTTACTTTTGAGGGGTTCAAGAAAAAGTTAGGTGAGATAGTCTTTCTAGAACAGTGACCTAATCCAGTACATGTCAGACAGCAGGAATGCCTGCAGTATTAATGGAAAATTTTGTACTGTTCCAGTTTAAAACAGGAGTTTAAACATTGCAGGCTATTGGCTTATTTTTAGATCAAAATAATCAAAGATTGATGTAGCTTAGAAAACCCAGGAATAGGAAGTTTTAGGCAGTTCAGAGCAGACCTGATCCGACTGGGGTCAAAAAGCAAATAAACTTTCTCTTCTAAAAGAAAAAGTATGGACCAGTTCAGGGATGCACAATCAGTAGAAAAGTTTAATTTGTGAAACCTGCAGACCAGGAGTATTATTTGGTTAGAAATCTGCATGTTGTTAAAAGTGGAGAAAGTCTGCACTCAATTTTGAGTATTCAGTTGACAGGAGACAGCTAGGAAGGATTAGTTATGAGCTTGAAGATTTGATTGGGAAGGGTAACTTCTCTGGATTTGAGCTGCTGTAAAGTGGTGATGGGGAAAAACCCTGCAAAACAAAGTTTCAATGTTAAGATTTTAAAATTTTGTTCTAATTATGCTCTAAATCTAGGTAGCATCTTTCTTCTTTAATGCGTAATGAGCTTCTGTTCTGTTCTTGAAGAAACAGTGTGACTATGCTTTACTAATTATAAAATAAACAATCCATCAGGACAGATTTCATTCTGGAATCAGACTTGTCGAGTTATTCTATCAGCTGAGATCATAAAGGTTATTGCGGGTAGTTGGGAATGTAAGTAAATCAGATTAGCCATGATCTTACTGAATGGCAGAGCAGGATCAAAGGCCTAAGTGACCTACTCTGCTCCTATTTCATATGTTCGATATTTATCCCTCAACCAACATCAAAACATTATGATTCTGATTGTCATGTGACACCTTGCTGCACACAAGAAAAACTGCTACATTTCCCTACATTGTTACAGTGACTCTCAGGATATCCTAAGGTTTGAAATGTTCCACATATAGAAACTCTTTTATACGCTCCCATTACAATGTCTTTAATTGATTAGTTGCATTTAGATTGCCTCAGGACAATTAAGATTCCAGTCTACTCACTTGGTTTGCAAAAAGCAAATAGCACATAGTTGGGTCTTCGTTATCTTTCACAATGGCACGAATTAACTGCAGCATTGGAGTGATACCTTCAGAACAAGAGGCAGTAAAATTAGTAAGACATCCAAATAAATTTATGTAGTTGACTGTCCAAATGATTTCCACTGTATTTCATTTAGGTTTGGTTTTCATCCCTGTATTCCCACAAGATAGGTCATTCCCTAACTTCTAATATTTAACAGGTTTAATAATGTTTTCAACAAAATACAGTACCTACCAGATCCACCTGCAATCAAACCGAGCTTTTTGGCATATTTAGTTTCTGGTGGTGATTTCTTGTCTGGCTGAATGGCAAATTTGCCTAGGAGAAAAGAAAATTACTGTACAACTGTTCCTCTCCAACCCATCAGACTCATAATACAATTGAGTTTCAGTCATCTTAAATCTGTGTAGGATACAAAGCAAACAAGGCTACACATACTTATCCTAATGAATAACTTTGAGATTAAATGTTCTCAGTCTCCAGAATAAAAAAAAGCAATATATTAAAACAGTACATTGGAGGAAAGCGTTTCAGGGCTGATCTTGTGGGCAGAGATAGTAGGAACTGCCGATGCTGGAGAATCTGAGATGACAAGGTGTAGAGCTGGATGAACACAGCAGGCCAAGCAGCATCAGAGGAGCAGGAAAGCTGACGTTTCGGGTCGAGACCCTTCAGAAAATCTTGTGGGCACTCTTGATTAATAGTCATCACTCAGTCAATGGATGGCACGGAGGAAGGAGATAGAAAATAAACTAAAGGAACCAAGAAATTTTGACATACTTGATGGCGCCACTAATACGTTGTTCAGGTAAAACACCCTAAAAATGAACTATCACAGAAGAAGTCCAACTAACTAAATGCCTTTAGTGTTATTACACAGTCCTAGCTTAAAAATACACTGCACTTAAGCTGACAATTTTGAAGAGGCGAAATATATTCAATTACTGGAAAATATGCATTCTTTTTACGTTCGTGATGAAACATCTGCAATTCACCTGAAGGTGAACATTACCAACCTGATGTTTCAGTTGGTAAAGCCTTCAGCCCAAAAATTAGTGCTCAACAAAATTCTAACAACTAACAAGACTTTCTGATCACTTCTAACTGAGCCTGCTGGAGGGAAGCCAAAAACAAATACCCATTGGACTGGAGAATTCAACATCCAACAAGAAGCAGTTCAATAATAAGTTTTGATATTCAAGGATATGCTGCAGGACTAAGCCTAATAGATGGGAATGAAGGAACATGATTTGGTAATCAACTTGTTTAGGGCATTTTAGTTTAGGGCAACATTGTACATGTCACGGCCAGAGTCTTGTATCCACCATGAGCAAATCCTCCATTGTGTACTGTGGCATGACACCGTGAATGTTGAGGAGAAATATAGATTAAGGATAAATCTAGCAGCCCAAACCCATGAACTAATAATGTTCTGAAGTATTCCAGCCACAGCAGAACAGCTGGCTTAGAACATTCCAAGTCAGGTTCAGTAAAGAACAGAAGGGGAGATTTAGGGCTCCATATACACAGATCATGAGTAAGATAAGGGCCCACGGTGTTAGACGCAAGGTGCTAGCATGTATTGAAGATTGGCTGTCTGGCAGAAAGCAGAGAGTGGGGATAAAGGGGTCTTTCTCAGGATGGCAGCCAGTGACAAGTGGTGTTCTGCAAGGGTCAGTGCTGGGACCACAACTTTTCACTTTATACATTAATGATCTAGATAAAGGAACTGTGGGCATTCTGGCTAAGTTTGCAGACGATTTGGACAGGTTAGGAGTGGGCAAAGTGGCAGATGGAGTACAACGTGGGAAAGTGTGAGGTCATGCACTTTGGTAAGAAGAATAAAAGCATGGACTATTTTCTAAATGGGAAGAAAATTCAGAAGTCTGAAATGCAAAGAGACTTGGAGATCTAGTCCAGGATTCTCCCAAGGTAAACTTGTAGGTTGAGTCAATAGTCAGGAAGGCAAATGTAATGTTGGCATTTATTTTGAGAGGACTTGAATACAAAAGCAGGGATATATTACTGAGGCTTTATAAGGCTCTGGTCAGGCCACATGCGGAGTATTGTGCACAGTTTTGGGCCCTATGTCTCAGGAAAGATGTACTGGCTCTGGAGCGGGTTCACGAGAATGGTCCCAGGAATGGAAAGCTTAACATATGAGGAACGTTTGAGGACTCTGGGACAATAATCATTGGAGTTTAGAAGGATGAGGTTGCGGGGGGGGGGGGGGGGGGAAGGGATCTAATTGAAACTTAGATAACACTGAATGGCCTGGACAAAGTAGATGTTTCCATTGGTAGGAGAGTCTAGGACCCAAGGGCACAGCCTTAGAGTAAAGGGAAGACCTTTTAGAACAGAGATAAGGAGAAACTTCTTCAGTCAGAGTGGTGAATCTATGGAATTACTGCCACAAAAGGCAGTGGAGGTCAGGTCATTGAGTACATTTAAGTCTGAGATAGACAGGTTCTTGATTATCAAGGGTTACGGGGAGAAAGTAGGAGAATGGGGTTGAGGAACTTATCAGGCACGATTGAATGGCAGAGCAGACTCGATGTTTTCCTGTATAACTGGCTGCAAGGGATCAGGCCAGTGATACTGGCTGTGCCGCAAGTACATTGAGCCCACATACAACAGATCCCCTCAAGGAAAAAAGGTTGTCACCTTCCTATGTTACAGAAGGAAGGTCATACAGCACAGAAACAGACCCTTTGGTCCAAATAGTCCGTGCTGAACATAATCCCAAACTAAACTAGTCCCATCTGCCTGCTCCTGGCCCATGTCCCTTCAACCCTTTCCTATTCACGTACTTATCCAAATGTCTTTTAAACATTGTAATTGTACCTGCATCCACCATTTCTTCAGTAAGTTCATTCCACACAAACCAACTTATAAAGAAATTTGCCTTGTGTCTTTTAAATCTCCTTGTCACCGCAATGTGCCCCCTAGTCTTGAGACTCCCCCCCCCCCCCCCCATCCTATGGAAAAGACAACCATCATTAACTCTGTCTATATCTCTCATTATTTCATAAACTATCATGTCACCTCTCAACCTCCTATTCTCCAGTGAAAAAAGTTAGACTATCCAACCTTTTATAACTCCAACCTTCCATACCTGGCAGCATCCTGATAAATCTCTTCTGAATCCTCTCCAGCTTGATAATATCCTTCCTATAACTGGGCGACCAGAACTGGACACAGTATTCCAGAAGAGGCCTCACCAATGTCCTGTACAACCTCAACATGACTTCCCAATTCCCACACTCAAATAACTGAGCAACGAAGGCAAGTATGCCAAACGTGTTTTTAACCACCCTGTCTGTATGTGACACAAATTTCAAAGTGTTATCTTCCTGCACCCTTAGGTCCCTCTGTCTACAACACTACCCAAGGCCCTACCATTAATTGTATAAGCCCTACCCTGTTTGTTTTACCAAAATGCAACACATCACATTTATCCAGATTAACTCCATCTGCCATTTTTCAGCCCATTGACTCATTTGATCAAGATCCCTCTGTAATCTTGGAATACCACTTCACTGTCTATTGTACCATTAATTTCAGTGTCATTCGCAAACTTACTAACCATGCCTTCTTGTCTGATAGCACCGCCATAGTGGCATCTGCACTCCCATCTTGTGCTCAATGACTCTTTCGTCTATTCGCTCATGGGATGCAAGAGTCTCTGGCTAGGCCAGTATTAATTGCCCATCCCATTCAAGAGTCAACCACTTTGCTGTGGATCTATAGTCACATATAGGCTAGACCAGGCAAGGATGACAGATTTCCTTCTCTTTAGGATATTAGTGAACCAGATGGGTTATTCCAATAACAGAATGGTTTTGTGACCATCATTAGACACTTAATTCTAGATTCTTTATTGAATTTAAATTTTACCATCTGCTATGGGGATCCCCAGAACGTTAGCTGGGTCTCTGGATTAATAGTCCAGCAATAATACCACCTGACCTTTGCTTCCCCAGATGTGGCAGTTACTTATGACTGGAAGTTAGAACAGTAATGTCTACTAAAGTAGAGCAGAGACTGGGTGCTTCTCAAGAAGTGGCTCACTTTCTGACCTATGTCTTCCCACCATTTTCAAAAAGTAGCTGTAACAGGATGAATACTCACCATTTGCCTGTGCTGGTGCAAAGTTCAAGGAAGCTCAAATTCCAATTCCTCCATCATAAATTTTGAACCAATCTACTGCAGTAAGCCATCAGGCTTCCTTTTGAAGTCAGTTACTTCTGCTAAAGCCTCAACCGTTGAAAAGACCAAAACAGTAATATTATGTCAATACCCTCAAATTCTCACCTTAGATAAGTAATAGGTTCCTTTAACACTGGGCCATATGCTGAAATTCTCTACTTTTGAGAGAGCATCTAAAGAACTGCAGCAGGACAAGATGTTCCAGAGCTACCTTCTCAGGGCAATTAAGGATGGACATAAACAGAAGGTCAACAGATCCAAGAGAAAAAAAAATAAAAGAGATCACTCCAAATTGTACTCTTGTTAAAACACAAATTGAAAGTATTCAGAAGACTACAAATTACATTAAAATTTAGCTTTCTGTAGGTCCAACAATTCCATGCTAATATTTAATATTTTAGTAAAATGCAGCCAAAGACAAAGAACCATTATATGCATAAAAATGCACAGGGTTTGATTAAAACACCTACTGTAGCACCTTATTATTCTTCCAAACAAGTCTGAAAATTAGCAAGATCAGCATCTAAGTTTCAGAATGGCTGTATTCCCCAAAATCTTAAAAACTTTTCTTCTGGTTGGGTTTAAAACATGTTTTCTTCTTGTTAAACTTCAGAACCTAATTCAAACGAGTGCAAATTCCTGCCACTTTTTGCTTTGAGAAGAAAGTCAAACATGCAACATGTCAAGCCAATTTATCACAGGATGTGACAAGCTGCTTGGCTCTAAATGCCTCAAAAACACCTCAACTGCCTCAAATCATTATAGCAGACTACCATCACTGTGGCTATTATCACAAACTACACAGCCCAGCTTGCATTGTTTCAATAATAACAATTGTTTTAAAACTAGTGAAAAGCAGACATTACATAATTCAGAATTTGAATCAGAGAACGCATTACAAGGAGTGATGCTTTGAGCTCTTTCTATGGCTAACAGTCAAACACCCAAGCACAAAGCTCACATATCACTTATGTTAAGGCAACAATTTTGAGATTATGAAGGTTAGTCTGTTGCTCAATAACTTGAGTTTCAACATTTCTATAACCTGACAATATCAAATTCTTTTAGTGTCCAGACACACACTGTACAATACCACGGAATAAATTCTTAACCCGTAAAAGGTGCACCCAAAAAACAAGAATTAGTTGTTCCTCTTTCACTTAATTTCATCCCCTATTCAACAACCACCATGTTAGGTTAATGGTTTTGTGAATGTTGGTTTCTTATTTCGAACCCAAAATTATAGCAAGGGATTGCAAACATAAATTTCACCTTTTCCTTCATAACAGAGTAATCCACCTGGTCCTCTGAAATGAATGGTGTCCCCAATCTTCAAGTCCTCCAGATATTGAGACATCTTGCCACCTTCTGGGAATTTGGGATGTACTCCTTTGAAATAGATCTTCAGGAAGACAATATTAATTTCAGTAAGCTGAGAAAACTAGTTTACATAGGCTGTTTATGCTGCCATGCGAAATTAAAGTCAGCTTCAGCAGGAAATTAAAATAGGCAAGAGTGAATGGGTATCTAAAATGCAAAGCCATGCATCTTGTGAATGCTGAATGATACAGATAGAAAACTGAATTTTGTAATTGTGCTTTAGGAATATTTGAACATAGAATCTAATCACGATCGTAGTTTTCTGCTCTCTGGCAGATCTAAGCAATGACATAGGATTACAAATACTTAGACTAACTTATGCAAGACAGTAGTTTTCATAGTGTTTTTAGAGCAAGGTATGCAAAAAGCTGCTGGGTCTGATGCAGTCCAATTATGTCCATCATTTACTAGTTACCCAACTACACTGGATTTTTAATTTGTGTAAACTCATTGTTTCAATGAATTATTAACCCAGATAATCTTACATTTATGACCAATGAACTGCAAGATTAATGCTAACCAACTGCAAACAATGATTCGCTTAATTTATTTACGTATTAATTTAGATAATTTGCTTACAGCACTACATTTTTACATTTTGTCCTTTTACTCTTGTCCCTTCTCAACAGTATTCGTACACAAACTGTTACTAAATATGTTGCAATTTTTAATTAGCACATGCATGTAAAAGGCTAAAAACCTGCACAAAAGCAGTATCTCAATTTGAGATTTTCGGCTATATACCCCATCTGACATTTGTAATAACGAAGGTTCATGATATTATTTGGAAACTCTGCATGTATCTATCCACCTTATAACCAAAGTTAAGTTTAATTTGTACTACTATATTTTGAGTTAAGGGAAGGATTTAGCTTTCGTTTCACTGAGTTCTATGAACGATGCCAGGTCTTGATTTGCTTACATGCATTGAAATGGATAGGTGAGTGCCTAGAAAGAAGGGTAGGCGACAAAAAAGGTATCCTACAATACAGGGAGACAGACAAAAATGGTTCTTTTAGAAGGTCAAGGAGGTCAAGGAACATACAGGCTCCCTATGGAAAAGAGATTTGAATTCAAAACCTGCAACTAAAAGCTAATCTAATAGAGACCATTTAAGCTGTTTTCTTGCTGACCAATCACAGCACAAGGCCCAGCTAGGGTAGGAGGATGGTGGTAACATCACTGGACTATCAGAATCAGAATCCCTAGTGTGGAAACAGGCCCTTCGGCCCAACAAGTCCATACCGACCCTCAGAGTATCCCACTCAGATCCACCTCCCTATAACCCACCTAATTTACACATCCCTGAACACTACAGGCAATTTAGCATGGTCAATCCACCTAGCCTGCACATCTTTGGACTGTGGGAGGAAACCACAGCACCCGGAGGAAATCTATGCAAACACAGAGAGAATGTGCAAGCTCGACAGTCGCCCAAGAGTGGAATTGAACCCGGGTTCCTGGCACTGTGAGGCAGCAGTGCTAACCACTGAGCCACTGTGCCGCCCCAATAATCCAAAGTCCCCAGAACATTAGTCTGGAACATGGATTCAAAAATTCCATCAACTGCCTTTGTAAGATAAAGTCAAGTAATTAATAAATATGGAAAGGAAAGCTTGTCACAGTAATGGTAACAGTTGTAAACATACACCCTTCCTAATCTGGTTTGGCCTACATGTTATCAGGCCACAACAATCGGGTTGACTCAAAAATGGTGTAGCATGCCACTTAGGTCAAAGGCAATTAGGATTGGGTAACAAATGCTGGCTGTGCCTGTGATGCCCACATCATGTGGAGAGAGAAACAATTCATGTTTCAAGTCACACTGACTCTTGACACATTTCAGAACTAAAAAGGGACTGGAAAACAGTATTTTGGTGCTATTGACAGGAGAGGAGAAGCAACTGGAACAAATTTGAGGGCAGCCAGAGCAAAACACACTGATGGTGGTAAATGAGAAATGGAGATGTGAAATAGGTGTAAAAGAAGATATGGAAAGCAAAACACGTTGACTTTGCTCTCAGTAAAGCAGACCCAAGACATGCTGCAGAGTGATGGGGACAATCTAAGAAAAATGGAGGTCAGAGGCCATACAAGTTGTGGAACTCATTGTGTCCTAGAAATTGTAGAGTGCCTAAGTGGAAAACAGCACTGTGCTTGCATTTGTATTACATTGTTAATTTGGATAATAACAAAAGTGTGTCTCTTATTTTGTGATAAGATCCTCCTAAATGAGCCAATATGCGATCACAAGTCACAGCAGGAAGACCGAGATTTGGTCCTGGTCTATATCAGTTTTAGTGATATTTATAAAATAAGAAGGTACAGCGATTAAACTGATAAGGCATCAACCTAAACCTTGTGGATAGCTCTGCAAGGATACTTCCCATTTTGGGGACAGAAAGAAAAAAATACTAGTTTGACAGAGTTTCTGGATAATCTACAGACACAAGGAAGCAGGGTCAGAGGTCAAGCCACAACAGATCATAAATGCACACATATAGCCTGATTAGTTTTGGGGAGATTACTGGTAGAAAAGTTTAATGCACTTCATTTAATTTCTAATGGTTTCAGTTCCTATGAAAATAATTCAGTTTAATGTGCGTTTTACCTTTGAAGGCAGAACAAATTTGGTTACGGGACCAAACTCGCACAACAAGAGGTTTTCATTAGATTGGCATAAGAGGTGCTGTTATCAGATTACTAGAAATTATGCAATAGCAGTATCTGCTGTTTGCATTCATGTGCTTAGAGAAGAGCGCGGACAAAGTTAGCTATTTAGGGCTGAGATAATGGAAAAATTTTCACTCGAAGGATTGTGGATCTTCGGAATTCTCTAGGAGGTTGTGGATCACAAGTCTAGAATATATTCTTGAATACTGAGGTAATGGGGATAGTGTAAGAAAGTGGAATTAAAGGTAAATCAGCTATAACCTTATTGAATAGTAAGGCAAGTTTATACTCTTATGCAACACTTAGTATCAGGATCCCAAATACGTAACAGGCATTTTGAAGCAAATAATCAAACTTAACCTTTAAAGGAGTCAGCTGTTCATAGATAAAGAGTGAATGGCAAGTTTCATTCTTGTTTAATGGTGAAAAATATTCTTCAGTCTGCCTGCTTTCTAGTTCAAAATTCTATTATTATGTTCACAGAACTCACCATATTTACAACTATATGAAGCAACATTTTGATTGGTGAAAAAGAAATCGGTATTACCTTGACAACAAGATCCACGTAGCCTTTGTCGTCATCACTGCTAACTGGAGTATATGGACGTACGACAAGGCTTCCATCAATTCTTGCAGAGAGATACACATGTTTCCCTGTAGGGAAAGATCCAAAATCAAACAATTGGTACTTCAATACAAAACTAAAAAAAAAAAAAACAGGTGAATTAACAGAATTTTAATTAAACTAGCAGATTTCCTGGGTTATTGCTTACAGAAGGAGAAGTTAGGTTGTGTGTCTGGTGGGCCACAAGTACATTTCTTTTTCTGTTGGGTAGCTTTCCCACAAATTGTTAAGTAGAACACAGCAAAAAAGGGAGTGAGAACTGTTTACATGGGAAACAAGTATAGGAATGAGAATTTGTAGAAGCACTGGAATGGAGTAAACAAAGCAAAGAAACATGGGGAAAAACAGTACCCTTAAATCCCACCTGGGTTTGCCTTTGCAAGAAGTGAGATTGGAGGCAATCAAGGCTTTTTTCAAGGAATACATAAATTCTTGTATTTATGAGTTACCCTAACATTCAAAGCAACATCAAAAACATTATTTTCTTCCTTTGATGGAATGTGTACGTTACTGACAAGCCAGTATTTGATTCCAACCCCAACTTGCCATGCATCAAGTGCCTCTTTAGAGGACAGCTGAAGTCACTGGGTTTGGAAGAATGGCAAATTTCCCTCACCGAATGCAACAGCAGTATCCGCTGTTTGCATTCATGTGCTTAGAGAAGAGCATGGACAAAGGGTTAGCTATTTAGGGCTGAGATAATGGAAAAGTTTTCACTCGAAGGATTGTGGATCTTTGGAATTCTCTAGGAGGTTGTGGATCACAAGTCTAGAATACATTCTTGAATACTGAGGTAATGGGGATAGTGTAAGAAAGTGGAATTAAGGTAAATCAGCTATAACCTTATTGAATAGTAAGTGAACCAAATAGGTATTTATGATAATTGCTAACAGTTTTATGGTTACCATATCCGAGACCAGCTTTCTTTTCCATATTTAGTAATTACTTGACCTTAGATTCCATCAGTTGCTATTGTAGGATTTGAACCCATGTCCCCAGAAAGTTAGCCTTATTAGACCAGTGACATTACCACTAACTTCCCACCCTTAAGTAGAGCACAGTTGGGAAGTGTTATGGAAGTCACATCAGTCCTACACCCCCACCCTCCGTGCCCCAATAAAGGTAGCCCTAAACAAAGGCTTTGTGCTATTGATAGTTCAGCAAGATAAACAAAGACCTAACTAATCAACAGACAAAGATGAGGCACTATACACATTGCACTGTACTTCATTGTCAGATACAAAGCTGGGATAAATAAACAGAATGCACTAGTATAATGTGACAGAGCACATTAATGTATTAATGCAGAGACTTCCATTTTGGTTATTCCATGCAGGGAAAGATAGTGGTGTCAGGACACGCGAATCTGGGACATTGTACAGTGAACAGCCAGTACAGCTGTTGCTCAGAGTATAAATAACTTACCCACAGGCAAACCAAGAATGTGATCTGCTGAAGGGAGAGCAAAGCGAAACCGCCTGGTGTCATGGCTCACAATCTGTTCAAAAAGCAAAAATGATGAGTAGTTACATGTTTTGATAATGTTTGAAAAAACTGAATACTAATACTACTGTCACACTCACCTCCTTATCTATTAATCGCAGTGGGTACTTCTCATTTTGATCTTTTAAAGTGATTGCAGGTTTCTTCTTTTTCGACAAAACATAGTGTCCCACAACAACACCAACCGTTGTTACGAGAATGGCACCAATTGCAAAGAGCACTCCTGAGGCCTATAAAAGAAAAATTACTTTATGGCAACGGGTTACAACATTTCACAACAATTATAGCGTAAAAAGTAAGTGACTTTTAGCATGAAGTGAGTCAAGGTTACTCAACTTAGGTGACAGAATAAATCCAGCAGCATTACTCAAATGCAAGCTGTAAGTTAAAAAAGTCACCACCAGTCTTACCACACCATATCGCTGCTCTTTCATTCGAGACACACGACTGGCGGTGGTTTAACTTGAGGGTTACCACACCTATGGTGGAGAGGTTGAGAAGCAGAAATCTTCATGTGAACCTCAGCCAGTGCGGGAAATGAATCCACGCTGTTGGCACCACTATATTGCAAATGAGCCAACCAGCCAACAGATAATTTACTACCTTAAGAGTACAAGATGAGTAAAACAAAAGTCAACTTTAATATCAATGCTACTATGCATGTGATTAAAATGGAAAAGAGCAAAATCTCATTTATGTGAGGTGTCAATCACCTGAAATTATAAAATCTCTACAGTGCAGAAACAGGCCATTTGGCCCATGGAGTCCGCACCAACCCTCCGAACAGCATCCCACCCAGACACACCCGCTACCCTGTCCCAGTAACCCTGCATTCCCCTGGGTAATCCATCTATCGTACACAAATTGAAAGCAGTTTTGCCTGGACAAAAAAAGTGAACATGCACCAAAATTGCACGGCATAACTGCAAGAAACAGCTTTTAGGGTGGGGAAAGAAGAGGAGGAATCCACGTATTTACCACAAAGAAGTGTGCTCAGGCACCAAGAAACCATGCAATCCCAGTTCACTGATGTTTACAACAGCTCAATTTCATAAGTTGAAAGATGATTAGTTTCAAGTGTGCTTTATCTGGAACAATTAATCTAAGAATCTAAAGTCACTGGGCCAGAATATACTGTAACCAGCAAACAACAGATAACAGCCTTCAGATGTGCTTTGTTAGTGGAGGAAAGATGGTTACAGATAAAGTGAGAGGAACTACTATTAATGAGTTAAACTTCCCGCACAGCAACGTAGTGATCATCATTTAAACAAAAGCAAACTTCACATAATTATGATACGAGGACAGTGGATGCATTTGCCTCCGAAATGCCTGAGAAAATTCAATCATAGGAGCAATCAATGGGTCCAATATTTGGGGCTGGGTCAGGAGAGGGTGCATGCACTGGGAAGGAAAGAAAGTGGCTTTGGAGAGGTAAGCAATGTTTCCGGTAGTGTGTGGCTGTGTTCTAACACTCCATGCACAAGTGATTGGTGTGCTGATGCAGTTCACAGCATTGACTTCTGTTTGTGGAGATCACTGTTGCACATGGACCTTAAAAAAAATTAGGGGGAAATGATGGTGGTGAGTGGAAGGCTGCAAATAGAGAGAGGGGTACACTGCAAGAGGTAGGAAAACTGGCAGGCTACAGGGAAGGGTGGGAGACAGGAGAGTGAGCGAGCACATGCCAGAGCACAGTTTTAAATCTGCCAAAGTATTTTAGGAGCTAGGAAAATTTGAAAAATCAGAATTAACTCCTTTCAAGTGAATGTGGAATTTCTATCTTAACGCTGTACTTGTTCAGAAGCTACTCTATGGGGAAAATGTAGTGAATGCTAGTGTTCACAGGTTAACATCAGTTATTAAATTTAAAAAAAAAAAAGAGATGGTGATTGGAAATGCAGTAAGAATAGTAACTGCTTGGTTAAAGTCTTCCTGCTTTGTGCATACACAAATGTATTAGTTGTGACCTCACCAGTCTGTGGAAAATGAATTTAAGGTGACATGTGTGTGTAGTATTTTTTGGCAGTTATTTTTAGAAAACAAAGCTTTTGTTGCTAATTTATTCCTGTTGCAGTAATTTAAATATGGTGGTACCAAAGAGATGAATGCTGTTTATGTGTTCACAGTGGCTTTAAGTTGAATAGAGGGTTGATAATTGTGGACATCGATGATCAATTCATCTAAAACTGATGCTGAGTAAGTCAACACATATGACTAGTTTTGTTACTATGTGACTGCAACTCAAAGTGGTTTACTCAAGAATGGGTATAGAAAAAAGGCTGCCTAAACCAAAAATAATCAATAGTCACAATGAATTTCAAAACAGAACCACTGTTTGACCAATTGCACTTAATTCTTTGGATAGATAACAGCAATAGCAGACAAAGGGTAATGCAGTTCTTACATGCAGAAGATTTAGCATTCTAGTAACCAGAATTTCTGACAGGTGAATTTTTAATTAAAAAAACTGATCTTTCAGAATTCAGATATTCTGAATTTGCGTTTTTATAAACAAAAACAATAGATTTTAAATCTGTAGAAGTTATTTTTATCCCTTATATTGAAATAACTGAGTCAGTTTTGGTTACTGTGCGTAAACAATGATATTCCTCTTGAAGCACCTGTCAGTGAAAGTAGCAGCTTGATAGGAGGTTGGAAAGTTGCGATTTCAGCCTGCTCTTCAGTTTAGTCACTTCATACAGGTTATTCAAATCCAAATTGATTAACTATTTCAATTCAGTTAAATATTTCTCCAAGCAGACCTGACTAAATAAGATAGTTATTGACTCTGACTGAGTCATAGATGAACAGCACAGAAACAGACCCTTTGGTCCAACCCATCCATGCCGACCATATATCCTAAATAAATCTAGTCCCATTTTACAACATTTGACCCATATCCCTCTACACCCTCCCTATTCATATACCCATCCAGATACCTTTTAAATGTTGTAATTGTACTAGCCTCCACCACTTCCTCATTACTTACACACGTTGCCCCTTAGGTCCCTTTTAAATCTTTCCCCTCTCACTAAACTTATGCTCTCTAGTTCCAGACTTCCCTACCCTGGGAAAATCCCTTGTCAACATGCTCTATCCACGTCCATGATTTTATGAGCCTCTACACGGTCACCCCTCAGCCTCTGATGCTCCGGGAAAACAGCCCTGGCCTGTTCAGCCTCTCCCTATAGCTCAAACAGCCAACCCTGGTAACATCCTTGTACACCTTTTCTGAACGCTTTCAAGTTTCACAACATTTTTCCTATAGCAGGGAGACCAGAATTGCATACAATATTCTAAAACTGGCTTAACCAATATCCTGTACAGCTGCAACATGACATCCAAACTCCTATACTCAATGCACTGACAAATAAAGGCAAGCATACCAAATGCCTTCTTCACTATCCTATCTACTTGTGACTCTACTTTCAAGGAACCATGAACCTGCACTCGAAAGTCTTGGTGCAGCAACACTCCCCAGGACCTTACCATTAAGTGTACAAGTCCTGCCTTGATATGCCTTTCCAAAAACACAGCACCTCACACTTATCTAAATTAAATTCCATCAGCCACTCCTCAGCCCATTGGCCCAATCTTTATATTCCCTTCGACTATTCACAATGAATGTTTGCACAGGTACAAGTAGGAATTAAATTGAAAGTTGTACAAGAACATTATTCTTTCTGACCTTCTGCTCTGATGCTGAACGCTCTGCATTCAAACATCTTAGTTTTATCCCTCTATGCCCCACCTCAAATACATTTCGGGCATGATGTAACACTGAACACTTCTTTCATCGGCTTTGTACGCATTTCTTTGGACGAGAGTTCTTTCTCAATCCCACAGAACCCCTTCACCTGCCTCCAATGCCTTTGCCACCGCTGCACCACACCTTCTGGTCTTTTACCTGCACACAACCAATGTTCCTCCAATCACCTGTGTTTCAAATGGGTGACAGGAGCAGAGAAATGATCTCCTTCTGAACTGACTGCACTGTGCTCTCGGATCCAACTGTGACTCTGTCATCAAGTCTGCTGACAAGGGTGGCGTTGTTATCTGGCATACTGACCTCTGTGTTGTAGAGATTTGAGAGACAGCTCTCAGACACCACCTCTGATCTCACCAGACCATTACCCCATCATTGAATACCAAGCTATTGGGCCCACGATAGTCACTAATTTCACCTGATGATCTCCACCAACCTGTACACAGCCTCCTCACTCCCCTAAACCCATACACAGCCTGCTTCTACCTCCCTCCCAAAATTATACAAAGTGAACTGCCTGGGCAGACCCATTATTTCTGTTTGCTTCTGCCTTGCAGAACTAGTCTCTTCCTACCTCGAATGGCCTTTTCCTCCCCTCCTCTTGTCCAGTCCCTTCTCATTCACATCTGTGATTCTTCTGACACGGTCAGTTTCAAAATTTTGAGTTTGCAGACACCAACCACCTTGTCTTCACAATGGTCATGTAATCCCTTTACCCATCCAGCCCCATCATTAAGATGGATTCGTGGCTCTCCACTTCCTCGAAGACAGACAGCTCCCCTCCCCTCCACCACGTCCAACCTATTTTCTGCATTTCTGCCCTCAGCCCTTCTCTTCTGATAAGTTAGATAGGGCTCCCCCTCCACTGGTCTTCATTTACCACCCCACCATCATCCATATCCAAAGGATCATAAACTGCCATTTATGCCACCTCCAGCAGAATGCCACTAGACATATCCCCCAACTCCCCTTGTCAGCATTCCTCCAGGATACCCTGGTCCACTCTTCTTCCATCCCAACACCACCTTCCCATGCAACCACAGGTGTAACACCTGCCCTTTTACTGCCTCCTCTGCTCCAGACACACTTTGCATGAACTGCATCACCTGGAATTTAGTCCACTGTATTCTCTGCTCATAATGTGGTCCCCTCTACACTGGGGATGCTGTTTTGCAGAATAGCTGTGTTCTATCTGCAAAAGTGACCCCAAGCTTCTGGTTCTCTGGCCAACATCCGACTCAGGCTTGCTGTAGTGCTCAGCGCAAGCTGGACGGACAGCAATCGGATTTTCTGCTTGGGTACGCTGCGATCTTTAGGACTCAGTATCGACTTTTATAATTTTAGGGACCAGAGCACCTTCTTTCATGCCCCTACCCAAACCTTCAGCATATGTATCAACATTCAGTTCTGAAGAGTCACTGGTCCCTAAACATCAACTTTGCTTTCTCTCCACAGATGCTGCCAGACCTGGAGTTTTGCCAGCTATTTCTGTTTTTGTACAGGAGCATTAGGACCTAGCTTGCACCTAACTTGGTTCCAGCTTGAAAGTTCCATGCCCAGGCATGCTAGGCATTGCCAAGTTCAGATTGGCAGGTGGTTATTTCCACTGACACTTAAAATAAGATTCTGACACAGCAAAACAGCCCTTTACTTTGCCAATGTTTAAACTTCGACTTGATGGGAGAAAATAGAAACTTGGAGTTATAGATTTGCTAGAACATTCAACAGACAAGTAAAACCATTTGTTTGCTCAAAATTTTGTTTGTAAACCAGCCATAGATTTTCTCTGACAGAATGGGAGCTGATGCCACACTGTGATCATATCTAATGAAAATAGTCCTTGTATGACCTTTTCCTATAATACTATCAACTTACTGATCTGCTGGATCGGTTGCCTCCATTTATTTGGAGTTGTGTCCTTGGTTTTAATTGGTGGATCCAAACCCTTTTTAATACTTGCACTGCTTGCAATTTTAAAGAAAAGTCCACTTTCTATTAAGTGCACACAATCAGAATTGTTTATGAAACTACCATTTTGTTTTCAACATCCTCCCTGAATATTACACTTGGACGTGTCTCAAACCTTGATACAATCTTTTTACAAGCCGAAACAAATGAATTTCAAGCTGGTTCATCCGAGGTTCTGCCATGCCCACTCAACTTCTCATTACAACTTTGTCTATAGTTGGACCAAAGAGCTGAATTCCAAAAGGTGACTGACTGCCCTTGGGATCAAGGCAGCATTTGACAAGAGTTAGAGTAAAATCAAGAAGTTAAGTAAAATTTGGAATCAATTCAATGCGACTCAGGGAAAACCTCTCCAAAGGGTGGATTCATACCTAACGAGCTCTGGTGGTTGGAGGCCCACTAGGTATTGTATTAGGCCTGACCATCTTCAGCCGCTTTAATCAATGACCTACCCTCCAAAGTTAGAAGCAGTGATGTTTGCTAATGATTTCAAATAGTGCTGAATGTTGTGCAACTCTTCTGACTGCAGTGGCAAGATCTCATTCACACCACACAAATATCAGGTAACGACCATCTTCAACAGAAGACAAAAAGCTAACCATCCTCTTTTAATGTTCAATGGCACAAAACATTAACATCCTGGAGCTAACATTGACCAGATAATTAACTGGACCAGCCACATACGTACTGTGCCTCCAAGAGGTTATAAATTCCATAACTCACTTCTGTCTATCTTGTTCATCATTCAGAAGGGCAAATCCAGAGTGATGCAATACCCACCATTTGCCTGGTGGAGTATAGCTTCAACAATCAAGACACACTCAGTATGCAGGATAAAAACCGATCATGTGACTGGCCTCCCACATTCCCTTAAAATGTAATTTCTCCTCCCCCCAATCACACAGTGGGGTGTGTACCATCTAAAAGATGCATTGCAGCAATTTGAAGCTACCTTGACCGCACCTTCCAAACCCATAACCACTAGCACCTGGAAGGATAAGGGCAGCAGATACACTGTGACATCAACTGCATGATCCCAAAGTCACACACCAACCCGATTTGCAAATATTGTGCTGCTCCTTAACTGTTGCCAAGTCAAAATCCCAAACACTGCAGGTGCAGCTACACCCAATGAAAGGCAGCAGCTCACCACTTCATTCTCTAATGTAATTAAAGATTAAATGCTGGCCTATTCACATCCCACGAGGGAATAAAAATCTGCTATTCACTAAGAGCAGGGAATACAGATTTCATTGCATCAAAGCCTTCAAGCTTGCTAAGGACAGGAATTTGCAGGCAAAGTGCCCCACCCAAATGCAGTTGACAAACCTGGTGATTCTTTAACCGCAAGCCTATGATTAACATTTCAGGACAAGCTGTGGTCCCTCTAATGCATTAGATATAGCCTAATGCCAAAAATAAATTGCCTAGTGAGTCAGATTTTACTCAAACCTAACAATGGGAAGGCACTGCAGCCAACATGCGAGATTAATTGAAGATTTTACTACTCATGTCCAAGGACATGATCACAAAATGCTGTCCCTATGACACAGAGATAACAAGATGTCGAGCTGGATGAACACAGCAGGCCAAGCAGCATCATAGGAGCAGGAAGGCTGATGTTTCAGGCCTAGACCCTTCTTCAGAAATAGGGGAGGGGGAGGGGGAAGGGGGTTCTGAAATAAATAGGGAGAGAGGGGGAGGCAGATAGAAGATGGATAGGAGGAGAAGATAGGTGGAGAGGAACAGACAGGTCAAAGAGGCAGGGATGAGCCAGTAAAAGGAGAGTGTAGGTGGGGAGGTAGGGAGGATGGACAGGTCATGGGGGCGGGATGAGATTAGTAGGTAGGAAATGGGGGTGCGGCTTGAGATGGGAGGACGAACAGGTTAGGGAGGCGGGGACAAGCTGGGCTGGTTTTGGGATGCAGTAGGGGGAGGGGAGATTTTGAAGCTTGTGAAATCCACATTGATACCATTGGGCTGCAGGGTTCCCAAGCGGAATGAGGTGCTGTTCCTGCAACCTTCAGGTGGCATCGTTGTGGCACTGCAGGAGGCCCAGGATGGACATGTCGTCTGAGGAATGGGAGGGGGAGTTGAAATGGTTCGCAACTGGGAGGTGCAGTTGTTTATTGCGAACCGAGCGTAGGTGTTCTGCAAAGCGGTCCCCAAGCCTCCGTCTGGTTTCCCCGATGTAGAGTAGGCCACAACGGGTACAGTATACCACATTAGCAGATGTGCAGGTGAACATCTGCTGGATGTGGAAAGTCTTCTTGGGGCCTGGGATGGAGGTGAGGGAGGTGGTGTGGGGGCAGGTGTAGCACTTCCTGTGGTTGCAGGGAAAAGTGCCGGGTGTGGTGGGGCTGGAGGGGAGTGTGGAATGGACAAGGGAGTCACGGAAAGAGTGATCCCTCCGGAAAGCAGATAAGGGTGGGGGGGCGGGGGGAAAATGTCTTTGGTGGGGAGGTCGGATTGCAGATGGCGGAAGTGTCGGAGGATGATGCGTTGGATCCGGAGGTTGGTGGGGTGGTACGCGAGGACGAGGGGGATTCTTTTTTGGTTGTTATTGCGGGGAGGGGGTGTGAGGGATGAGTTGCACCTCCTGCAGTGCCACAACGATGCCACCCGAAGGTTGCAGGAACAGCAACTCATTCCGCTCGAGAACCCTGCAGCCCAATGGTATCAATGTGGATTTCACAAGCTTCAAACTCTCCCCTCCCACTACCGCATCCCAAAACCAGCCCAGCTCATCCCCGCCTACCTAACCTGTTCGTCCTCCCACCTCAAGCCACACCCCCATCCCGTCCCCTTGACGGGTCCGTCCTCCCTACCTCCCCACCTACACTCACCTTTACTGGCTCCATCCCGCCTCTTTGACCTGTTTGTTTCCTCTCCACCTATCTTCTCCTCTATCCATCTTCTATCCGCCTCCCCCTCTCTCCCTATTTATTTCAGAACCCCCTTCCCCTCCCCCATTTCTGATGAAGGGTCTAGGCCCGAACGTCAGCCTTCCTGCTCGGCCTGCTATGTTCATCCAGCTCTACACCTTGTTATCTCAGATTTTCCAGCATCTGCAGTTCCTACTATGACACAAACTACTTTTGAACAAGCCGCAAGAATTGGTTTGAAGTCACAAGTTTCAGAGATACAAAAGAATTTTGCACAAAAGTAAAAAGATATTTTAAAATAGTACAAATAAAACAGTAGCAACGCAACAGCAATGATAACAGCCTATACTACTGAGCAGGACAGAAGATCAAGGTGAAAAGAAATTGTGCAAACTTAAGGATAAATGGTGTCCCTGCTGCAAAGAAAAGCTGAAGAATAAAGCAGCGCAAGAATGCTCCACACAGTGAATCATCATTTCTAGCTTTACTAGGATAGGAGCTAGATATATCTCCAAATGTGCAACAGTAAACTTGTATCATGGGGCACTTTGCATAGCTACAGCCCAAAGCAATTACATACTTTTGAATTCTGGACATAGCAACATTTCTTGTTCTGCAGCAACAGAACAAGGCACTAACACACAGGCGAGATAGCAAATGTTACACTTAACATTTCTCACACGCAAAGGAAAAAAATCAGGGTGCAGCTGTAAGAAAAATTTGCAATTGCAACGTGAGGCAGAATAAGTCTGCTTCTACTTTCAAGACCTGAAATAGAAGTTGGTCAATAGACCAAAGTTTACTGCACAGGTGCCAAACACAGACTTACGATGCTGCTATACCACAGGGGCTTTGTACATGCTTTGCCCATGACCTCAAAAAATGTATCTTTGCCGATGAAATACAATTTACCTTTCCCCTACTACCCAATGGGTGAAAATATCTTTCCTCAAACTCCTTCAATCTCCTATCCCTTCCTTAAATCTATGCCCCCTGGCTATTGACCTCTGTACTAAAGGAGCAAAGTTCTTTCCCATCCATACCCCTCAATTTTGTAAATCACAATCAGCCTTCTCTGCTACAAGGAATACAATGCCAGTCTACCTAGAATCTCTTCACAGTTGAAATGCTCCATTCCAGGCAACATCTTGGTGAATCTCCTCTGCATCTTGTCTGGTGCAATCACATCCAGAACTGGATACAGTACTCCCGCTCTGGCCTAACAAACATTTTATACAGCTCCATCATAACCTCCTTGCTCTTGTATTCAATGCCTTGACTAATAAAGGCAAGTATATCCCATTTGCCATCTTAACCACCTTATCTATCTGCCCTGCTGCCATCAAGGATTATCAGCATGCATATCAAGGTCAGCCATTTGGGCTCTTATTCATTAAGCATTCCCTTGACTTGTTAGTCCTCCCAAAACACATCACTTCTCACTTTTCTGGATGAGATTCCATTTGCCACTGTTCAGCCAACTGACCAGCCCACCTGTAGTCAAATGCTTTCCTCCTCGCAATTTGCCATATCAATTTTTGTCTCATCTGAGAGTTTGCTGATCAGACTTTACATTCACATCAAGATCATTAACATGCACTCGAAATAATAGGACATCCAACACTAAACCTTGCGTATATCACTGGACACAGTTTGAAGTTCAAATCAGCCTTCAACCATCATTACTTTCTGCCTCCAACCACTGAAACAAATTTATATCCACGTGCCATAATGCTGTGGATACATGCACTCTTACGTCCCTAACCAGTCTCCTATTCAAGACCTTGGCAAAATCCTTACTGAAGTCCATGTATACTATATCAACTGTACTACCCTCATCTATACACCAAGTCGCTTCCTCCCAATATTTGGGGAGGCATGATCTCTCCCAAAGCCAGACTGATTATACTTGATTAATCTTTGCCTCTTCAAGTGGAGATTAATTCCATCCTTCATAATTTTATACAATACTCTCCCTACTACAGATGTTAGACTCACTGGCACGTCATTTCCTGGTTTATCCCTGCCTAATGGTATCACATTAGCTTTCCTCCAGCCTTGCTGAGAATTAAAAATCCCCATTTCTGGTCCGCCAGTTTTTTCCATGACTACAGTAGGTTCTACTATAACATGTTCCGGCAACACAAATTGGCTGTAACGTGACTGACGAATAGGAGAACGCTATTTCTAAAACACAAACTTGTGTTGGCTTTAACACGATTTCATCAGTGCGCAGAAGAGTACGTGTTACTATCACGTGATCGTTTTGCAGACTTTTGTCTTGAGCACGTGGTGTGTTAGTGCCAAAACAGTCTTTACACCGAAATAATGTGATCATTTCACAGATTTTATTGTGAAGCACTGAGGTACAGTACTGTTTTTTTTTGCAAATTCTATTGTGTTGCCCACAAAATTGCAAGGACAAAGTACAAGAATTTTGACAAGCAGCATCCTGGTGATAAAATTGGGGGTGGTGAACATAAAAAAAGCTATAAACACTGGAAGAGAAGCTAGTTGTTATCAAGCATTTTGAACATAATGCCAGAACATATGATATCGTTCATGTAACAGGAATAAAAGGAGTCTTGTGCAGCATTAGAGACAATGCAGAAAAGATTAAAGCAAGCTGTACTGCTGGAACAGGTCTGACTGCTGGCAAATCTGTTGGGTCACGGACAAAGGAACGTGAGATGGAGCAGCTTCTAAGCGTGTGGATAGGAAATCAAACGAAAAAGCAATCTGGGACCACCTTTCTCACCATAAAAGAGAAAGCCTTATCAATTTATGAAGGTCTAACTAAAAACAAAAGCTGAAAATCCTGCAGATGTACCAGCAGTGGCTGGTTTGTTGGTTTTAAGAAATACAACGCTTTTCGTTATTGTAAAGATATGTGGCAAAGCTGCCACTATAGACGAGGAACATGAGACAGCATTTCCTCCTATAGTAAAAAAGTTAATTGATGAGTCCCACTGTGAAGACTTCTCTATAGCTGACCTACAACAACTTTTCGCTGCAGGGGACATTGAAGCTGGAGAGATGAAGTAGTAGTCCAGGATGCAGCACCACGAGTGCTTTCCACTTCTGCTTTGTTTTCTATCCTGAGGGAAATTGAGAAGCAGTTGCAGCTCTTAGAGGGCAACAATTACAATGCAGAATGCAGGATAGTGGCTCGTGGAATAAGAATTTGTTTGGCACCCTTTCAACAGCTTCATGAAAGGAGGATAAGGGCAAAGCAGCAAAAACTGAGTGTCTTTAAGCGAACCCCCAAGAAACAGAGGACAATGAACCACAGCCATTCACTTCTGGATTAACTATTCTTCATCCTAACCCTGCAACCACAACTGTCCCAAAGGTGGTGGTAGTGGTGATGACGACAACAAACCTCATCCATCCATTAACAGAGCAACCTCAAAACCTCCTCCCCCATCAAGTAATTTTGACGTTTTCAAGGTAAGATGTTAATTTTAATTCTACTTCATTATTAGATATGAATTAAATATTTAGTCAAACTGTTCTATCCTTTGTTAGGCTTTTGAGTGATTTTTGAGCAATTTTGAGTGATATTTTTTGGTGGTCTGCCCTAACCCCGCTTTTCCCATAGGCCCCGTTATTTCTCTAGAGCGATTTTCTATGACAATGTTGCGCAGGAACACAACTATCACATTATAGCAGAACTGACTGTACCTCAAATCTAACAGTTATGGCCATTAACACCAAAACACACCTGTAACAGACGTGCAGCACGAAAACGGACCCTTCTGTCCAACTCGTCTATGCAAACCAGATATCCTAAATTAATCTAGTTACATTTGCTAGCATTGGTCCCATATCCCTCTAAACCCTTCCTAATCATATACCAGATACCTTTTCAATGTCGTAATTGTACCAGCCTCTTCCACTTCCTCTGCCAGATCATTCCACTACCCTCTTAAAAGTTGTTCTTTTAAATCTTTCCCCTCTCATTTTAAACCTATGCCCTCTAGTTTTATTTAGAATTCCTACAGTGTAGAAGCGGCCCTTCGACCCAACAAGTCCACACCGACGCTTGGAACATCCCACCCAGACCTACCCCACTATAACTCACCTAACCTACATATCCCTGAACACTATGGGCAATTTAGCATGGCCAATCCACCTAACCTGCACATCTTTGGACTGCGAGAGGAAACCGGAGCACCTGGAGGAAACCCACGCAGACACAGGGAGAACGTTCAAGCTCCACACACAGTCGCCCTAGGTTGGAATCGAACCCTGGTCCCTGGTGCTGTGGGGCAACAATGCTAACCACTGAGCAACCATGCTGCCCCAACCCTAAGTGAGGATCATACCCCGCAGACCAATGAGCCATCTCTGTTTTGGACTGCACCCCACTCCCCCCAACACCAAGGAAAAGCCCTGTCTGTTTAGACTATCCATACCCTTCACAATTTTATAAACCTCTATCAGGTTACCCCTCAGTCTCCAACGCTCCAGGGAAAATAGCCCCAGCCTATTCAGCCTCTCCCTAAAACACTCCAATCCTGGAAACATCTTTCTAATATGTTGAGGTTGGTTGGCTCGCCAAGCTGGTTTGTTGTTCCGCAGACGTTTCATTACCGTACTTGGTAACATCCTCAGTGCAGCCTCTGATGAAGCGTCGGTGTGTTTTCCCGCCTGGTTTTTAAACTCTGGGGTCCGTTGCGATGGATTGCCTCACTTCCGGGTTTCCTCCGTAGTGGAATGTATATGGGGTTGAGTTCAATGTGTTTATTAATAGCATGCTTTGTGGAGTGCCATGCTTCCAGGAATTCTTGTGCTTGTCTCTGCCTAGCCTATCCCAGGATCTTGGTGTTATCGTCCCAGTCGAAGTCATGGTTCTCCTTGTCCATGTGGATTGAGATGAGGAGTATCGGTCATGTCTTTTTGTAGCCAGTTGGTGTTCACGTACTCTTGTTGTTAGTTTCCTTCCCGTTTGTCCGATGTAGTGTTTCTCGCAGTCTCTGCAGAGGATCTTGTAGATGACGTTGGTCCTGTCCATGGCAGGGAGTGGGTCTTTAGTTCAGGTGAGCATTTGTCGTAGGGTTGATGTGGGCTTGTGTGCCACTCTGATGCCCAGCAGTCGTAGAAGTCTTGTGGTGTGTTCTGACGTGTTCCTGATGTAGGGTAGTGTGATGAGTGCGTCAGGGCATGTAGAATCTTTCTGATGCTGTTCCTGTAGGCATCTCCTGACCCAGTTCTTTGGATATCCATTATCCTTGAACACTTAGAAGAGGTATTCCTCCTCCTCTTGGCGTAGTTCCATGTTGCTGCAGTGTGTTGTTGCCCTTTTAAAAATATAGTGTTCACATGCAGCTTCATTTGTGTGTGCTGGGATGGTTACTATTGAAGTTCAATACCTGGTCCATATACATACCACTACGGAGGAAACCCAGAAGTGAGGCAATCCATCGCAATGGACCAGAGTTTAAAAACCAGGCGGGAAAACACACCGATGCTTCAGAGGCTACACTGAGGATGTTACCAAGCACGGTAACGAAATGTCTGAGGAACAACAAACCAGTTCGGTGAGCCAACTAACCTCAACACCCACAACCCGAGCTACGGATCTACTCCAAAACCTTAGATCTTCCTAATCTTTTCTGGACCCTTTCAAGTTTCACAACATCCTTCCTATAGCAGGGAGACCAGAAATGCAGGCAGTATTCCAAAAGTGACCTAACCAATGTCCTGTACAGCCACAACATGACCTCCCAACTCTTATACTCAATGCATTGATCGATAAAAGCAAACATACTAAACACCTTCTTCACTATCCTGTCTACTTGCAACTCTACTTTCAAGGAACAATGAACTTGCACTCCAAGGTCTTTGTTCAGCAACAGTCCCCAGGACTATTAACTGTACAAGTCATGACCTGATGTGCCTTTCCAAAAACGTGGCACCTCACATTTATCTAAATTAAACTCCATCTGCCACTCCTTAGCCCATTGGCCCATCTGATCAAGATCTTGTTGTCTTCTACCACTTACCCAGCTTTGTTCTTTAAAGTTAGGTTCAACACCACTCCCTCTCTTGTAGGGCTTTCTATGTGCTGGCTTAAAGAAGATCTCATGGATACAGTTTTAAGAATTCCATCCTCATTAGGCCTGTCACACTTTTTCTATCCAAGTTAATATTGAGGAAGTTGGAGCAGTTTCTACTACCACCTCATTATTTTTACATTTGATATTTGCCTATACTCATTCTTCTAGCTGTCCCTGACTGTTTAGGAATCTATAGTAGACTCCCATCAATGTGATCACAACTTTTTGTTTTTAAGTTCTACCCATATGGCCTTATTTGAGGCACATTCTAAGATATCATCTCTCAATGTAGTAATTGACACCTTAATCAATACTGACACACCACCTCCTCTTTTACATTCCTCCCCATCTCACCTGAAGATGCTATACCCCAGAATATTGAGCTTACCAATCCTAACCAACTATCAACCAAGACTTAATGATAGCAATATCATGTTCATCCACACTGTCAGCTTATTTGGCTTGCTTGGGAGATTCTTTGCAAGAAACTAAGTGCTATGATGACACGCCATGCTCGCTTGTGTCTTAAACTTGACTACATTTGCCAAGGCTTCCAGACTGACTTGGTTTTTCTATACTTGTTTGTGCAATACCCCCTAATGGAGGGATATTTTTATGAGGAGAGGTTGAGTAGGTTGGATCTGTACTCACTGCATTTAGAAGAAATGATAGGTAACCTTATTGAAAGGTAAAAGATTCTTAGGGGGTAGATATTGAGAGGTTGTATCCCCTTGTGGGAGAGGCTAGGTCCAGACCGCATAATTTCAACAGTAAGGGCTCACTCAGTTAGGACAGATGAGGGATTTCTTCTTTCAGAAGATAGCGAACGTGTGGTTGTGTAATTAAATGTGTTCAAAACTGAGACAGACGGATTTTTAAATCAGTAAAGGAATCAAGGGTTATGGGGGAAAAGGCAGGAAAGTGTAATGGAGGATTATCAGATTAGCCAAGAATAGCACAGCAAACTTGATAGGCTGAATGATCTACTTTTGCTTCTACATCTTGTGGCTGACCTCTTCATGCCTCAGTTTTTATTTGCAAAGTTCTGCCAGAGTCTATTTCTGTTTATATTCATCACAAACAAAATACACAATAAGGATACTTGTTCAGGAAATGAATGGAAAATAATTAATTTGGAAAATATCCTATCAACATGCACCTTGCTGTTGTATTATCTTACAATGGATTCCGCAGTGAATTAAAATTGTTATACTACAGAAATCACAAGAGACTTTCTGCTTTGTAATTCATACCCAAGAAAGTGATAGTCGTAACTTAATTCAGCAGTTGTCACTTTTACATTCAATGGTAGCCAGATCAGTTATTTCACTGTGCTGTCTTCCTGGTCAGTTTGAGGAGAAACTTAATTATTATTTGAGAAGTCATTTTGCAATCCAAAGTCAAACAATACATATGAAGGAAAACACATACGACTTACCAAATAGAATGTTAAAAATCAAGGAAGTTATCACCGAGTTTAAACAAGTTGAAAAGAACACAAAAACATCAACACTCAAGACTAGGCTCAAATTAGGATAAAATGTTTGCGGCTTGGCACTACAGCAGTGAAACGTATTTGAGCAGACTCAAGCCACAGTTTTAACCAGGTCAGGAGCAAATTGGGCCTATGACCTGTCAAAATGATTTCTTTAAAGTATTTTTAGTAGATCTAGCAATGAATATCAAACAGCTACTTTGTGGAACAGAAGTGATTCACAGGATGCTTTATAACACAATGCACAAACTAGGATTTGAAACAAATGGAAAAACCATAAAATTTCCCCAATGTCAATAACAAAATGCAAGATTGCAGAGCAATTTGAACAAAATATGGCAAAGGGATGCAAGATCTAATTGGTCATATTGGCATACTTCTCACTATTTTACACATATAGTCAGCACTGAAATAATTTGAAATGGCAGCCAGCCATGTCAGCCCTCCACCCAAAGATACAATTTAGAAGAATTGCTCAAAAAAGTGCAGAGCATTTCAATGAGCTTAAATTGAAAGCAGGGCATTATTAGTACTTTCCAGTCATAATATTCATTTCTTCAATGATTCCACAAAGCACTTTATGCAAGCTATTGCATTGCAATCAAGCAAACAGTACTGCAAAGTTCAACTGTTCTAGGTTATTAATAATAAAACTTTTTCTCAAATACATGCAATGTCATTCCTTAAAAGGATAAATAACTTTCAAACTGATTTCAAGGACATAGTGCCAGAGCAACATTTTTAGATCCTCTGGCATTTTGGCAGTATTCTCCATTAATGATCCACCCACTAGTCAAATATTCCTATACAGACATAACATTCATATAAATACAGGGAGTATCCCCCCCCAACACCCAATTAGATTAAAGCAGACATGAACGTTTTTTCCCCGCTCAGGATGTACCAATACCTTCCAGTGTAGTCATTTCAACCAAAAGCAAAAACAGTAAACCTAAATAACCATGGCAATGAATTCCAAAACAAGTTTTACAGACCTGATCCCAAACGGGTATCAATAACATAGCAATGAAAGGAAGGCATTTTGCAAAATAAAAATCAGCAACTTGCTCACAGATAGGCCAGGGTAATAATCATTGGCAACTACTCGCAGATGAGCGTTTCCAGCCCAGAGACCACCTTCCCCCACCCAGCCCCACCCTTATTTACATTACAATTAATGCCGGTTGTACTGCTCCATTAGATACGACGGGGGGGAGACTGCTGATTCACAAACTAAGTAGCCCGGAGACACAAATCTCACTAACCAGTGAATATCCCATTGCCGGGAGAAACTAAGACGGCAGATTCTCTCCGAACTGATCCACACACCCACAACTGTCCTTCACTCTCCCAGCTCGCGCCATGCACGCATGCGTACACCACCCAGATTAATAAGGATGCCGAAAACAGCGCCGACCAGCGGCCGGGAAGACACATCTTGTTCAGAGACAGCGCCACCCAGCGGGCGGGAAGACGCATCGCTGCCCGGAGTGATCACCTGGTTGAAACACCATACCTTCAACCGACGGACCCCTTTTCTGGATATCAGCCAGGGCCTGGGCCATGGCATAATGGGTGGTATGGGGTGGGGGGTGAGGAAGAAGAGTAGAAGGTCAATAGTGGGACAACAAGGTGCAGAGCTGGATGAACACAGCAGGTCAAGCAGCATCATAGGAGCAGAAAGGCTGACGTTTCAGGCCTAGACCCTTCATCAGAAAACACGGCCTTCCTGCACCTATGATGCTGCTTGGCCTGCTGTGTTCATCCAGCTCCACACCTTGTTATCTCAGATTCTCCAGCATCTGCAGTTCCTACTACCTCGGATGGGTATATTGCCTTTTGGGTGCCAGGGTTCAAAATGCCATAGAACAGCTGCAGGGCGTGCTGAACAGGGAGGGTGAAGCGCCAGACATTGTGGTCCTTATCAGGACCTTTGACATAAGAAAGAGTAAAGAGGTTCTGTAAGCAGAACTTAGAGAGTTAGGTAGGAAATTGAAAAGCAGGACTTCAAAGATAGTATTTTTCAGATTACTCCCAGTGTCATGCAGTAGTGGAGATAGGAATGGAAAGGTAAGGTAGATGACTGTTTTACTGGAGAGATGGCGCAGGAAGGAGGGATTCAGATTCCTGAGGCACTGGGACCATTTCTGGAGGAGATGGGAACAGTACAAGTTAGACCAGTCACATCAGGACAGGAATGGGACCAACTTCCTCACAGGGAGGTTTCTCAATGCTGTTGGAGCAGATTTAAAGTGGATTGGCAGGGGATGAGATCCTGACAAATAGTTCAGAAGGGAAAGAAGCTCAGGTAGAGTTAGTAGTTAAAATGCGAGTAAGTGAGTCTGGAAGGAAGAGAAAACATAAGGTAGATAAGAAAGATGTGAGTTTAACCAGGCTAAGTGGACTATCCTTTAATGTCATGAGCCTGAGGAGTAAGGTTGATGAGCTGGGGGAACAGATGGACACATGAGGATATGACATCATAGCAACAACGCAGACTTGTTTGGAAGATGGGGAGAGTTGGCAGCTCAATGTTACTGGTTATAGGGTATTCAGATAAGATAGGGGAATGGAAGAGGAGGAGGGTTGCAATATTGATCAAGGCATCAGGAATAGCAGTGAGCAGAGATATATCTTGAAGAATCATCAAATGAGGCCACATGCGTGGAATTAAGAAAACACAAAACAATGGGGCAAACATGGTGTTGAATGTGCACTATAGAGCCTCAAATAGTGAGAGAGAGATAGAGGATCTGACACGTAGTAAAACATCAGAGAAGTGTAAGAATAATAAGGCAGTAATGGATTTGTTAAGAGAAGGTTATGCTTGACAAGTTTGATTAATTCTTTTAGGAGGTGACAGGAGTGTTGATGAGAGTAATGCAGTTGATATGGCCCTTATGGACTTTAGCAAGGCTTTTGATAAGGTTCCTTTTGGCAGACTGGTCAAGAAAGTAAGAGCCCATGGGATCCAAGAAAAAATGGCAGATTGGATCCAAAATTAGCTGAGAGGCAGGAAGTAGAAGGTGATGGTAGATGGATGTTTTTGTCACTGTAAGTCTATTTGCATTGAAGTTTCACAGGGCTCAGTGCTGGGGCCATTGCTGTTTCTGGTGTACATTAATGAGTTAGACTTAAATGTGGCTGGAAGAACAACACCTCATTTTCCCCTTGGGAATCCTGCAGCCTTCTGGACTCAATATCACGTTCAATAATTTTAGGGCCTGAGCAACTTCTCTCATGTTCTTTCCCAAAACCCCTCACACCAGGCCTTGTCATCATATGGGCTTCTACTATAAACAACCCACTGTCAGCTTCTGACGGCCCCCATTCGCGGCTATTGATTCTCCCAGCCTGACCTTTACCCGTTCCTTTGTCTGCTCAACTGCTTTTTTCTCTCTGGGCTCCATCTTCATCTATTGTTTACTTCTTACCCCTCTGCCCACCCCTTCTTTAGCAAGTATACCAAACTTTTCCTAGCTACAATCAGTTTTGAAGAAGGGCCACTGGACAAGAAGCGTTAACTCTGCTTTCTCTCCACAGATGCTGCCAGACCTGCTGAACTTTTACAGCAATTTCTAATTTTGTTAAATGTGGGGCTATGATCCAAGAAGTTTGCAGATAGTGAAAATTGGCGTGTGGTCAATAGTGAGGATAATAGCTGCTAATTCCAGGAGAATATCAATGGACTTGTCAAGTGGGCAGAGCAGTAGCAAATGGAATTCAACCTGGAAAATTATGAGGTAATACACTTGGGGAGGGCTAACAAGATAAGGGAATATACTATGAATGATAGGACCCTGGAAAGTACTGAAGATCAGAGGAACCTTAATGTGCATAATCACAGATCCCTGAAGGTAGCAGGGCAAGTAGATAAGGTGGTTAAGAAGGCATATGGGACATTTGCTTTTGTTAGCCATGACATTGAATGTAAGAGCTGTAAGAGTTTATGCTGGAGTTGTATAAAATGATAGTCAGACGACACCAGTTCCATCTCCACAGTATAGGAAGGATGTGATTGTACTAGAGACAATGCAAAGGAGATTTTGATTTTGATTTTATTGTCATGTCTACTAAGTACAGAAGTACAGGAGTACAATGAAAAGTGTACAATGTCACCACACATAATGCTATCTTATGTACAAAGGTACCTAGGTGTAAAAAGCTTAGGTACAAAGTAGTAAAAGAGATACAAAGTTAAAAAGTTAAGCATCACAGACCATCACAGTTTAAGTAGAAAAATAAAGAAATAAGGGAATAGTCAACATTAAAGTCCTTAATTCATATTAAGATTTACAAGGGATGGAAGTTCTGAGCAATGAGGAAAGATTGGATAGGCTGGGGTTGATTTCTTCGGAACAGAAAGGCCAAGGTGGTCTTGATGGAGGTGTAGAAAATAATAAGGAGCATAGTTAGGGTGTATGGGAAAGCACTTTTTACTTTAGTATGGTGTCAGTAACCAGGAGGTATAGATTTAAGGTAAGAGTTAGAAGGCCGAGAATACAGTTGAGGAGAAATCTTTTCACCTAGAGGGTGGTGAGAGTCAGGAACGCACTGCCTATAAGGGTGGTTGAGAGAGAAACTCTTGAAATATTTAAGCAGTATTTAGGTATTCACTTGTATTGTCAGATCTTCCAAGACTATGGGCCAAGAGCTGGAAATTCGGATTAGTGTTGTCAGATCTTTGACCAACACAGACACAATGGACTGAATGGCCTCCTTCTGTGCTGTTAACTATAAATCTATGATAAAATACATTGTATACACTACATGCACATTCTGGGAAGGGGGAAAGATAATGGAACTCCAAGTTGTAGTTTTTCAAATTGTCCTAGGGATCTGGACGCTGCTGACAAGTTTGTAATTATTGGCCAGCCACCTTTGCCTGCTTCTTGATCCTTCTGCCAATGGGAATAGTTTCTCACTATCTACTCTGTCCAAACATTTTATGATTTTGAATAGCTCTATCAAAACTCCTCTTAAACTTCTCTTGTCAAATGAGAGCAGCTCCAGCTTCTCCAAACTATCCATGTAGCTGAAGTTACACCCGGAACTATTATTGTGAAATTTTTCCCCTGTTTTGCTATAGCTTTCACATTCTAGATGCCCATGAATTAACTGTCTGCATTATTGGAAACTAACTATCTTCGTATCCCTTAATGTCTGAAGGCCATATTGTGGCAACTTACTCCATTTCATATTTTTCCTCTTGGCACTCAACCACTGCTAGTTTTTCCGCATTTTCTTTCATACTATTATTTATGTACAACTGTAAGTGTGCTGGCCTCACCTCTTCATGTTGTTTACCAGTTTTAAAGTCCCATCTTCAAACTTTAGTTGTCTCTGCTTATTCTCTTCCGTTCTTGAGTATTCTTTATTAATTTCTATTTACCTTTAGCATTTCTCTGTGAAATTCCGTAAGTTTTTTTTGTAAGGTGCTGCAGATGTACAAGTTTGTATTGATATATTAACTGGTGAAAGCCATATTCTGCGTGGCTACATAAGGCAAAATATGCCAAGATGACTCAAAGTTGAAATATTTTGGAGTTTGGACATGCTGACTCCAAGCCTAGCCTTCTAATTGACATTCCTATTGAGTGAGACTCCGCTTTAAGATTGCCCTTGTCGTTCTAGCAAAATGCCTTTTGAGTTGTGGAAAAGCTGGAATTAACTTCATTAGTATGACAGCATTAGGGAAAAACACATATTGTTCTGTTGATTTAATAAACTTGACGATTAAGAAAGAAACCAAAAATTACCTGGCCAAGATAAATAAACAGTCCAAACAGCCCCATGTTGACTATGAAAGGAGCCTTTACATATCCTAGATGCCACTTGTCAAGCCTGCGCTATAGAAATGAAGTTCACCATGTGTAGTATAGGTTAATGGTTCTGAAAGATGTACTGTTGGAGTTGCATTTCCTCTGCCCAATCTGATGACGTAACACAGTCTTTGGACAGTGAATCAAACAACCTAGCAGCACCAGGTCACAATGGATATAATTGATAAAAACCAAAAGAACTGTGAATGCTGCAAATCAGAAACAAAAGCAGAAATTGCTGGAAAAGCTGAGCAGGTCTGGCAGCATCTGTAGAGTTAATGTTTCAGGTCCAGTGACCCTTCCTTGAACAGAAATGTTAACTCTGATTTCTCTCCACAGGTGTTGCCAGACCTGCTGAGTTTTTCCAGTAATTTCTGATTTTATAATGGATATAGTTGTGTCATCTCTGGCCTGATGTTAGTTATGTTAATGTAGCTATGACACTGTAATCTGATATACTTATGATTGCCATCTGTAGCCATATTTAGTGTGAAAGTATAATGGGTTGCTTTGAAGTCTAATCCTGAGGCCGTTGCTTAGTTTTGCCTTCTCCAAGCTCCATCAGTTGTCTAGAACTCAAGCTCATAATGTGGCATCATACCACATGATAAGAGTATCCCTTTCCAAAAAAGGTTATCACTATCTGTAGCTTGTCCCAAGAGCCAGTAATCCAGCAATATTCAATATTCAAATCATCTCAAGCGGTGAATTTGAGCTCAACCCTTTTACTCCATTGAACGTTATTCTATGGTGATGATTTCAGGGCAATGTCCTTCCATACTAAAATCAAATCAGTTTAACAAACTTGAGACAGAATGTTTGCTGTAATGCACAACAACTGTAGTACATTCTTTAAACATGAGATGTCACTGTTCAGCTTTTATTCTCCTCTTACCTACTTTTCAAAAGTCCCTTAAACAGCTATTAATGGATAAGGCAAATGATTAATTAGAGGATGTTGGTTCTTCACATGCCGATCCCCTCACTGCATTTGGGACTAATTATGCAAAATTACAGAATTAGCGCTCTTAAAACCGATCTGGCTGCTGGCTCTGATGACATTTACCTTATGGTTCTCTAATAAGTAGGGACTATGAAAGGAATGGCATTAATTGCTAAAGGAACAGAGTGTACAAGAAGGCAAGTGTTGCTGCAACTGTCCAAGGCATTAGTGAGATCACACCTGGGAGTATTGCACACAATTTTGGTTCCCTTACTTGAGAAGGGATGTCGTTGTATTGGAGGCAAGTATTCAATCATAGAGTTGTATAGCATGGAAACAGACCCTTTGGTCCAACTTGTCCATGCCAACCAGATATCCTAAAGGTCAGAGAAGGTTCACTGGATTGATTCCAGAGATGAGGGTTTGCCTTATGAAGAGAGATTGAGCAGTTTAGGCTTGTATTCTCTGGAGTGTTGAAGAATGAGAGATCTAATTGAGGTATATCAGCTGCTAAAGGCGATTGACAAAGTAGACATAGAACAGATGTTTCCTCAAGTGGGACAATCTATAATGAGAGATCATTGTTTTAAGATTAGGTGTAGCAGATTTAAAACAGAGATGAGGAGAAATTACTTCTCTCAAAGAATCATGAATGTGTGGAATTCACTTATCCCAGATTTCAGTGGATGCTGGGTCATTGAGTAAATTCAAGGAGGAGATAGACAGATTTTGAATTAGTAGTGGGTTGAAGGGTTATGAAGAGCAAGCAGGAAAGTGGAGTTGAGGCTAAGATGAGATCAGCCGTGATTGTATTAAGCAGTGGAACTGGCTCAAGCAGCTGAATTGCCCACTCCTACTCCAAACTCTTATTTTTTTTCATATTCTGTGAATCACTGCTTATTGAACTCTACAATTAAACTCATATACTGGAGGTACCCATGTGGTAGCTATATTTAACAACACTGTACTGGAAAATTATAGTTATTCAGTTGTGGACAAGTTGCTAAAGAAAGATCATATGAAAATACACCCTGTGATCCCCTTGAAGGAAAATGTTACTTGCAAATCAAAGCATGACTATAAGAAAAGAAGGATGGAAATCACAAGCTTTGTTTAATTTTGGGAAGAAGTTACAAAATTAGTGGATGATGGCAGTCCAACTGATATCCAGACTTTTACAAAAAAAATGATTTTATTCAAGTGCTGCGCAAAAGGCTGCTTAGTAATTTTGAATCTTGAGGAATAGTAAATAGATTTAGGCTGAATAATGACCTGGTTACATTCTTTTCATCAGAAAGTGGTTATTAAAGACAGGGCCTTGATATACTGACTGACCACTGACAGAATCTCACAGCAATCAGAGCTGGAATTCTGCTTTAACAAGATGTAGAGCTGGACGAACACAGCAGGCCAAGCAGCATCAGAGGAGCAGGAAAGCTGACGTTTCAGGCCTAGACCCTTCTTCAGAAATGGGGGAGGGGAAGGGGGTTCTGAAATAAATAGGGAGAGGGGGAGGCAGAGAGAAGATGGATAGAGGAGAAGATAGGTGTAGGGGAGACAGACCGGTCAAAGAGGCAGGGATGGAGCCAGTAAAGGTGATTGTAGGTGGGGAGTTAGGGAGGGGATAGGTCAGTCCAGGGAGGACGGACAGGTCAAGGGGGCGGGATGAGGTTAGTAGGTAGGAGATGGGGGTGGGACTTGAAGTGGGAGGAGGGGATAGGTGGGAGGACTAACGGGTTAGGGAGGTGGGGACAAGCTGGGCTGGTTTTGGGATGTGGTAGGGAAAGGAGAGATTTTGAAGCTTGTTAAGTCCACATTGATACCATTGGGCTGCAGGGTTCCCAAGCGGAATATGAGGTGCCGTTCCTGCAATCTTCGGGTGGCATCGTTGTGGCACTGCAGGAGGCCCAGGATAGACATGTCGTCTGAGGAATGGGAGGGGGAGTTGAAGTGGTTCGCGACTGGGAGGTGCAGTTGTTTAGTGCGAACAGAGCGTAGGTGTTCCGCAAAGCGGTCCCCGAGCCTCCGCTTGGTTTCCCCGATGTAGAGGAGGCCACAACAGGAACAGCGGATACAGTATACCACATTAGCAGATGTGCAGGTGAACATCTGCTTGATGTGGAAAGTCTTCTTGGGGCCTGGGATGGGGGTGAGGGAGGAGGTGTGGGAGCAGGTGTAGCACTTCCTGCGGTTGCAGGGAAAAGTGCCGGGTGTGGTGGGGCTGGAGGGAAGTGTGGAGCGGACAAGGGAGTCTCGGAGAGAGTGGTCCCTCCGGAAAGCAGATAAGGGTGGGGAGGAAAAAATGTCTTTGGTGGTGGGGTCAGATTGCAGATGGCGGAAGTGTCAGATGATGATGCATTGGATCCGGAGGTTGGTGGGGTGGTACGTGAGGACGAGGGGGATTCTGTTTTGGTTGTTATTGCAGGGAGGGGGCGTGAGGGATGAATTGCGGGAAATATGGGAGACACAGTCGAGGGCATTCTCGACCACTGAGGGGGGCAAGTTGCGGTCCTTGAAAAACGAGGACATCTGAGATGTTCGCCAGTGGAATGCCTCATCCTGGGAGCAGATGCGGTGGAGGCGAAGGAATTGGGAATAGGGGATGGCATTTTTGCAGGAAGGTGGGTGGGAGGAGGTGTGTTGTAGGTAGCTGTAGGAGTCGGTGGGCTTGAAATGGATATTAGTTTCCAGCTGGTTGCCAGAGATGGAAACAGAGAGGTCCAGGAAGGAGAGAGAGGTATCAGAGATGGTCCAGGTGAACTTAATGTTGGGGTGGAAGGTGTTGGTGAAGTGGATGAACTGTTCGAGCTCCTCGTGGGAGCAGGAAGCAGCGCCGATACAGTCATCAATGTAACGGAGGAAGAGGTGGGGTTTAGGGCCAGTGTAGGTACGGAAGAGGGATTGTTCCACGTAACCTACAAAGAGGCAGGCATAGCTTGGGCCCATGCGGGTACTCATGGCCACCCCCTTTGTCTGTCGGAAGTGGGAGGAATTGAAAGAGAAGTTGTTGAGTTGAAAGAGAAGTTGTAAGAGAAATTGAAAGAGAAGTTGTCAGATGACATGTCCATCCTGGGCCTCCTGCAGTGCCACAACGATGCCATCTGAAGATTGCAGGAACGGCACCTCATATTCCGCTGGGAAACGCTGCAGCCCAATGGTATCAATGTGGACTTCCCAAGCTTCAAAATCTCCCCTTTCCCTACCGCATCCAAAACCAGCCCAGCTTGTCCCCGCCTCCCTAACCTGTCCTTCCTCCCACCTATCTCCTCCTCCCACCTCAAACTACCTACCATCTCCTATCTACTAACCTCATCCCGCCCCCTTGACCTGTCCGTCCTCCCTGGACTGACCTATCTCCTCCCTAACTCCCTGCCTACACTCACCTTTACTGGCTCCATTCCCGCCTCTTCGACCTGTCTGTCTCCCCTCCACCTATCTTCTCCTCTTTCCATCTTATATCTGCCTCCCCCTCTCTCCCTATATATTTCAGAACCCCCTTCCTCTCCCCCATTTCTGAAGAAGGGTCTAGACCCAAAACATTAGCTTTCCTGCTCCTCTGATGCTGCTTGGCCTGCTGTGTTCATTCAGCTCTACACCTTGTTATCTCAGATTCTCCAGCATCTGCAGTTCCTACTATCTCTGGAATTCTGCTTTTTTGTCTTTTTGATTAAGGATCTGGTGAGAGAATTGGTGGAGTTATCTACAAGTTATATGATCCAAAGAGATGTATGCTAACAGTCCCTTGGTAATCCAGAATATGAATATTGCTGAAAATAAAGAGAGACAAATTGTTGAGGCTTTGTGTCTTCCACTCCTCTGGACGAATGCCAGAATTGCAAAAGATCAGAACAATTTATCCTCCAGGAGTAAAGTGTGCTGATTGGTTGGCAAGTTGACTTGTTGCCATGGAGAAAGCAAAATCGGGTATTATAGCCTCCCCAAACTTTGAGATAATTCTTAAAAAGCAAATGATTTAACATATTCCTTTGGTTTGCAGAGGATGGATATAAGAATAAGAATTATGTCACTTCTGGCAAGCATAACTCAGTCATGTTACGAGTTGGATTGACAATGTTAAATTGTTGAGTCAATTAGCACACTCATGATTGTTTAGCAGTGTTGCCAGATCATGGAGTCACACCTAACAGTAGTCATTTTGTTTTGGGTTTTGCAAGCATGGACAGTTTCAGTAGAGTTTGTACTCTGTTATATGAAGAGCTGGAACACATGCTGTTTGATTCAATCAACATGTCACTGGGAAGTACAGTCTATGTAATTGGCATTACACTAGCACTAAAATTTGACTTGCCAATCAACACCCTTTTCTCCTGTGTAATAAATTGCTGGAAAAAGAAGACAGATTTTGTTGAAGTTGTATCATCTTGCATCATCAGGCCAAATTCACAAGAAATACAAATGTAAAGGAAAACAATATTTATGTTGTTCTGAGGAAGGGTCACTGGACCCGAAATGTTAACTTTGTTTTCTCCTTCACAGATGCTGCCAGAGTTGCTGAGCTTTTCCAGCAACTTTGTTTTTGTTCCTGATTTACAGCATCCACAGTTCTTTCGGTTTTTATTTATGTTGTACTATTGGTTGGAAAATGAATTGTAATTGGTAGAGGCAGTGCCATGGATAAGGCATCAATTTGATAATCTGATCAGGTGTACTCTAGTACTCTGTGGGAAGCAAGGGAAGAGATTACTTTGCTGAGTCACTTGTAGCATCGATAACCACAAGTGAGGTGCCGGAAGACTGGAGGTTGGCTGACATGGTGCCACTATTTAAGAAAGGTGGTAAGGAAAAGTCAGGGAACTCTTGACTGGTAAGCCTGACATCTGTGGTGGGCAAGTTGCTGGAGGGGATCCTGAGTTACAGGATTTACATGTATTTGGAAAGGCCAGGACTGATTAGGGATAGCCAACATGGCTTTGTGTGTGGTAAATTGTCTCTCACTAACTTGATTGAGTTTTTAGAAAAAATAATGAAGAGGATTGATGAGGGCAGAGTGGTGGATGTGATCTATATGGACTTCAGTAAAGCGTTCGACAAGGTTCCTCATGGTAGGCTGGTGAGCAAGGTTAGATCACATGGAATAGAAGGAGAACTAGCTATTTGAAACTGGCTCAAAGGTAGAAGGCAGAGGGTGGTGGTGGAGGATTGCTTTTCAGATTGGAGGCCTGTGACTGATGGTGACCAGCAATCGGTGCTGGGTGCACTGCTTTTTGTCATTTATATAAATTATTTGGATGTGAAAATAGGAGGTATAGTTAGTAAGTTTGCAGAAGACACTAAAATTGGAAGTGTAGCGGACAGTGAAGAAGGTTACCTCAGGGTACAATGGGATCTTGATCAGAGGGGCCAATGGGCCAAGAGTGACAGATGGAATTTAATTTAGATAAATGTGAAATGCTGTATTTTGGAAAGGTAAATCAAGGCAGGACTCATGCATCTTAATGGTAAGGTCTTGGGGAGTGTTGCTGAACAAAGATACCTTCATGTGCAGGTTCATAGTTCCTTGAAAGTGGAGTCACATGTGGATAGGATAGTGAAGAAGATGTTTGGTACGCTTGCCTTTATTGGTCAGTACATTGAGTATAGGAGTTGGGAGGTCATGTTATGGCTGTACAGGACATTAATTAGGCTGCTTTTGGAGTTTTTTGTGCAATTCTTGTCTCCTTCCTATAGGAAGGTTGTTGTGAAACTAGAAAAGGTTCAGAAAAGATTTATGAGGGATATTGCCAGGGTTGGAGGGTTTGTGCAATACAGAAGGACTGAATAGGTTGAGACTATTTTCCCTGGAGCGTCAGAGGCTGAGGAGTAACCTTATAAATGTTTATGAAATCATGAGGGACATGGATAGGGTTAGTAGGCAAGGTCTTTTCCATGGGGTGGGGGAGTACAAAATTAGAGACCATAGGTTTAAGGTGAGAAGGGAAAGATACAAAAGGGAGCTAAGGGGCAGCTTTTTTACACAGATTATGGTGTGTGTATAGAATGAGTTGCCAGAGGGAGTGGTGGATGCTTGTATGATTACAACATTTAAATGGCATCTGGATGGTTATGTGAATAGGAAGGGTTGAGAGGGATATGGGCCAAATGCTGACAAATGGAACTAGATTTATATAGGATATCTGGTTGGCATGGGTCTGTTTCCATGCTGTATACCTCTATGACTGACATTTGAAACGATGCTGTGGCTTTAAGAGGTGTACTTTGTCCTTTTTTTAAAAGAGAGGCTTTAAGACAGAGGTAATGAGCTGTCTACTTGGAAAGCCAATAGAGTAAACAGCTTGTGAGGCCTTGGGTTTTTTAAAAATTGGAACAATAGAAGCAGACTGGCTGGGTGTGGCCAGCTCTCACCTACCAGGATTTCCGGTTTTATTTTTAGTTTCTAAGTTTAGCTTTAAGCAGTTGGTGTTGGAGTTTCAGCAGGGCAAAAGCTGCTGGAGTTTTGAAGAAGTAGAAGCCATCTTTTTCCTTTTTTGGTTACAGATAGAAGCTGGGGTTTCTCTCTGTTGCTAGGTTACCTGTGAGAGAAATCTATTTTCCTGAATTTGCTCTTTTGCCAAGGGGTGTGTTTATGGGATGTTACTATATTGGAACAGTTAATTAGTAATAGTTACTGTATCTCTTATTCTATTAAGTTTTCCAATAGAGTTAAGTTATTCGAAGTTCTTCTTTCTTTTGTTGTATTTAACTACAATGTTTAAATAAATTGTGTTTTGCTTAATATCCAGTAGTTCGACCAATCAAATTGCACCTTGAACACAGCACGTTATATTTGCCTTTAAAATAAAAAAATGTTAGCGTCTAGGCTACCTTCTTAAAATATTTTGAATGGGTCTGGTCTGATCCATAACACAGTTACCCTTCAAGGCTTGTCTGAATTCTAATCTAGGCAGGTTGACTCTGCTTGTCAAGACATTGCCCTGAGAGATGAACCAGAAAATTTTGTTGACGTTGACAGGATGCAGTGTGTACATGTCCTTTCTGTCTGCAAAGAACAGGGCTCTATTGTAAAAATATGTGCAGCTTCTGGCATATTCAAGTGCACCACATTGCAAGCCTAGCTGACAATGCAGAATTGGTTGTCAGTGTAATACCTTGCATGCTCAGTGTTATTTAGCAAATATTATGCTATTATGGAATCACACCTAATATTGGACACCATGTTTTGGATTTTGCACGTGTGGGCTGGTTGAGTACAGTTAGCTTGTTGTGAAGACCTAAAGGGAATATGCTGTTTGCTATGATCCACCAGTCAAAATCTTGAGGGGCCTGGACAAATAGGGAGAAACTGTGCCTGTTGACAGAAGAGTCTTGGGGGACAGAGGACCTGGAAATCTAAAAGAGTGAGTGAGAGGAGGACTTTGTGCTTCTCATACTGTGTGAGAGACAATGGAGTCAGCAGCTTTTCAAACATCATGAGAGAGCAGGGACAGCAACTTCATAAAGAGAAGAGTGGACCTGTGTGAGAAGGGTAGTGGCAGAAGGAGATAAAAACAGGCAGCAGAGAACCCCTTCAATAGGAAGCAGGTGATTGATGAGTATTTTGTCTACGTCTCATTTGTGTGGCCAAGTGCTGTCATTATTGCAGCTGAAGAGTAGTTAATAAATTTACTTTTAAAATACGTTAACATACAAATTAATTAATTATGTAAGAATAGGCATGGCTGGAAGGGCAATGTGTTTTAGCTGTAGTATGTGGGAGCTGGTGCATGCCAGTGCAATCCACAATGGCTACATCTGCAGCAAATGTGGGCTGCTTAAGGAACATCAGCTCAGAGTCACACCAGAACACAACAGGAAGTGCGGTTCAGTGGCTCAGTAGTTAGCACTGCTGCTTTACAGTCCCAGAGACCTGGGTTCAATTCCAGTCTTGGGTGACTGTCTGTGTGGAGTTTCCATGTCCTCCCTCTGTCTGCATGGGTTTCCTTCAGGTGCTCCGGTTTCCTCCCACAATCCAAAAGTGCATAGGTTAAGTGGCTTGGCCATGCTAAATTGTCCCGTAGTGTTCAAGGATATGCAGGCTAGGTGGATTAGCTATGGTAAATGTGGGGTTGTGGGGATAGGGTGGATGCTCTTCAGAGGGTCAGTGCAGACTCAATGGGTCAAATGACCTCTTTCTGCACTGTAGGGATTCTAAGGGGGAAGGAGGTACCTGGACATTGTGTTTCTTGAGACAGTCACATCCCTTAGATTAATTATTTCAAATTTGGCCCTTAGTCAGGAACAATAATACGTGACTGAGAATGAGGATGGTATAGGGATCCAGAATTTAGCTTTGGAGAAGCCTTAGCCTTGTTCAATAAGTTCAAGATCTTGTTCCTGCTATTGACAGGTGCACAAACTGCATGGAGTATGAGTGAACTGACCACAGCACATTGGTTCAGAGCAGCATTCAGTTGGGTCTGGGACAGAGAAATGTCGGAGTACGAAGGGATAGCATAGTTAAGGAAGTAGATACTGTTCTCTGCAATAAAGTCAGAGAATACAGGACCCTGTATGGCCAACCCTAGTGCCAAGGGTTAGGGCATCTGTTCTGAGCTAGAAAGGAATTTGGATTGGGAAGGGAAGGATTCAGTTCATAGAAGATTCATAGAATCCCTACAGTGTGGAAGCAGGCCAATCGACCCATCGAGTCCACACTGATCTGCCGAAGAGTATCCAATCCAGACTCACCCCCTAACCTAGCCCTCTAACCTTTCATTGCCCATGGCTAATCCACCTAACCTGCACATCCTTGATCACTATGGGCAATTTAGCATGGCCAATCCACCTAGCCTGCACATCTTTGGACTGTGGTAGGAAACCAGAGCACCCGGAGGAAACCCACGCAGACACGGGGAGAATGTATAAACTCAACACCGACAGTCATCCAAGGGTGGAATCAAACTTGTGTTCATGGTGCTGTGAGACAGCAGTGCTGACCAGTGAACCAACATGGGCATAATATATAAATCAGAAATAATTGAGATGTGTAAGAAGGGCGCTGTAATTATCATAGCAGACTATAATCTGCACATTGACTGGATTAATCAAGCGGGCAAGTGTAACATGGAAGACGAATTTGTAGCATGCATCAGTGATTGTTTCTTAGTGCAGGATGTTGCAGAGTTTACCCGAGAACAGATTATTTTAGATCTAGTAATGTGTAATGAAGTGACATTAAATAGAGATCTCATAGTTAAGGATCCTTTGTGGGGGAAGGGTTTGCTACATGATAGAATTACAAATTCATCTTGAGGGAGATAAACTTGAGTCTCAAACTAGTGTCCTCAATTTAAATAAAGGCATTTATAGAGGTATGAAGAAAGAGTTGCCTAAAGTGATCTGGGAAAATAGATTAAAGGAGGAATGTCAGTGGATGAACAGTGACAGACTTTTAAGCAGATATTTCATAATTCACAGCAAAAATGCATTTTGGCCAAAATGAAGGACCCATTGAAACTGTGAACAACCCATGGTTGACAAACACAGTCAAGAAGTTTATCAAATCAAAAATTAAACCAGTCAAGCATTGAAAACTAATAGTAGTCTAGAGGATTAGGATTCTTTTTAAGGACTGAAAAGCTAATAAAGAAGGAAGAAATTGAATATAAAAATAAATTGGCAAGAAATATAAAAACAAACAGCAAGAGATTCTACGTGTATATAAAAAGAGAGTAGCTAAGGTAACTGGTGGGAACCTTGGAGGAAGCAACGGGGAATTAATAACAGGAAACAAGGAAATAGCAGATAATTTATATCAATATTTTACATTGGTCTTCACAGCAGAGGAGACTATAAACATTCCAAAGATCACAGGTTAAGCAAGATTCTAATGGGAGGAACAATCTTATAACAGTTTCTATCACGAGGGATAAAATATTTGATGAACTAATGAAATTGAAGGCAAACAAGTTACTATGATCTGATGGCCTGTATCCACAGGTTTTAAAGTCAGTGACTGCAGAGATAGCGGGGATATTGGTTGGAACATTCCAGAACTCACTGCATTCCAGGAAGATCCCAGCAGATTGGAAAACTGTTCATGTGACACCCTTAAATAAAAACTGAAATAACTGCGGATGCTGTAAATCAGGAACAAAAACAGAAGTTGCTAGAAAAGCTCAGCAGGTCTGGCAGCATCTGTGAAGAAAAAATCAGAGTTAACGTTTTGGGTCCGGTGACCCACACTCAGAACTGATGGTAGCTGGGAAAACAGCAGTTTATATGCAGAAAATAGGGATGGAGGATAGGGTAGGGAGTAAACACTAAGTTAGAGCCCAAAGAGAGAGAAGAGTAGTTGCATAGACAAAGGAGTTGAGAACAATCTGGCGAGAAGGGTGAATAGCTGTTAATGGGGATTGTTCATGACTAACAATAGGTAGTGAGTAATGACAGGCTATGTGATAACAAGGCCTGGTGTGTGGGGTAGGGGACTGGGACATGGGAGAGTTAGGCCCTAAAATTATTGACCTTGATATTGAAAGTCCAGAGGGCTGCAGGGTTCCCAAGCAGAAAAGGAGATGTTGTTCTTGCAGCTTGCGCTGAGCTTCGCTGGAACACTGCAGCTAGCCACAGACAGAGATGCTAGCCAGGGAGTAGGGTGGTGTATGATCAGAGATAGCAAGAAATGCAGATGCTGGAGTCAGAGTCAATACAGTGTGGAAGCATCAGAGGAGCAGGAGAGTCAATGTTCCGGGTTTTCACCCTCCATCAGGACTGGGGAGGGGGAAGGGAGCTGGGAAATAACTACTCCCACCTCCTACAAACTAAAGGATGGCTATGGGCACCAGTACGGGTCCAAGCTATGCCTACCTCTTCATAGGATACGTGGAACAGTCCCTCTTCTGTTGTTACACTGGCATTATCTCCCACCTCTTCCTCCGCTACATTGATGACTGTACTGGGGCTGCCTCGTGCTCCCATGAGGAGCTTGAACAGTTCATCAACTTTACCAACACTTTTCAGCCCAACCTCAAATTCACCTGGACCATTTCTAATACTTCCCTCCCCTTCCTGGACCTCTCCGTCTCCATCTCCTGTAACCATCTCAGCATTGACATCTATTTCAAACCCACCAACTCCCATAGCTATCTTGACTACACCTCCTCTCATTCACCCTCCTGTAAGAATGCGATCCCTTTCTGCCAATTCCTTAGTGTCTGCTGCATCTGCTCCCAAGATGGAGCGTTCCACTCCTACTTCAACGACCACAACGTCCCCCCTCTGTTGATCCACAGTGCCGTCAGCCGCATCTCTTGCATTTCCCACACTTCTGTTCTCAAACCCCCTCCCCTCAACAGAAAAAAGATAGAATCCCCCTTGTCCTCACATATCATCCCACCAATCTCCGCATCCAGCGCATCATCCTCCGCCACTTTCGCCACCTACAATTTGACCTGACCATCAAAGAGATATTTCCCTCCTCATCCCTATCTGCCTTTCAATAGGGACCGCTCACACTGCGACTCCCTCGTCTACTCCACACTCCCCACTAACCCCACCACGCCCGGCACCTTTCCTTGCAACCACAGGAAATGCTATACCTGCCCCTACATCCCCCTCTCACCTCCATCCAAGGCCCAAAACAAACCTTCCATATCCGACAGGGATTCACCTGTACATCTTCCAACCTGGTCTGCTGCATCTGTTGCTCCCAATGTGGCCTCCTCTACGTCGGTGAGACCAAGCACAGACTCGGTGACTGATTTGCAGAGCATCTGCACTCTGTACGCTATAATCCACAACACTTTCTGGTTACCAACCATTTTAACTCCCCCTCCCACTCCCTGGGTAACATGTCCATCCTGGGCCTCCTCCAGTTTCCCAAGGACGCCACCTGGAAACTGGAGGAGCAACACCTCACATTCCGCCTTGGGAGCCTACAGCCTGATGGCCTCAACATAGAATTCACCAGTTTCAAAATCTCCCTACCCCCGGCTTCATCCCATGTCCAACTCGCCCTCTTATCCCTGCCTCTTTGATCTGACGCTACCTATCCATCTTCTTTCCCGCCTACCTGCCCCACCCTTTGCACTGACTAACTTCCACTACCCATCCAGCTATCAACATATACCTACCTCCAGCTCCACCCCTCCTCCCTGTATTTATTTCCAAGCTCCCTTTTCCTTTCCCAGTAAACCCAAAATGCCGACTTTCCTGCTCCTCTGATACTGCCTGACCTGCTGTGTTCCTCCAGCTCCACACTGTATAGGCTACAAAGATGTTTTGGCAAAAAAATTAGAGGCAACACTAGGAAAAATGTTGTTGCACAGTGAGTGGTTAGGATAAAAAGAGTTGAATAATTATCTGATGAGAAAATATTTGCAGACATTTAGGGAAAAGGTGGCTGACTGGGTCTAGCTGAGTTGCTCTTGCAAAGGAGAATGAATACATTGGCTGGATGGCTTCCTTCTGTGTTGTAACCTTTCTGTGATCTACTGACAAGTAGCAGGCCATTTTAATCTTTGTCAGTAGCATTAAACAAGTGATATTGCTTCAACTGACTGCTCTACAGCTCTCCTGATATAACTTCCCAGACTTCCAATCGTTCAGGTACCTTATCACCAAGAGCAGGAACAAACAAAACATTTGGATAATTAGTAACACTGCCGGACCATTTCGGTATCATTCAGGAGGTGTCATTCTGAAATTGTACAGTACCTTGGGTGCTCTGTTTGGGTTTTGGTTACCAAAATATAAATCATTCAAGTTGTGGAAATAGTGCAGAGAAAATCAGTAATTCTTAATGTCCTTAAAAGTGATTGAAAGTGGCCATTTTTTAAGTAGAAAAGGAGCTAAAAGGGTAAATCTGTAGGACTGGAGCAGAGTATGTCAAAATAGTAGGCCAGAAAGAGGTTTAAAACAAGTGAAAAACATATTTAGAGTGGACAGGAGGAAGAACATTTTCAGCTAAAATTAATCAACATTTTTGTAGTATCCCATAGGTTAGTGGGAGTGTAGGATTTAGATTAATTCAAGAGTTATTGACAGAGGAATCTTAGTTTTTCTTTATTTGGAGTTCTGAGCCAAGATAGGCTTGACTTCTTTTGCTCTATTTCTCCTTTGACATTGAGCAGAATGGCTAGACAGTGTCAACAAGAAATTCCTGGAATCTGGACCAGGGTCAAGGAACATTAGGAGAGAATTCCAGATATCCTGAAATGTTATTGGGATAGTTTAGGGGATATAAATTAAAAAAAAAAGTCAAAAAAATTAGTGTATACTTATTTGAAAAGAAGACTAGTGGTGTTGGGTCTTTATTTTTATTCATTCAGGGATATAGGTATCATTGACAAGACCAATATTTATACCCTCTACCTAATTGCCCTTAAGAAGATGGTGGTAAGTTGCCATCTTCTTCATTGCTGTTACCCATGGATGTAGGTATAGTGCTGTTAAGGTGATCTTTTACAGGATTTTAACTTAATGTTACTGAAGGAACGGAGATCTAGTTCCAAATCCAAATCTAGTGAGAGACTTGGGTGGTAAGGTGATCAGCTGCAGACCTTGTCCCCACAATCTGGTATGAAAAATCCTGCTCATTGTTTCAACTCTCACCACACCCATCTGGGAAATTTAAATTCAGCTAAATAAAGCTATCAAAAGAAAAAGCCAGTACCTATAATGATGAGCATGAAACTACCAGGTAATTGCAAAAAAACCTGTCTGGATCCCAAATGTCCTTTAGGGAACTATATATGTGCCTCCGATATGCGCCTCCAGACCACAGCAATATGATTGACTCTTATCTGCCCTTTGGAATAACTACTAAATCACATAATTATATCAAATTTATATGCAAAACTACAATAAGAATAACACCTGTAAGACGCACAATTGTATGAATATGATTTGAAGCAGGAGTAGCATTGTTGTTGGCACTGGGCATGATAAAGGTACACACTGTCCAATTGAATGTTATGGGCCTGCTGTGCATTCCTTGCACTTTTTAGAGACCACTTTGTAATTTTTATATTGGGCTCTGACAGTGCAGATCATTTTAACCTTTGTGTTTATGCAATCTGAGCAATATTGGATTAGTTCACAATGCGTTTTGGATGAGGGATATAATCTGTGTCTGATATGATATTGTTTGAATTACACTATCACCAGAAATTAGTATGTCTCCTAGAGTGTTTAACTTCAATCGAATTTACCCAACTGGTCTTTGAAATAGCCTACCAAATCACAGAGTTGTATCAAATATTTCTGTAAAACTAAATTAAGAATAACACTTTGACATATAGATGTGTCAACATACAAACTCAGAGCAGGGGTTAATGGATGTAACTTAATGGAATGGATGGGGGTAATATAAATGCTCCTCCCAGGATGCAAATTTGGTGATGCTTGGTGTACAAATCACCAACCTCTTCCATGTCTAATTCTCATCTCGTGACTTCACAGGTCAAAAATTGAACAGGTTCTACAATGGGCAGGCAATCTTCTCACCTTGTCATGCCTAATCACCAACATGGAAGATCAGCTTCAGTGCATATGACTTTCAAACACATTTGTATTTCACCAACTGCTCCTTTCAGACAATGTAACTTGGGGAAACAATGCTATTCAGTACATTAAAAATAGACCAAAGTGCCAATCGACATTATTCTCGCTGAGAAAGATCAAGATAGTAATCTTAAAATTGAGCCTGCTGTTAAACAAAGGTAAACTGCATGTTCAGTTCAGTGACATACTATGTAGTTTTTGGCATTTGTATTTTTTATCCCATTCAGCTTGTACTCTGTTATTTCACATCCCACAGTCAATAGGAATCAAGACAGCAGTAATGAACCACAGTCTGGAATCCTGTTTGTAAAGTATTCTGCTTTAAAAAGTGTGTCTGCTTTAATATCACAGCTAAGGAATATTTGAATTCTGCAGTCATTTCTTTGAGGTTAGAATTGCATTGAATCATTTCCTGCATCACGTGCCTTCCCCACACTATCCCAGTAGTAAGCAGGCCAAACAAATCTATTTTATGGCACTGCTGATTTCCCAGATGCTGTTGGAGCCAGTTATGGCACAGATGAGCTCAGGCACTGGTGGAACATACAGGCAAACGGTGAGGTGCCAAAAGAAATCAGACATACGACAGAGGTCTGAGTTTAACAGAACTAACTGTGCAGGTGAGTTGAATGTTTGTCATTCTCACCAGAAGCTGTTGATTGACTCTGTGTATTTGTTAACTTTATAGTCATCGTTGTGGCTGAATGGGAAGGCTGCTGCTGTGCGACAGCGAAAGCAGTGAAAGTAAACTGAAGCTTTTCATAGATACCTCCTCAAGACATTTCCTTCTGTCAGCGTAACAGAAGACAGATGTTGAAGTAAAATTTTCTTAGACATTGCAACCCAAGCCCCTTATTTTTATAAATCTGCTTCTGTATATTTATATTCCAATTTGACCCTAAACAATTCAAACTCCTTTCATGTTATTAGATTAAATGTGTTAAACTCCAAAGTTTTACAGTTTCAAATCAAGATCCCAGACGCGAAAGAAGTAAGGTTTTAAGGACTGAGAACAATTGTGAAACAGATGTTTAAAGGGTCTGGATGGTGAGGATGTTCAGCTTAAAATGATATTTGCTGTAGCCCATTCCCACATCATTCCAGCCATGTCAAGTTCCGCTGGCTTATGTGGCCTCGATCCTCATGCTCACTTTCAAGTCATTCCATGGACTCGCTGCTGCTTTCTTCTGCAATCTCCTCCAGCAATACAGAATTGTAGAATCCTGCAACACAAAAGGAGACCACTCGATCCATCATTGCCTGTGCTGATTCTCTCTTTACTTTAAAGAATGCTCTGTGCCTTCCACAAACTGTTAATTCTGTTTGCTCTGGGCTCAATGGCAGTGCTCCTTCAAGCACAGTATCAACACCCACCTCAGAAGCCTCTCTACCTTGTACTTTGTCACCTTCTTTGTTGCTTTAATCAGTCTCTTAAAACAAAAAACTTTTCCCAAATCCTCTCTTCCTGTGTGCATCTGTTGTTCACCAGCTTGCCCTCAGCTCTCACACATCTGTATGAATACAATGACTGCGCTTAGAAATGCAATTTACAACTAAATAATAATAAGTGAATAGTTGATTTTTGATTGAGGGCACCAATTGAAACCTTTCTTTTTGAGGTATTGATTAGCCTACTGAGTGAGAACTTGATGTTGAAATAACGGAAAACCTGATTGACCTTAACTTTTGTCCATAACAGGTACAGTGACCTCAGATTATCAGCAGCCAAGTTGCACCACTTTGCTGTTAGCTTTGTGAAAATGGCAATTCTTTATCAATATCACCTTCAAAATGCAGTGAATGTTGTGAATGTCTAGGTATTTGAATGCTAGTTACAGACTAAACCTGCTACAGATAGTTAAGTACTGTAGAGTAAGTACTCTTTTACAACAGCATGATATTTATTAATTACGGCCAATCAACAACTCTGACTCTGTAAAAACAATCACTGCAAATCTCATTTCATCAGATTTTTGATTATTTTATGGAGATTTTAAAAAAAACATATCAAACTTAAAGCAATGACTGCATCCTTAGATCTCTGCAATATCTCCTGTTACCGCCTTTACTTCAACTGTGCTTTTTTTTCCTTAATTTTCTTTCTTGTCTCTTTCTTTGCCCTTTTAATCCAATCTGCATTTCCCTGAAGAAAAACAATTGCAGGTTCTGAAGAAGAGTCACACCAAACTCGAAATGCTAACTGACTCTAGTTGAGAATCTCTCTAGTTTCTCTCTCCACAGATGTTACAAGGACTGCTGAGTTTTTCCAGCATTCTCTGTGTATGTTTCTACATTTCCACTTCTTTATTCATTTCTCAATACCCGATTTAACATTAAAATCACATCCTTCTCACTCCTTCCATGATTTGTTTCCTAATCCCCAAATCCCGTTAGTTAAAGAGATATACTGTTGGTTACCCTATTCACCTAGGTCCCAGATGCCCTGGTTCCCTTCCTGCAATACTATTGGCTCACGCTTTCATCAACTCTGCAATTAAATATCACTTGAATTGAAGGATACAAGGACATGTCCAACTGATGGGAGATTATCCTGCATTGCAAATTCTGCCATAGACCCAGCATTTTCCACTTTTATTTCAGGTTTCTTTTTCCTCTTTTTTGCCTTTTTGATTCAACGTTAAATGCTCTTCTTTAGCCACGCGATGCAGCAACCTAAGTTCAATAAATTTTAGATGATAAACTATTTTTGATTGCCTAGTGACTGCTTGAAGCAGTGAGGTATCATTGCTTTAAGGAGCTGCGTAGATAAGAGCCTCTTTAAATGTACAAACTGCTTGAGGTTTCAAATTGTACAAGGAGGAAATCCAAATGTAGCAATTTTTTCACATCACAGAAACTGTAAGCATGGCATTAAATTTCATACAGCTGCTTATGAGACCCAACTGTACCTTTGCATTCCTTCCCTCAACACCTGGATTGTTAGATTTCTTGCTCAGCATCCAGTGTTTGATAATTTACAGCCTTCTGCAGCTCAAGGTTAGGGAGACTGAAGCCATCATCTTTTCTAGCTGCAAATTCTACTTCCTTTGTTCTGATTCAACTCCCCCCACCTCTGGACCATTCATGCTGGACTGAAACTTGAAGTCTTCTCTGCTCTGAACTAAACTGAAAGCCGTGTAACATCTCAAGTGCAATGACTGGATCCTTTGATCTCTGCAATATCTCCTGTTACCGCCTTTACTTCAACTGTGCTGTCATTGAAATCCTTGTACATGTTTTTGTCACCTCCAACACTCTCCATAATGATATTTGATCCTGCACCGTTTATTAATCCTTGCATGGTACCCCAGTCCAATCTGACCTACCTTTGCTCACTAACACATTAAATTAAATATTCTCACCCTTGTCTGTAAGTTGCTGTGCAGACATGCCTCACTTTTTCTGTGCAATCTCCTCCAGCTCTATCATCCCCATCTCAAATACGAGTTTTGCCTCATTCTGTCCTTTGTGCATTTCTCTCACTTTATCCTACCACTGGCACCACTGCTCAGGTCCTGTTCTCAAGGACTCCTTTTGTAATCCTTCTTGACTTTCTGCCTCTGTCACATTCCTTAAAAAACCATTTCCTCAACTCAGGTACAGTTTTAACCCCTCTCTTCCTGCCTGGCCAACTACTTTTCTCAAGACTTTTGGTGAAGCTATTCACAGCCTTTTCTTTTCAAGTTAAAAGGTGCAATATAACAGTAAAGGACAGTGGTAACAGTTGTGCATTAAGAATAGGTAAAATGTTTTATGAAAATCTCAGTCGGTCAGCCATATAAATACTGTGGTTACAAGAGCAGATCAGAGGATGGTAGTTCTGCAGCAAGCAACTCACTGCCAAATTTCTCAAAGATTGTTCACCATCTACAAGACTCAAGTCAAGATAGTGATGACATACTCTCCAATCGCCTGGATGGATGCGGCTCCAACAATATTCAAGAAATTTGACACTATCCAGGACCAAGCAGCCCGCTTGATCAGCATTCAATGCACCACCTTAAACATTTCGTATTTATATGGCAGCAGTGTGTAACATCTACAAGGTGCATTGCAATAAGTTACTAAGCTACATTTGATACTACCTTTGTTACACAAGACTCTAGCTGAGGTTTCCCAGTTTGTTATGGTTCCAGAAGGGATACGCCAAATTGTTAAACTCCCAGCTGAAGAAAGATAAAATGACTGTCCTTGGTAATTCACCTGTATTCTTACTTGATCGCAACAAGGTTCATTTAAAAAGGATCCCTTCCCTTGTGGATGCCTTTCTGCCAGATCCAATTAAATTTATGTTTAAAATGAGCCAAATTAAGCAGGCTTTCTTGAATTAACAAAATGAGTGAGATTATTAATTACAAATAAAAGTTTTTTTAAAAAATCCAGATCAGCCTCCAAATTGTTAATGAAGAGCAGGCCAGACGATGTTGCAGCCTTTTATTGGCTAGCACCAATAACTGACATTGGCTGTTGAGCAGAAGAGTTCAGATTTTTAGTTTTACTAGTTGGCGGAAATAAGGGTATTTAAAAAGGCTGTTTTCAAAGCTGTGGCCCTCACGACACCCAGTTCACATACCAGGATGCCTGACCAATAAAACTCACAGGCTATTGTTGCAGTCAGTTTTTAACTCCTTGTTCCATACATTTCCTGGATGGTGAAGCAGGCATGTCTGCATGAGATGGCTTTCCGCTGGGGCCAGGGGGTTTGGATATTCAGTCCTCTAGTTATCTTTTATTAAATCTCTCCCTGTTTGATGTTACCCTGATACTTTACAGGAGTAACATTCATTGTATTTCACATAGGACTTTGCCAGACAGTCACTGAGTTAATGTCTACAGATTTTTCTTTCCCCTGTAGCAGTCCTCTTTTCCTTAAAAAAAGGGACACATTTTGAAAATGAAAGCAAAAAATGCCATTATGGCATTTGGAGTACTTTGGAGTACTGATCCATTGCCATAACCTTCCAAACCCATGGCCCACCATTATTATAAGCACAACAGCAACAAATAGACGGGAATGCCATTACTTGCAAGTTCCCCTTCAAGCCACTCACCATCATGACTTCAAACTGTATTGCGCTTCCTTCACTGTCATTGGGTCAAGATCTTGGACATCACTTCCCGACAATGCTGCAGATGGTGATGAGCCACGGCCTTCTCAGGGGGAATGAGAGATAGGGCAACAAATGGCAGTGAACCTCATGTCCCATGTTGGAATCATAACAATGAAAGACTTGACAGTTGTGAAAAATAGTAGCCCAGGATGCTTGTTTAACAAGTCTGCCTGAATACATGAAGGAATTGCTAGATTATACATACAGATGTAAATGCAGACATGCCAGCAGAAAAACACTTCAAACATATTTTCCCAATATTACGTCATCTGGGCATGAGGCATTGAGGGTGGGGGATGGGAGTGAGGTTTTATGGGGGGACACTGTTGACAAGAGGGTTGGAGACAGCAGTTGTAGGGTATATGTGCTGTTAAAATCTTTACTGGACTATAGTCTCAAATGTCAACATCAGCTTCTTTTGTGTAGATGTCTACACTGAAAGGCCTCTGCTACAACGAGCAACTTTACAAACTATGCAATTTGGTGCTAAAATGTACTGCTCCTGCCATATCATTTCAAAACTATTTCCTGCCTGACTGTTTTGTATGCAATTCTAAAATAGTTACAGATGTTGAAGTGGATGCCAGATCTTCCAGTCTTGTGATGAGAAATGTATACACTTTGGAAACTCTTAGGGGAGAGTAAAAACATTCTCGAGGGAAGTGTTCATAATGTTCATTGGCATACATTCAGAAAACACTGGCCAAGGAAATTATTTCTCAATATAAGCTTCTCTTAACATGCTTCTTCCTATCTTTAAAAGCAAAAAAAACCCGACAGTATAATATTTACACAAATGCACAGCCATGAACTCAGTGCATGGCATTAAGATCATTTCTGCAATCACTTATGTATATTTTTAATAAACTAATTATTTTTCAGCTGTGGGATTGGGTCACAGATGTTGGGCTACCTCAGCTATTCACACTCGCTTTGTGAACTGATGGGTGGGTCTAAGGGAGAGCGGAGATCAGCTCTGATCACTGTGTGTAGCAGTACAGTATGGAGAAGATGCTTCGAAAGAACATGCTTGTGAAGTCATTGAGTGTAACCGGAGAACTTCTTTTCCATAAAGTAGTAGATTGTTCTGCCAGGTCTAAGATTTTGATTTTCCTACCCATTCCTGCCAGATGTTTCGATTTTAGCCTATTTTTAAATAAATCACCAGCATATACGAGTACAAATGAACAAAAATGTTTGGAGAAGAATCTAGAACTGATTTTTGCTGAACTGTTGAGGTCATGAAGTGACTGAGTGGAGACAATTATACTTGCGTGGGGATAAGGAAGCACATCTTGGGATCTAGTGGAGTGCAGACTCCGGATAGCCTTAGGAGCAGTTTCTAAATCAAAGATGTGCAGGTTAGGTAGATTGGCCATGCTAAATTACCCAGTAGTGTCCAGGGATGTGTAGGCTAGGTGGGTGAGCCATGGTTAATGTGGGGCTACAGGGATAGGACAGGGGGGCTGGAGCTGGATGGGATACTCTTTGGAGGGTTGGTGTGGACTTGATGGGCCGGATGGCCTGCTTCCACACTGTAGAGATTCTATGATTCTATAATCAATTAATGTAACTCATATCTGAATTTAATTTGAGACAAGAAGCACCTGATTTTTGAACCTATTTAGAGTCATAGAGATATACAGCACTGAAACAGACCCTTCGGTCCAACTCATCCATGCCAACTAGATATAAATCTAGTCCCATTTGCCAATATTTCGCCCACATCCCTCTAAACCCTTCTTATTCATATACCCAACCAGATGCCTATTAAATTTTGTAATTGTACAAGCATCCACCACTTCCTCTGGCAGATCATTCTGTACACACACCACCCTCCACGTGAAAAAGTTGCCCCTTATGTCCCTTTCATATCTTTCCCCTCACCTTAAATTTATGCCTCTAGTTTTGGACATCCCAACCCCGGGGAAAAGACCTTGCCTATTTACTCCATCCATGTCCCTTGTGATTTGATAATCAACGACAAAGTGACCCCTCAACATCTGATGCTCCAGAGAAAATAGCCCCAGCCTATTCAACCTCTCCCTATAGCCGAAACCCCCCAACCCTGGCAACATCCTTGTAAATCTTTTCTGAACCTTTTCTAGTTTCACAACATCCTTCCTACAGGAGGGAGACCAGAATTGCATGCAATGCTCCAAAAGTGGCCAAACCAATGTCCTGTACAGCCACAACATAACCTCACAACTCCTATACTCAATGCATTGACGAATAAAGGCAAGCATACCAAACACCATCCTCACTATCCTATCTATCTGTGATTCCACTTTAAAGGAACTATGAACCTGTACTCCAAGACAACAATAACTCACATTTATATAGCACCTTTTAAGCAATAGAACCACACAAGGCATTTCTCAAGAGATCTAGCATAGAAAACTTGATGCAGAATCACATGATGAAATACTTGGACAGAAGATGCAGGTTTTAAGCAATATCTGAGAGAGACAGAGCATGGTGAAGAAGTTTCTGGAGGCATACAGCGAAAGTTGTAGATGAAAATGGTGGAGTCATTTAAATAAAAGGATCTTCAAAAGGCCAGAGACCTCAGAGATTTTTAGGGCTGCTGGAGGTTGCAGAGATAAGGATGAACAAGGGCATGAAGGCAACAAGGGATTGAATTTTAAAACATAGACATTGTTAGTATTGCAGCTAATGTAGGCAGCAGAGTTTTTGATGGATCCAGATTTATGGATGATGGAAGACGTCAGCCCAGCAAAGGAGTATTGGAAAAGTCAATACCAAAAATATATTTTAAAAAATGGACGATGGCGTTAACAGCTGATGAATAGAGGCAGGATGGTTGGACAAGATCAGGGAGATTGAAATAGGTGGTCTTGATGGTACAGGTAAATTGTAGGATGCTTATATGTACCATGGAATTTGTGAATTGGCTGATTCAGCCAAACAAATAATTGCAAGGGATAGAGGCGACATGTTGGTATTTGCAGTGGGGAATGAGGACAGTCTTCCCAATATTTAATTTGAGGAAATTTTGTACTCATCTAATTCTTTTAAACAAGCGGTCTAATCATTTAGACCTAGGAGGTGTCAAGAAAGGGCAGCATCCATTGGCTTCCAGATGATGACAGCACAGATACAGATGAAAAGAAGAAGTCGTCTAAGGATAGATATCTGGGGGCTACCTGAGATATAGAGTAGAAAGAGGAACCATTGCATTTGATCTTTTGGCTTCAATTGGATGGGGTAATATTGGGATCAGGTATGCATGTTTCCACCCAGGTAGATGGTGGAGGAATGGCATTAGAGGATGACAGGAGGTCAGCCGCAATAAAAATCTGCAGACAGGTTGAGAAGGACAAGGATGGATAAATTATCACAGTTGCAGTCTTATAGAGTTCATTCATGACTTTTATCTAGGTCATTTTAGTATTGTGGCAGGGCAGAAATCTGATAGGCTGGCTTCAAATGTAGAAATCTGGCTAAGATGGTATGTTTTGGGAGATGTGAATACATTCAAGGACTTTGGATTTTGCTCTAATGTGCCAAAATGGCAGACAGGAAGTGTACATGCACTTCCAACTGGGAATGTTTTGGCTTTCATAATGGAAAAGGACAAACAAGAGTGCTCACATGTGAAGGACATGTATTTGCTTATGCCTCCCCATGCTTTTAGTTCATTTCTGGTGCTGCTAACACTGTGACTTTTGTGTTGATATGAAATGGGAAGAAAAGTTTCTAAATTGACGCTATGCAAATGTTGTGATGGCACCTTGAGATAATACAGAATCCCCATAGTGTGCAAACAGGCCATTCAGCCAACAAGTCCATGCCAACCCTCCAAAGAACATCACACTCAGATCCATCCCCCTGCATTTCCATGGCTAACATACACATCCCTGAACACTATGGGTAATTTAGCATGGAGGAAACCAGAGCACCTGGCAGAAACCCACACAAACACAGGGAGAATGTGCAAACTTCACACAGACAGTCACCTGAAACTGGAATTGAACCCATGTCCCTGGTGCTGTGAGGTAGCAGTGCCAAACACTGAGCCATTGTTCCACCCCATGGGGTGTGTGTGTGTCATTAAGGTGCTAGTTTAAGTGCCAAACAATTGTAATTGCTTTGAAATTTACTTTTGGTATTATCAGAATGCTAAAATAAATGTTTCAATTCAGTTTGGACATAAATCCTAATCTGCTTGTCAAATTGCAACAGTGCTCTGTGATTCTGTGTTCTGGAACAACACTGTGCAGCCATGCAGCATAGAGGGAATGTTGCTATATCCTGAGAATATTTCCCCATGTTCAGGACAAACAACCTCTCAGTCTGTGCCCTTTGAAACCCTTCTGAACATTATATCATTCAGAAATAGCATTTCTCATTCTTTTAAGAAGTAACATATATCGATACAATAATAGCCCTGAAAGAATCAACATTGGTGACTGCATTAATTTTACCCAGTCTGATAAGGTCATACAGCTTTGGTGGAGATAAGACAGAACATCTTAGGATCTTGTGGAGTGAAGACTTATATCCACAGGCATTTACATAGTCTCAGCGACAATGTTTATCTTTCTAATGTAGCTTGTAGCTAATTGACATCATGTGATAAACAACATTTTCTTTAAGATAGAGATGGTAGGAACTGCAGATGCTGGAGAATCATCATTTCTGATGAAGGGTCTAGGCCTGAAACGTCAGCCTTTCTGCTCCTATGATGCTGCTTGGCCTGCTGTGTTCATCCAGCTCTGCACCTTGTTTTCTTTAAGATAAGAGCCTTTACCATCGTAAATGAAATAGACTCTTAAACTCAGTCAAGGGAAAAGGAATGGGTAAAGCACCTTTTTACCCAAAACTACCACAGTACAGGTCAAATTCACATAGCCTGTCACACCGGGAACCAAACCACTGAATCTTTGCTGTGTTGTCTACAATGAAGGCATGACCTTTTTAAATATGGAAATACCACATGTCATTCATCAACTTAATTGCTTGTTTTTCTGCATGTTAACTTTCAGAATTCTTTGAATGTCAACATTTAAAAGTTTCATGCATTTTAAAAAATATTCTGTTTTTCTGTTCCTGCTAATAGTGAATAACTTCACATCTCTCACATTGTATTCCACCTGCTAGTGTGTTGTCCATTTGTTTAAATTTCTATCTCTCTTTGCTGTCTCATTATGTCCTCACAGCTTATTTTGTAACCCAGCTTTGTACCATCAGTAAAGGTAAACACATTATTCTTGCTCCCTCATCTAAGTTGTTAATGTAGCTGTTAAATTGATGAGGTCACCAAGATCCTTGTAACACCCTACTAACTATATCCTGCCAATATGAAAATGCCCCATTTATAACCACTTTCTGCTTGTCATTTAATCAATCCTCTGTGCATGCTAATATATTACTGCCAACTCCAAGTGCTCTTATTTTATATGTTAATATTTTGTATGGCGCCTTATTGAATACCTTTTGGAAATACACGCACTACACATACTTTTTCCCCTTCATCTACGCAACCTGTTGTATCTTCAAGAACCTTTGATAAATGCATTACACATGATTTTACCTTTGCAAACCATATTGACTTTATCTGTTCATAGTATCACTTTCTAAGTGTCTTTTTAGGGGTTTTTGTAATACTTGATAGTGTTGCAGATGGCATGTGAGTTTTACAATGAATCTCTCCTTTTGCTCACAATCTGTGTGTAATCAGAGCGTGAGTTAATTTTTTTCCTATTTTTAAATAGTGGATGATTGAAGTTTGACTTCTAAGAAACTCCTATTTCCTTTGTTTATGGAGTCTTACCTTATAAGGCTTACAACGACACTGTGGTAAAGTTAAACCAGGAAGTAGGTTTTATTTCACATACTCTTAGATACAGGTACTGGGGGAGTACGTCACAACACAGGCATACTTACTGACATGCAAAAGGAGAGTTCGAATCAAAAAGAATAAAACGGTTAGTCAATTAGCAACAACATATGTACAAATCACCAAAAGGATACCAGTTTGATCAATGTCCTTATGTTTAAAATGGAGTGTAAAATTCCAAATCTGGTGTTAGCAGTCTGGGATTCCTCTTTGGAGGTGAGAGATTGGCTAGTCAGCAGTACAGGAGTCACAGATCATTTCTTCTCTTTAAAAATCTCTTTAAAATTCTCCCGGGAAATATTGTTAAAATATCACTTCCACTTCACTTTTTTTTAGTAAAAGAGAGTTTTACTTGCCAAGTTCACAAATGAAAGTTGTTAGCTGAATTTTGCAGGCCATATGCTTTTCCTCTGTAGCCCAGGAGTTAGGGTTTTGATATTCTCAGGAGATATTACATGGAGCAGCCCTGACCCCTCAACTGTTGCTTGTATCAAAATCCTATGGTTAAAAGGTTTAGCCCTGTGGGAGTCATGTGACTAGGCCACCTTGGTGGGGAGAAGGAGAAGTGGGTTCAGTTGAGATCAATACTTGAATTGTAGATAACCAACTGTCAAAAGCCCATCTCAAAAGTCAAATGAAAAATCATGAACATGCCTTACAGGATAGGTATAACTTGCAATCTATTTTGCAGTGCCATTTTTTTTTGTGGAGATACCCTTGCCAGATTATAACACAATAGTTAGCATTCCTGACCCATCAGGAGGTACATGGACTCCTAAGAAACTTCTGGAAGATTACTGAAAGTTCACTCCATAATACTAGCCACTATTGTCTTTAATAGATAACACCGTGTGGAGCTGGAGGAGCACAGCAGGCCAGGCAGCATCAGAGGAGCAGGAAAGTTGATGTTTCGGGCCAGGACCCTTCATCAGAAATGGGGGAGGGGGAAGGGAGCTGGGAAATAAATAGACAGCGAGGAGGGGTGGGGTTGGGAAAGGTAGATGGGATGGTGATAGGTGATTGCAAGTAGGCAGTGGTGAGGATTGGTCAGTGAAGTGGGAGGAGCGGATAGGTGGGAGAGAAGTTGGACAGATTGTGTCAGGTCAAGGAGGTGGGGATGAGAGGCAGGGTTGCTCATGGCATGAGGCCGTCCCATCACTGCCTACCTGCACTCACCTATCACCATCCCACCTACCTTCCCCAGCCCCACCCCTCAACACATCTTGCACTGCATCGAAGAGCATGGACACCTGGGCTCCTGCTGCTTACTTCCTTGGCAACTTCCAACGATATCCTCACAGCCTTTGACAAAGGTTTCTCCCCTGTTTCTGGGGAATAGAATCATAGAAAGGTTACAGTCCACAACAAAGTCATATGGCTCATTGTGTCTATGTTGAGGGTGCAGAAGTAATTCAGCAAGACTCACTTTCCTGCCTTTGTCCCTGTAGCTGCAAATATTTTTCTTTTTTGATTTTATACAATTCTCTTTCAAAACCCATGACTGAACATGCCTCCAGCATATGCCCATTTGCATTCCAGATCCTAACCACTTGCTGAATGAAAAGAAATTTCCATTTATATTTTATCATTCACACTGTGTCCATGTGGCTGTGTCCTCCTGTTCTCAAATCCTTCTGCCAATAGTAACATTTTCTTTATCTAATCTTTCCAGACCCCTCATAATTTTGAACATCTTTATTAAGTCTTACTCTTCTCTAAGGAGGGACCGTTCTGAGGAAGGGTCATCGGACCTGAAACGTTAACTCTGTTTTTTCCTTCACAGATGCTGCCAGACCTGCTGAGCTTTTCCAGCAACTTCTGTTCTTGTTTCTGATTTACAGCATCCGCAATTCTTTTGGTTTTTATTTGGTTCTCAGTCATGTCTGCTATCATTTGAATGGGAAACATGAAAGTAAAAATGAAAATGGTGTGGTCGTATTAAAAAGCCAGTGACAGACACACTTAGTATAATGTGGATATCCCACACAATATCAGAACTGTCTGCTCCCAGTATGTTTCCCAGATAAGATGAGGCCAACTATGAGCTTGTTCAACAAAATCCTTGTAAATTTGAGAGGGGTGGGTCAAGTCTGGCTATTCTAGTAATTTTCTTTTATAATATGGTTGGTAGGAAAGTACCACGGGACTTTGTCTAAATGAACTTGCAGAAAGCATTTGAGAAATTTTGAAAAAATAAACAAGGGATTATCAGCAAAAGTGAAAGCACATGGTCGCAGGTAACTTTGTGAAGTGAGTTAGTTGTTTGATGAAAAATAGGAGGCAGAATGTATAATGGAAATGGAATCTGCTTTTTGAGAAATTAATTTTCTGGGGATCTGTACTGTATCTGTAGTGGGAAGCCATCAATGAATTGAAGGACAGGTCAACAGACTAATGGTCAACTCCTGACCTTACTTACCTGCAGAGCTGCTTTTCAGAAGTAATTAATTGGCTGTATTGTGCTTTTGGTTATCTTGATGATCGAATTGACGCCTCCTATGTGTAAATTCTTTCGTGACATATTTTGAACATACGTTGCTTCCTTTTGCCTGTTATGAATAGAATGTTATTTTTTTTCCTTGGTTTTTGTTGCCTGTTAATAAAATTAAGCTTTACTCAAATCAAAATGTCTGCAAAGAATAATGGTAAAACTAGCCAACTGGAACTCACTAATCTGGCTCATAAAACAACTGGAGCTTAGATGACACAATCAACATGGTTCCAAATTAACATCAGTTTCAGTCTGAACGAAGTCAGTTTCACAGCTGAAGAAAAATTAATGCCAAAGAATAGCAGTCAATTGATGAGAGGAAAATTTGAATTACATGTGCATTGAGTTCATAGCCGTGTAATTGCCTAAACGTGACCCTGCAAAGTTGACAATATGTTCAACCAGAAGTAGAAGCAGGAGATAAGAAATTTATAGTAGCAGTTTTTTTCAGTGTGTTCTGAATGTTTAATAGTGAAAGTTATGAACTCTTCCCTTGAGAATGCCTCCCTCCTCTTCTATATTTCAAACATGATAGTTGTAACAGTCCAAACCAGCCGGAATTGTCACCAAGGCGAAAATATCAGCTAACGTTAAACAAATACACCATGGAATGCAAGTCAGATGTGTTTTTGAATAATCAAGATTTACAGAGATTTGCATTTTCACCTCCCACCAGTTTATTTTTTGCCCCTTCATTCCCCAGCACTACGGAAACTGATTCAAGCTGTTATAAGACTTCAAATACACCTCATTTCTGAGTAGGTAACCTACTTGTGAAACAGATCCAGCAACTCAAAACTGGGCATCCATGAGATGTTGTTAGCGGAATTGTATTCATCCACAATCTGTAACCCAATATGTCTGCACTGGGGCCTGATGCTTTTCCAAAAATAACACTAAAGACTGCTTGAGAAGTTCTGAGAAAGGGTCACCGGACCCGAAACATTAACTCTGTTTTCTCCTTCACAGATGCTGCCAGACCTGCTGAGCTTTTACAGCAACTTTGTTTTTGTTACTGCTTGAGAACTTCCCAGTTGTTCCAGTGCAGTTATAACACTGGCATTTACCCAATAATGTGCAAAATTATCCAGGTATATGCTGCCTACAAAACGCAGGACTAATTCAACCTGACCAATGACTGCCCCATCAGTCAGATTTCAACCATAAGTAAAGTATTAGAACGAGTCATTGATATGTTATCAAGCAACACCTACTGAACAATAATCTGCTGACTGAGTTTGAGTTTCTCCAGGGTCACTTGGCTCCTGATGTCATTGCAGCCTTGATCCAATAATGGACTAAAGAATTGAACCACTGAGGTGAGGTGAGAGTGACTGCCTTTGACATGAAGGCAGCATTTGATCAAGTGTGGCATTGAAGAGCTGCAGAAAAACTAAAGTTAATATGCATAGAGGAAAACTTTCTGTGGGTTATAGTCATACCTGACACAAAGGAAGATGCTTGTGGTTGTTGGAAGCCAATCACTTGACCCCAGGACATCTCTGCCAGAATTTTTCAGAGGAGTCTCCTTGGCCCTACCATCTTCACTGTTTCATTGTTACTCTCCCTTTGTCATACAGTGAGAAGTGAGGATGTTCTCTGATGATTGCACAATATTCAGCACCCTTTGCGATTTCACAGATAGTGAAGCAGTCCATATCCAAATGCAGCAAGACCTGGATACTATCGACGGTAGGCTGATAAGTGGCAACCAACATTTATGCCATATAAGTGACAGACAATGACTACCTCCAACAAGAGAGAATCTAACCACCTTCCTTTAATATTCAATGGCATTACCATCACTGAATCTCTTACTATCAACATGCAGAGATTACCATTGACCAGAAACCAAACTGGACTAGTCATGTGGCTACATGAGCAGGTCGGAATCTGAGCTGAACTCACTTCCTGCCTATCCAAAACCTGTTCCCCATCTACAAGGCTCAAAGCAGAATTGTGATGGCATACCCATTGCCTGAATAGCTGCATTTCCAAAAATATTGAAGAAAACTAACACCATTGAGGACAAAGCAGCCCATTTGTTTGGAAACTGAAAGAACTGCGGATGCTGTACATCAGGAACAAAAACAGAAGTTGCTGGAGAAGCTCAGCATCTGTGAAGAAAAAAATCAGAGTTAACATTTCTGGTCCAGTGACCCTTCCTCAGAACCCGGACCTGAAACATTAACTCTGATTTTTTCTTCACAGATGCTGCCAGACCTGCTGAGCTTTTCCAGCAACTTCGTTTTGTTCCATTTGTTTGGAACTTCATCTTCCACCTTGAACATGCATCCCTCTACCACTGAAGCACAGTTTACAAAATGCACTTCAGTAAGTCACCAAAACCACTTCAACAGCACATTCCAAGCCTGTGACTTCCATATCAAGAAAGACAAAGGCAGCAGATGCATGGGAACACCACCACCTGCATTTTCCCCTCCAAGCCACAAACCGTTCTGACTTGAAACTATATCACTACTCCTTCATTGTTACTGGTTCAAAATTTCCAAACTCTGTTCCTAACAGCACTGTGGGTGCATCCACCTCACGTAGTCTGTAGTGGTTCAAGGTTGCTTGGCATTACCTTCTCTCGGGTAATTAGTGATGAGTTAGGAGTGCTGGGCTATCCAATAACACTCACATCCCAGGAGAGAATTTAAAAATTGACAGGTTGAATGGTATCTTGGTCCAGCTCCCTGTGCTTTGGGCCAATTGCTGTGCCAGTCTTGCACAAGAGGGTGGCACGGTGGCACATTGGTTAGCACTGCTACCTCACAGCACCAGGGACCTGGGCTCGATTCCACCCTTGGGTGACTGTCTGTGTGGAGTTTGCACATTCTCCCCATATCTGCATGGGTTTCCTCTGGGTGCTCCAGTTTCCTCCCACAGTCCAAAGATGTGCAGGCTAGGTGGATTGGCCATGCTAAATTGCCCATAGTGTTCAGGGATGTGTGAATTAGGTGGATGGGTCTGAGTGGGATGCTCTGAGGGTCAGTGTGGATTTGTTGGGCTGAAGGGCCTGTTCCCACACTGTAGGGATTCTATTCTAACTGGTGATCGCTCAGCTTCCTTTCTCCAGCCCAGTGTTCCCTAATGGATTTCTCTGTCCTGGAAAAACCATCATTGCCACATTTTTCCTTTAAAAAAGCCAAACTTGGCCTATCCCTCTCTTCCAGATACTTTCTAATCTCTAAATTCTGACTTAATTTCAAGTTCCTTAGAAATATCATTGGCTCTCAGGTGTGTTTGCAGCTTTTCCACAAATCGCTGACACTATTTAATTCTTTAACCTGTCGACGGCAATGACATCACCATTGTCAAAAGCACCAGTGATAAACTCTGCATTGTAACCAAAGCACTTTGTTCTTCCTTGTCGCCCATTCCCTGTTCTGAAGTATTAAACATGGGTGACAGCAATATCTATTTCTGGCACTTCTCCTTTAAGATCTAATTCCTCTTTGAACATGTCTCCACCACACTCTTAAGTAGCTCATTCCTGACCATAACCACACATTGTGTGAAAAAGTTTTATTGCATGTTGTTTTTACTACATTTATCCACTACTTTATATCTGCGCTGACTCATTCTCAATCCACTGATGATGGGGACAAATTTGTCCCTATCTGCTCTATTTTGATCTCCTGTGGGTTTGAATATCTCAATCAAGTCTCCTCTCAGCCTTCTTTCCTCAAAGGAGTACTTCTAACTTTTTAACTTCTCCAATTTATCTTCATAGCTGAAGTTCCTCATCACTGAAACTATCATCATAAACTGCTTCTGAACTCTGTCCAATGACTTCACATCCTTCCTAAAGTGTGGCGCGCAGAACTGGATGCCACATTCCAACTGAAGCCAAACTTTTATAAAATTCAACTCAACCTCTTGTACTCTATGCCCCTATTAATAAAGCCTAAAATGCTGTGTACTTTCTAAGCCACGTTTTTAACTCGTCCTGCTACCTTCAAAGACTTATGCACATATACACTCAGGACCCTTGTCTCTTCAACCTCCTTTGGACACTTGTCCTTTGGTTTGTATTATTTCTTTATGTTAATCCAATCAAAATGAATCACTTCACATTTCTCCACATTCATCTTTATCTGCGACCTGTCCACTTCTGGTGGAACTTCTTTTTTAAGTTCTGCACTGTCCTTCTGACAGTTTGCAATGCCTCCAAGTTTTATATCGTCTGAAAATTTTTCAATTGTGCCCTGTACACCAAGGTCTATATTAGGAAAAACAATGGTCCTTACACTAACCCCTGGGGAACTCCACTCCAAAACTTTTTCTTGCCCGAAAAATATCCATTAGCCAAAACTCTCTGTTTCCTGTCACTCAGACAATTCATGTTGCTACTGACCCTTTTATTCCCTAAGTTATAATTTGCTCATAAGACTATTGAGCAACATTGTATCAGACACCTTTGGAAATCCATGTACACTACATCAACTACATTCTCCCCATCAACTTTCTCTGTTAACTCATCAAAAAACTGCAGCAACTTGGTTAAACATGAGTTTCCCTTGATAAATCCATGCTGGCTTTCTTTAATTAACCTGCAATTGCCAATGTAACTATAAATTTTGCCTTGGAATATTGTTTCTAGATGTTTCCCCACCACTGAAGTTAAACAACTGGTCTCTAGTTGCTGGATTTACGTTTACACCTTTTTTGAACATGGGTGTAACATTTGCATTCCTCTAGTCCTCTGCCACCACCCTAAGTCTGAGGAAGACTGAACAATTATGACCAATGCCTCTGCAAGCTCTAGTTTCACCAGTCAATCTTCTTGCTGCATCTCATCCAATAATAATGCCTTGCCCATTTTAATTACAGACAACCTATTAGATACCTGCATCAACTTAAAACGCCTAGTGACCGAATTATCTCCTTTTTCACATGGCCCAAGTAGAAACTTCTTCATTGGTGCAGACAGATGCGCAGTAGTCATTTAATACCTCAGATGGGCTTTCCCATATCGATGTTCCATTATAAATACTGCTTGCACATTTGTGTAGAGGCCCCTGGATACTATAACCAGCTGTACATCCTTAATCCTCATCTTCAATTGCTGGATCATTGAGTCTTTCTGTCTTCTCCTGAAACTGTCCAGCTTGTTACTCATTGGCAAGTAGAATATATGACCAGGAGTGCTGCTTCCTCCCTCCTTAATATCAAGGGAATGCACTTGGGGAGCCTCTGCCTGGGTTTTGCCTAAAGACCCGGTTTCCTCTGGCAATATCTGAGCCTCCGAAGATCCCAGTGCAGATTTGGCCTCCCTGATGGACATTGCCAGTTTTCACTCCAACTCAGCCAGGCATCTTTCAATTCATCACCATGACTTGACATCTGTGTTGTGGAATCCTGCTAACCACACAAAACAATGTAACATGGGATTTGAACACATGGAAGGCTGAATGATCATGAAACAGGGATTCTTTATTCCACTGGCATCATTACAAACATGAAGGGAAATTAGGATTAAAGAAAGAAGTATTGACCGTATTTATATGGAATGAAGGCTGTGGTTTACATTGCGTTGAGGAATTCTTTGTCTGTCTGTTCCCTCTTCCTATGAACTCTCCTTCTGCCAAGGACACCCTTTCCTCGGGACAAGGTCTATTCTACTGCTCCACCTGCCCTCTCTCACCATTACCAACCACTGTTGGAGATCACAGCCCCTCTGCTCAGTGATCCCCCCTCATTATTGTCTCTTGCTGCTGGAAGTCCCATTTGAAGTGAATCAAACAATAAATGACCTAGAAAAAATGAAAGAACTGCAGGAAATCATCAGCATCAGCACCAAAACGGTGGCTCAGTTGGGGTGGCACAGTGGCTCAGTGGTTAGCACTGCTGCCTCACAGTGCCAGGAACCTGGGTTCAATTCCACTTTCGGGCCACTGTCTGTGTGGAGTTTACACGTTCTCCCCATGTCTGTCTGGGTTTCCTCTGGGTGCTCTGGTTTCCTCCCACAAAAATGTGCAGGGTAGGTGGATTGACCATGTTAAATTGCCCATAGTGTTCAGGGATGTGTAGATCAGGGGGATGGGTCTGGGTGGGATGCTCTGTGGATCGGTGTGGACTTGTTGGGCCGAAGGGCCTGTTTCCACACTATTCTACGAAATCAAAAACAGAAATTGCTGGGAAAGCTCAGCAGGGCTGGCAGCATCTGTGGAGAGAAATCAGAGTTAACGTTTTGAGTCCAGTGACCCGTCTTCAAAACAATTAGGTATATTAGCTATTCTAAAGATAAAATAAGGGTCGGTGTTTGCATCTCTAGTAGTCGCACTACTTGGTTAACACTGTATGTAGGAGAGATTCGCACTTGGATGAAATGGAGAAGTTACTTAACAAGAGGATTCGTGAGCAACACCAAAAACAGATGCCAATAAATGGTCCAATAATTAGAAATAAGACACTTGAATGACACAAAAAGAAGTAGGGGCTGGTGCTGCTACTGGTGGTTATAATAGCGATGGTGAAAGAGGTGCAGAAGCATTGCAGAGCATTTAAGTCACAATACAATGGTTTGATCAGTTTCAGAAGTGTTTGCTTTGCATAATATGAAATTATTGAGGGGCGGGGGGGGATGCAGCATCCACGAATCAGGCAACGACTGAAGAGTTCCTGAAAGAGCTGAATAGATCACTAACACAGGATACCAGCCAGAGAAAGCCTTTAACACAGACAAAGCTAGTGTGTTCTGAAGAAAACATCAAATTGGACCTGCTATAGAAAGGATATTATTAACTAGAAAGAGTGAAGTAAAGATTTACTAGGATGCTACCTGGACTGGAAGACTTCAGTTATAAGGAAAGTTTGGCCAGGCTGGTCTATAAAACCATGAGAGGCATTGATAAGGTAGATAGCCAACAGCTTTTCCCCATAGTAAGGCAGTCTAAAACTAGGTCTAGGCCCGAAACGTCAGCCTTCCTGCTCCTCCGAAGCTGCTTGGCCTGCTGTGTTCATCCAGCTCTACACCTTGTTATCTCAGCTCCAGCATCTGCAGTTCCTACTATCTCTAAAACTAGAGGGCATAGGTTTAAGGTGAGAAGGGAGAGATACAAAAAGGTCCAGGGGGTGATATTTTTTTCCCACACAGGAGGTGGTGAGTGTCTGGCTGCCAGAGGTAGTGGTACATTTTTTTTCATTTAAGAAACATTTAGACAGGTACATGGATGGTATAGTTGTGGAGGGCTATGAACCAAATGCAGGCAAATAGGACTAGGTTACTTGTGAAAATTGGGCAGCATGGGCAAGTTGGGCCGAAGGGCCTGTTTCCATGCTGTAGACCCCAATGACTCTATGACTCTATGACTTATGCATCAAAGGAAGAAAGGACAATCTTTAAAATAACAAAGGACAGGCTATCATCGTCACTGAGCACCAATGTGATCCACTGTGGCCCAATGCTGGTTTATAGGTCAGACCACCCTCAAAAATGAAAGGAAAAAGGTAAACCTCATATACCAGTTTTGTTGGAAGGCAGTTTGCAGTGCCTCAGTTACAGCAGCAGTGCTGTTCAGCTGGTTTGAGAATTCCTTTCTGTATAATGTCAAGAGAAAAAGAACGGTCGTTTTAGAGCCTATTTATCCGTAAAAATACAACTGGACAAACACCCTCACTTGCAGATTAGCATCTAGACATTGAACTTGTGTTTTCACCCCTATTAACTGACCTCGCACATCCAGATAATGGGGCAAGGAGTCATTGCAACCATACCAAAAGAGGTTTCAGACACAAAAGTCTACTCCATGGAGACATGCCTTTCAATGCTGACTGTGATTGCGGGAAAGAATTTAACATCCTTACATCAATTGGGATCATTGAGGACCCCGTGGGATAACATTAGAAAATTAACTGGATTCTATGCCTGTTGGATAAAGGTTTGGCCTGGGGCTGTGAATGATTTTTCAGGGTCCTAATGTGGACACCAAAGCAGCCAATTTTGTTGAATTGGCAAAACAAAAATGGAGGGAGCGATTTCAAGCTCTGGCCAGAGATATGGTGAAGGAGTTGCTGCTGCCTCATCAAGTGAAACTCTTGTCAAAAAAGTTAGTGTAGCTGATTAAATCTCATTTTACCCCTCAAATATGGCAGACCTCATGAGATCAGCTCAAGAATTGAAAGAAAAGATGGCAGACAATGATATAAACATAGAAAAAAGCATGATCTTTTACAGAGTGATTGATATTGCTATTGCTCCTTACTGAAAACATTGCAAAATTCGAAAATAAAAGGCAAAGCAGTCAAAAATAGTCTCTTTTTTTGTCTAATGTCACATCAACATCAACAATCACCTCACCAATTTCCTCAATCTCCACCTTCCAGCTGAAATTTTAGAGAGATGACTTATGACTGGCTCTCCTCCATATCGTGCACAGCCTCCTCTCAAATTCCCCAAAGATCCATTTTTAATCCTCTTCTTATAAATCCTGTATATTTTATTTCCTGTAACAGTATTCAAATGCATGTGATCAACCCGCATACATTTATGCAATACCCAACTCAACCTCTGTACTTTGATCTGATGACCCATTATGCATTTCTCTGACATTAAGACTTAAATACGCCAGAATTTGATGTATTATGCACAATTTGTTATTGAGAATATCAAAGCCACCATTTTCCACTCTCGACATCAACATTATTTTTGTTCCAGATTTGTGCTTCAAGCTCCATATCCTACCCAGTAATGGATTGCTTGCTTTCACTTGCCCTGCCTTACTCACTCTGCCAATCTAAAATGCATCTTTATGTCTTTGAATGTTATATTTCCCAATGTTTCCCAGTCTCCAGCATAAACTCTGTGAAGTTCTGCTCCCTTACCACTATACCACTGTAATCCCCATCACCTTCATCCTCATTGATTTAAAAACAGAAATTGCTGGCAAAACCCAGCATGTCTGGCAGCATCTGTTGACAGAAAGCGGATTTAATGTTTCAAGACTGCTGACTCTCCATCAGAATGGATAACAGCTGGGAAGAACTGGTATTTAAGCTGAACACATGATTAGAGGGGGCAGGGGGAAAGGAGAGGTGAATGGATAGGAAGAGATGGAGCCCAGAGAGTGATGGATATGAAAGGGCATCCAATATACGTTCTTCACCACCCTGTCTACCTGTGTTTATACCGTCAGAGATCAATGACCTTATACACCGATACCCCTTTGTTCCTCAGTGCTCTCTAGGGATCTACCATTCATTGTGTATGTCCTTCTATTATTGGACATCCCAAAACACTTCACCTAGCACTGGTCAGGATTAAATACCAACCGCCATTTCTCTGCCCAATTTACCAACTAATCAAGATCAGACTGCAGCTGGAGACCATCCTCCTCACTATCAACACCACCACTAATCACACTAATTCTACCTTCCATGTTAACGTCTGAATCATTAATGTACATAACAAGCACCAAGGGTCCAGCACCAATCCCTGCGGTACACCACTGGTCACAGGGCTTACAATCACAAAAACATCCCTTCACCATCACATTTTGCCTCATATTTGAAAGCCAGTTTTGGATTCAGTTTGCCAACGTGGCTTAGATCCCATAGGCTCTTATCTTTTGGACCAGTCTTCCATGTGTGACCTTGCTGCCGCTTCCTTTCAGACATTAGGATATAAGCCATCAGGCTGTAGGGGCTTGTCTGCTCGCAATCCCAATAGCTTGTTTAGTACTATTTCCCTAGTGATGATGATTGTTCTAAGTTCCTTCCTTTCTATAACCCCTGCACAATGGTCTGACACAACTGAATGCTTTGGTAGGCTCTTCACAAGGTGGTTACGAGTGATATCGGTATGTGTGAGCTTGGAGGAGCGTAACAACCAGACCTTGGATGGACAACAGATCTCTTTCCATGAAGATATTGGTGAACCAGTTGGGCTTTGTGGCATTATGACACTTTTACTGACACAATCTTTTTATTTAGAGATCTTATTTTTTTGAAATTTAATTCTCAGACTGTTGTGGTGGGATACGACCTTCCTTTCTCTGGGTATTGATGTTCCCTTCTTCGAGCTCATTCTAATAACATAATGGTGAAAACCAAAGACACATTTTGGTGGTGCTTCTCACATCCAGGAGTTAAAAACTTTGAAATGCTTTCTGGATTTTACAAACTGCTGAGAAGTCATGGAGCTGGAAAGAGGTCTTTACTTCAATACAACTTCTGTGTATTTGTTTTTATTGCAACCGCAAAAATATTAGTAAGAAATTTAATTTTACAAAAACAAATAATGGCTGCACCCTTCACAGAGTTTCAAAGCCATCAGTTTTGAGGAAATCATGGGATAAAATCGCTGGAATTCAAATCATCACAACAGCAGAACCTTGCTCAGATAAAGTGGTCTGTGAATCTGTTATCTCTTTGTATTCTGATCTCCTTCTATCACGTCCATCATATCCAAACAGATGTGGAGCTTAAACACTGGCATAGACTGAAAAAACAGAGTTACATTGTCTGTTTCTGAACTTCAAACATCTCTGTGACCTCTTATATTGCTAGGTTTAAAGAAATAACCTGGGGTTCCAAAGAACTAATCTTGCATCTGCAGTTAGTTGAAAGCCATGATGTTCTATTTGGTTCTCAATTTGCACCGAGATGGTGCCATCCCACCTCCCCCCCCAACCCATCGGTTGAAAATTTGAGGCAAACCCATCTCTACTTGGTCAGGTCACTCGCAGTGATACGACTCGCATTGGATTGTTAATTGGCTCACATGGGACCTCCATCCTCATTTGAGAGAAACGCCTGCTTGAGAGAGTTGCCGGGAGTGGTGACCACTGCTGAGGGCCATGGGCAATCCCAGCAGACAGAAACCATGTTGCTGGACATCCAGTTAAGTCTTTAGTATCGTCAGTATCAGTCCAGCAGGCCCCAGGGAGGTTGGGGTTAGGTTTGTGAGGCAGTAGGAGCATGAGGAAAAAGGTTCTGGCTTTGGACGCTGCCTCCATTGAGTACAGGGCAAACCACCCTCCCTCAGTAAAATCTCAGTGGCAGTGGGAAGATGCCATTTTGTAGCCATTCATTGGCCTCAACTGATCCAAGGGCGTGTCAGCTCCCCAGTGCCTCAGTTGCTATTCGTAAATTATAAGAGGAAGTGGGTAGGTGATGATTGCCGTTCTGTTGCCATGGTACCGAATTGAACAGCCTTTCTACCTGCAAGCTAATTCCTGAGGGGCCCGCAAAATGCCACACTATGATTAGGAGTAATGGCTGGGCATGGTCCCTATAGACCAACGAAACAGATTATTGCTGGGTACGAGTTAACTCTTGACTGTCTCTGCAAAGGAAATGGTACAGGAGAAAGACCAGAGATGCTAATAAAAAATATGTATATGAAGAGTGTGGGTGTGTGTTTCTCTTGTGTTTGTGTGCAATGTGTCTTCTTCTGTGTGTGCGTACAATATGCCTGTGTTGTGTTTGCATCTTGTAGGATTTTTTGTATATTTTCATTCATGGGATGTGGCTGTAACTGGCGAGTTCAGGATTTATTGCCCATTCCTAATTGTCCTTGAGAAGGGTGGTGGTGAGCAATCTTCTTGAATCACTGCAGTCAGTGTGGTATAATGTCCTTTGATGTTGCTTGTTCCATGGGAAATTCCAGGTTTAAAACACAGTGATGTTGAAGGGACGGTACCATCCTGTTGCTATTCTTCTGGGTGGCAGAAATTAGGATTTGGAAACTGACGTTGCAGGTGCCTTAGTAATTTTCTTCAGTGCACCTTGTAGGTGGTACTCACTGGAGTCACATTGCACCAGTGGTTAATCTTAAAGATGGGTTATTAATCAAGAAGCTGCTTTTTCCTACATGATGTCAAATGTTTTGAGAGTTTTGGAGCTGCAGTCTTCCAGGCAAGTTGAGAGTGTTCTGACTCACTTGGGACATGTCTCTTGGAGATGGTGGACAAGCATTGGTGAGTCAGGATGTAGCCACAGAATATTTAGTTTCTGACTTGTTCTAGTAGCCTCAGTATTTTCCGGACTTATTTAGATACATTTCTGCTCATGTTGACCCTCATTTCCAGCCAAGAAAGTTGAGGAATGGTGGAGAATTCATCAAAGGTAATATTGTTTAATGTTATGAGGAGGTGGTTAGACTCTCTCTTGTTGGAGATGCATTGCATGCTGTGGATGTCACCACTTATTAGTCCAAGGCTGGATGTTAGTAAGAGTTATAGAACAACAAGGCACAGAAGGAGGCCTTTTGTTCCATTGTGTCTCTGTTGCTTCTTTGAAAGATTGATTCAATTCGTTCCACTGCTCTGTTCTTTCCCTATAGACTTACAATAATTTCCACCTCAAGTATTTGTCCAATTCTCTTTTGTAATTTACTATAAAATATACATCCAACAGCTTCTCAGGCAGTGAGGCCCAGGCCATAACTTTTGTGTTATTTTGTGATCTCATTTGATGTTCCCAACAATGTCTAATACATTGAAATCTTGTGATGCTGTGGGGGATTGTTCCTGCCTACAAACCAGAAGCGCTCGGTTTGAGTCCCACTGGATAGTCAAGGAAAGTACATTCAGAATGTATGAGTTGAATGCCAAATGCAAATCTTTCTAAACATGGTATTAGTAGGCAATAGGGCGTGATGGAGTGAGAGTCCTCATCAGCTGTGTGATAGATAGACTTCAATTATCACCGTTTACCATGCTGGACCAGAGCATGAATGTAAAAGTGTGTGTTGCTAGACTCCTGGCATGAACAGTAAGAACACCACAGTGTGTAATCCTGCTGTGAAATGGCTCAGTTTACTTTACTATGTTAAGTGTCCATATAAATATAAGATGTTATTGTTTGTGTTTTGAGTATGTGGTGTATGATATTTGCCTGGTGTGTGACATATCAAATCAATTTACTTCAGTGTCAATCAAAAACATATTACTTCCATTCCCTCTCCTCACCTCACATTTCACAAACTTGTAAATATAATGGAAAATCGACTAGTTTCTTTGTAAAGTGACAGTACATACCATTTGAACAATAATCTGGTGAGTAATGAAACCAGATCAGGAAGATTCCAGGTTCAATTGTTGATCTTTATGGGGTTAACTAATAACAGTCTGAGCAGAGGACGAGTTGTTATCAATAATTTTAAATCCCATAGCTTAGGGATTGGCATTCGATAACTCTTATTTAAAATACATGTTTTTTAAATGTTGGACAAAGACAGGATGAAGGTCAGTGACAATGTTTCCCACAGTAGTGTAGTCTGCCAATATTCAATGTTATGGCTCACACACATACACAACACACACACACAAATACACACACACACACACACACACACACACACACACAGATACACCCCCACCCCCACAAACACATGCACACGCATACTCATACACACAGCACACACACACACAAATACATGCCACATACAGAGACACCACACACACACATAAACATGTAACACACACAAACACGCAACGTGCGCGCGTGCACACACACACACACACACATTGCACATAACCATTCTCCCATCTCAAACATAACAAGCATCACACACAATCCCCTTTTCCTCCAACCCTCTCACTCCCACCATATACATATACATATAACAAGATGCTTCATTCTGCAGAGGGATTATATCCCAATGAACTACTAATGCCTCCAAGTTTGGTGGAAAAATATTAAAACTGAAAGTGCCAAATTCTGTTTGGGAAATGTTACTTCTTAGATTAAGCTCTACATTCTGTTTTTGTTGAACTTTCAAACAGATGATGTCTAAATTGGTCTCAGTGGTATTAGTTTTACTGTTCAGTTAACAGTAAAGTTCAGAAGAATATATCACATTGAAGGGAATGAACAACATCCAAAGCAATTCAAACTTTGATGGTAACTTTGGCTTTTAAGACATAAAGACATGAGTGGTCAGAAATTAAATACATTGTATGTTCAGAAAATTACATTTGAAAAATACTTCTCTAACTCTTGGTCCCAATTTCAAGTTTAGAAATTCATTCCTCTTGATACGGGAAATGTAGGACTCAACAAGCAGAATTATTTCTTCATTGTAACAATTGCTTGAATGTCCCCAGAAGACACAGGGGAATTTAAGAACATAAGAAATTTGGACCGGAGTTCACCATGTGTTACTTGAGCTGCTCTGTCTTTCAATAAAATCACGACCAATTTTCAACCTCATCTCCACTTTTCTGCCTGTCCTCATATCCCTTAAATCTACATTTTAGAACAGCATTTAGTTCTGGGACTAACCTAATGGAATAAGTAGAGTTCAGCAATTTGTCCTTCTTAATTGAGTGTAAGTGACTGGCAATCTTGATCAAAGTTAAGTTCTCAACCACTTAAAGTACATGAAACCTTCTCCTGACTATTCTCAATATGGTTGAAACATTCTAACTTTGCTGCAGAATGTACAGAGTCCTGAATACTGGTCAGCTGCAGTGCCATAAATATGATTTTATACAGGCTGCTTCAAAGATCTTTGTTACAGAACTAGTGTATATTTTGCCAAAATAAACAGAGTAGACAGGAAAATATCATTAAACATGCTTCGAAGTGAGTGCCTAAAACCCACAAAGCTGGCCAAGATTTCCCTTACATGCAATACACTGTGTACACAGGAGCAGCAACTGCTTTTCTACATCTCTCTGAAAATGTGTGTGATGTACACCTCCTTCAGTTAGAGAGTTACCAGGTTAGTGAAACCATTTTAAGCACTCTCTTCTCAGTGATTATGGTTATGAACTATTCTAAAGTGGCTGCTTGATGACGAACAGGACAGCTCTGAGATTAATCAGGAAAGATTAATCTAGCTATTGCAGTGGGGAACTGTGCTGAAGTGAAATACTGCACGTTCTTTGGCTTTTCATAGCCAGTATTGGAACTGCAAAAACGTACGCCTGTGTGACTCAAGTCATGTTTACCAGCTTTTATCAATTCCAATGTGATAGAGTGCAGGGATAGAATGTGGCTTTTTTTTGGGAAAATAAATTAAATGAAGAAAAATGAATTCCACCATTGTGCAGTCTCAATCTTCAACTATGACGCTGTAATTGTGACTACTTCAGTGGTTGCTACGCATTCTGAGATGTCCTGTGGCCATGAAAGGTGCTATTGAAATGCTAGGCTCTCTTTGGATTACATTTCCTTCAGCATTACTCTTTGCCTTGCTGGTTATGCTGACCTACTTTAAGGATCAGATTGGTAGGAGAAGTAACTCAAATCACGCTGATATTTACATTTCACTCTGAAGACTAATAAAAGATTTTTAAACAGTCTACTAAAACTGTCCAATAAATGGACCTAAACTTAGAAAACCAGAGTTTAACCGCTCTCTTTTGCATAAGCTCAATAGCTTGCTGATAGAGTCCAGCGGAAAGCCAGAGAGGTGGGACTGTCATTTTGGATAACTTTAATATGCTGTTCTGAGGTTATTAGTGCCTGACTGTGCCTGAAGTACTGTGATCACTCTGTCCATTGAAGAAACATGTGAGGTAGTTGAGAAATCTCTGCTTGTGAGATTAGCCATATAATGGCTGTTTATTAGGTTACCAACTGGATCATGACATTTGCTGCCTTTGTTTTTTCAGAACATGTTGGGTTAAGATATGAAAAGTTACATTTTAAAATTTCATATTGACACAGACTGAGCTGTCACCAGATACTGGTAAATTCTCTGCTTCTTTTCCACTACATTTTAATTTCAGTAGGAATGGTTCGATTCCTATCTTATGTTGACAGTAAAAAGATGGCTTAAAGTGTATGAGAGACTTGTACCTATCTTCACCAACCCTGGAAAGCAGAAATATACCCAATATTTCTCAGTCAGCTTGATGATTGACAGTATATTTGGAATATTGCGTTCAATTCTGGTCTCCCTGCTATAGGAAAGACATTGCGAAACTTGAAAGGGTTCAGAAAAGATTTACAAGGATGTTGCCAGTGTCAGAGGGTTTGAGATATAAAGAAATGCTGAATATACTATTTTCCTTGGAGGATTGGAGGCTGAGGGGTGACCTTACAGAAGTTTATAAAATCATGAGGGACATGAATAGGGTGAATAGTCAAGGTCTTTTCCCAGGGGTAGGGGAGTCCAGAACTAGAGGGAATAGGTTTAAAGTGAGACGGGAAAGATTTAAAAGCGACCTAAGGAGCCATGTATTCATGCAGTGGGTGGTGCATATATAGAATGAGCTGCCAGAGGAAGTGGTGGAGGCCGGTACAATTACAACACTTAAAAGGCATCTGGATGGGCATATGAATAGGAAGGATTTAGAGGGCTATGAGCCAAATGCTGGTAATCGGACTAGGTTAATTTGGAATATCTGGTTGGCATGGACAAGTTGGACTGAAGGGTGTGTTTCTGTGCTGTACAGCTCTGTGACTCTATGACTCTATATTTGTTGCAATAGAGGCACTGCGAACTATTATTAATCCCATTGGATGGAATCTTCCCAGCCACTGAACATCGTTTCCCTCGGCAAGAAATTAGAACCCAGTAGCACCAATAAACTTAATGCTTTTGGAGACTTATTTTAGCTAGCAATGATTGGGAAAAGGCTGGCTTTGATCACTGAGTGAAGAATTTCCAGGATGTGCTACAGAATTGTTTCTGACAATTTTTTCAGAAATACAATTCTTAAAAGTGAACATAAAGGCAGCAACAACTGGTGCCAATCAGGGCCTGGCAAAATCAATGTCCAATAGAATGTTCAGTCAGTAAGAAAACGTGGATACTTTGTCTCACTGCTGGGAGCAATGGGACAAAACTTACCAAGGGTATGAAGACACAGCCTCCCACCCCTCCACCCTAATAACTCAATCCAGTGGTGGATGTAATGTTCATGAGACAAAAACTGGAAGCTGATACTTGGATATGAGCCACCCATTACACACCTCTCCTATTTTCCGTCCTATTGCCTTCTTTGATATGGTTTTAAAGTGTTGCCTATTATTCTGAATTAAGGTAAATGCTGACAAATATAAAAGTTTGCAACAGCCTAAAGCATTATCATGGTAATTACATTACATGCTGCGGCCACTCCTCACCCTGACCTGGAGCAGAATTTCACGGCCTATATAATTAATCTCCTGAGGAAAAACTTTTCAAAACATATAACTGTGTGAACGTTCTCTATCATTCCCTGAAGAAATCTAGCAAAACTTTAGGACATCTATCTAACTGTGCAGGTTAGATAGTTCAATCCTGGCCAGCTGTATTCACAGATGAATTTTCCATCATGGGAATCAATGCATTCCTTAGAGCATTTATTTAGTCTTGTTCATGCTTATTATAACTTTTCATTCTGTTCTTAATCAAATATTTTCTCATCTCCTTTTGTAAAGGAATGAAATGAAATAGCATTAAATATATCTACAGGTTTTTGAAATGTCTTCAAATTTTTCACTTTGCTTGTAGTTTCATTAATTTTGTACTCAGCTCTTGCTGGTTTGAAATCATAATCGTATGCTCAATTTCAAGCATTCATTTCATATGCACCTTTCAAATCTTGTCTGTATTTTCTTCGATGAAAACTAATTCAAGTCCAGCGAGACTCTCTGAATTCTAGAACCAGCTTTTATGCTCCTTCCTGAAACCCCTCACACATAATTTGAGAAATGTCAGATGATTACAATAAATCATCACCTGGAAGAGGATTTCTTTTTATTCGTCATTGGATGTGTGCACTGCTGGCTAGGTCACCATTCATTGTCCATCCCTAAATGCCCTTGAGAAGTTGCATAATGGTCTGAAAGAGTTAATGCTATGGGGTGCCTTAAGCATCATTCATTATAATGCTGCCATACAGAAAGGATGGAAGAACAGCTAAGGATCTTTAAGGAGTGAGACTCACCATCCAGGACCTCCCCACAGACTCTCAGCAGAATCTTACAGGGGCCTGTGCAACGTGGGTGATAGCAAGATTTATGGTGGAATCAGGTGAGAAGTCTGGCAAAGCCCATTTTGTTGTCAGGAACATCTTACACCATCTTCTGAGTGGCGAGGTACATTTCTCATTTGGAAGCAGTGAGTTGCCAATTAATGGGGATGATTATTTGTTAAATGCTGTGCTAATGGCCAACCTGCCTTACTAATATTTAGCGGCCTATCTTACCAAATGCACAGAACAAGCTAGATGTGAAATTTCTTGAAATGGAAGTCAGAACGGGCACCTGGCAACTTCAGCTTGCTGCTTGATCTGAAGAACCTCCATGTTGGATACCGAGCAATGTCAAGCTCCAAAGCATGACATGTGGCAGCCACTTAGAGACCTCATTACACATCTCTGATCCACATATAAGATGCTTCTGCATCTCAATGCTGCACCTCAGGATGTGCTGACAACTCTCATTGTAATGCTGCAGCAAGGACACCGTGTGCTCAGAGACACATATCCAGCTCATGAACTAGACCAGGACTGCAACACCAGGGCCTTTGCTCATTGTCATAACGCACTCTCATTCTAAGTCCAACTGGACACTCACAGCATCCCCACCCCTGCTTTTCCTTGCCTTGCTTTTGTGCAGTTTGCCCCCTTAGCCAGAGCTAACGGACTCACATGGCTTCACTCTTGCCTTGACATTTAGTGCCAACACAAGGCTAGGAAGCTTGTTGGGGTTGTCAGTGGTCCTCAGTCAACTCATTGAGTCATAGAGTCATGCAGCCCGGAAACAGATCATTCGGTCCAACTCATTCATGCTGACCAGATATCCTAAATTAATCAATCTAATCCAATTTGCTAACATTTGGTCCATATCCCTCTAAACCCTTACTACTTATATACGCATCCAGATGTCTTTTAAATGTTGTTGTTGTACCAGCCTCCACCACTTCCTCTGGCAGCTCATTCCATACACGCACTATCCTCAGCATGAAAACATTGCTCCTTAGGTCCCTCTTAAGTCCTTCCCCTCTCACCTTAAACCTATACCCTGGACTCCCTTACCCTGAGAAAATATCCTTGATTATTCACTCTATCCATTCCCCTCATGATCTTATAAACCTCTATAAGATCACATCAAGACTGCCTTCTTTCAGGGGGTTCTGACACCGTAAGTCAATAGCAGCCTCCAATACCCGTGCTGGGGCTTGGACACAGTCAGTCAACCACCCAGGTGGTCAGAGTCAGGATGCTGTCCAATGAGATATGAGGAGCTGAATGCTAGGCAACCCATCACCCAAACTGATACCTTCTACTATATTGTGGTGAGAAATCCCAGTAGGTCTAGTGGCAAGAAACCTCTAAAAATACTCACTGCAACTCACATTGAATGAAAGAAATATTAGCTTCAGCTCAAAGTAACAATGTCTTTCTCATCAATGTAATTTGTCTCTGATTGATAACATGCAATCACATACATCTTGTTTAAGACAAGAGCATCTTATTATTAGACAAGCTTGTGACTTACCCCTGCCATATCAGATGAAGAGAGTCCTGTAGATCCCTACCTGGAAGAGGACAGTGGCAGTAGGTCTATCCCTAGGTAACAGCAAGAGCACAGAAAATCTCTTACCACACGGTCATCAGTGGTGAGGGTTGTTCATACAACAATGGTGAACAACCTTCTTGAACCACTGCAGTCCATGTGGTGGAGATACATCCATACTGCTGTTAGGAAGGCAATTCCAGGATTTTGAATGAGCTACAGGGAAGGAATATTTTGAATATTTGGAACATTTTTATGGTGACTTTAATAGTAAAATCAAGAATCATTAAAACATAATCTTTCAGTCTTTCTCACCTGTTACTTAAGTATTGAAGGAAGAAGTTGCAGGCTAGTTTCACGAGATAGTTCCAAGTCAGGATGCTTTGTGGTTTAGAGGTGGTGGTAACGTTCCTATGTGGTTGCTGACCACCAAAATGGACAGTTGGCAGGCAGCCTGAATTATAACACCATTTGCTTCATTTACAAGTCCTTTCTCTATGTACAGTCAACCTTGATATCAATCATTAAATATTTCCTGTGACGGTGAGTGTAGGTGCTTCGTGGGGATTGTAATTTTCAACTTTGTTGATTTTCCTCAGTGATTACTGTTGGAAGTCAATTTAAAATAAATGCTAAGTTTCCCAAGTGGTTGTAAACCTCTGACGATAAATGTAGTCAGTCATTGTGCAGATAATATTTAATTATCTTCCAGTAAATGCCATTTTTAATGTCTTTATTATGTCACTAACCTATGTCTGGTGGTCAGTATGCAATTTAGTAAAGATAACTTGACGGCAGCTGCTAGGAGTTTAAAAACAACTTGCAACAATTTTATTAGTTCTTGTACGAAATATGAGCCAAAGTTTGACACAAATCCTATTCAGAGAGAGAACAGACATGTTTGTAACGCATTATGAAGTTAATGTGTGAGATAGAAATCAAATGATGATGGTGCATACAGCAGTTACTTTAGGTATATTTCTGAACATTTTTACAATGACGCTAATCAGAAAAACAAGAAGCTTTGAAACATATTGTTCCACCTCTTGTCACTTTAACACTTTATTCTTTGTTGTGACAGGAACCAATCGGCGCAGGCTTGGAGGGCCGAAGGGCCTGTTCCTGTTCTGTAATTTTCTTTGTTCTTTGTTCTAACACATGTAATTTAAGCATTGATGGGAAAAGGTGCATACAAGTTTCATGTCTGGAAACTACCTTCAGTTCATCGGTCAGAGGAAATCTATTCTTCGCATGCGTGTTGAATATCACACAATTAGATTTTGACTGTAAAGAGATTTGTGGATGGAGAGTGATCCCAGTGGAGTCTCTGTCCAAGAACGTTCTTTTAGACAGTGATTAATATTGGCAAGGGAACGATCCAGAGATGCTGATAAAATGCAATGTCTTACAGTCTTGTTCTTGCTGGACTTGCAAGGAATGGTTAAATGATATTGGATGCTTGTAAATAATAAGTACAGATTAGAAATTCCATAAGCTCTGAGACACAGTCCCATGGAGAGACTTTTTTGCCTCCATCCTCCTAGAGTAGAATTTTGTTTGACATTTTGGTTGAGAAACTCTGGTAGGTACAATGACCGAGTTGTGTTTCCCTACTTGCTGGGTGCTACAGTAATGTGACATACCGACAACTCCCTTGTGTCACACTTGATTTTTTTTAAGAAAGCGGTGGAGCATTGACAGTTTGCTGATGATACCGAGCATATGCAGCAAGTTGGGGTTCTGCTGATTGTGTGGAGCTGCTACAGGCAGCGTGGGATAACTTCCTACTGGTGGCATAGTGAGAAGGGAGACGTGACTCAAGGGTTTTTTTTCATTAATGTGTTTTCTGCCCAACGGCAGTTTGATGGCTCATCATCTGTTGATGCTCCTTCATCTGAGATGTTTCCTTCATTTGGCAGTTTTTGTTAGTGGTGGTTAACATTGCCTTCCACTCACAGTGAACAAGTCTGTTTCAGCCAGATTGGGAATTGAACTTGTAAATCTGGTATTGTTTTGACCAGGATGCCAGCCATCTAGCCATCCGTTCTGACCAGTCCCTGAGGAAAATAGCTTTGTGGAAGAAAATTCAGTTGATTATACTATTTTGTATTACAAAACAAGGAAGTACTTTGAACAAAAATACCCACTTTGATTAGCTGTTTTAAAAACAATTTTGGCATTTAATCACATTAAGTAAATCTGTTTACATAGCCCTTTGTTTGCCAGTTTCTAACTATTAACTAATTTTGAAACATTTTGATTTAAGTGGTAGATATAAAGCCAAGTTTGTAATTGTCTAATTGGGGCCTAAATGAAAAGATTTATGTGGCAGGTTCTAAGGTTAGTGTAGGAAAACAATTAAAGGCAGGAAACCTAACATTTAATCCTTGGATTCAGTTATCTGGATCAGTGACACATTTGATTGCAATGTCTACAGTAGATTGCAAAAGATACAAGACATAGAATTAGACTCGTTTTTTTCAGCACTATGGGTGTTTTGCCTTAAAATAACATCTGCGATGTATGTGCAGCTGCATGGTGCTACTTGCATTTGGTGAGAGGATCTTCCACTGGAAGTATGCAGAGAAGGCAGACCATTACATTGCTAATTATCACTGTTCAATGTTAAGGTACAGATTAGCTTCCATTCAGCAGCAATGAGGATTCCCCACCCTACCCCCAACCCCTGCTCAATCTCCTTGTTATCATTACAAGCACTGGTCAATTACTTTCAGACTATTTGATGGTTTTGCTGAGATGTGGAAGTTCATGGTGCTGTCTACAGTTGTCTTAAGCCACCGAAGCCTATAAGAAATGTCTAAGAGTGGCTCTAGAACCTGGTTCTGCCTTTAACGGTGTGACAGTTTACAGACATGGGTGAATCGTTTGCATGGGACTAAACGTAGACCATGGGACTACAGCATGACTGGGTGAATGAGCAGAGGTGATACAGAGAAGGACAAGCTGCTTGAAGAGTGAGGGGGAGGAAGGGGTGTTGTTGGCAGGAGGCCATTTCTGCCTCGGTTATTCAGGGAGCATGGCAGCAAGCTGCGCTTGCTTGGTCATTTTTAGCTTTTGCTGCTGCACTCACGATGTTGAGTGGCTTTTACTTGTGTTATCACCCATCAGACACTGTATCATGGCTGAGTTGAAAATGTTCTCACGGGGTTGGACACTACTTCCACAGTGGAGAGGCTGGATTCCATATTCTGTGCAAAGCCATGTGCAAAGTTGATGCTGGGTTTCTCCATTGTGTTCGACAAAAGCAATCTGGAAGACATCAACTCAAGTATTTAAATATGAGTACCCTTCTGCCTTTATTTGTAGACTGTCTCTGACGTTCTCACTTGAATCCTTTGCAGTAGAATTTCTTGCCCCATGGTGAGCTAGCTTGTCTGTATACTTATCCCCAGCTCTAACTGTAGGCTACTTGCACCTAGTATTTTATCACATGCAGATCTCACCTTTAAGTTATCCTGTAAAGTAGACACATTGTCGACATCTATGCTGGTAACTAAAAGTGACAATGTTCCTTCTTTGTCGCTATCTTCCTTCAATCTCTTTCTTTTCCACCTAATCCTAGCCAGGATGCAATTTCTGGGTATCATCAAAGAGAACGGCGCAGGGATGGAGTTGCCATGAGGGAAATGGGGGGAGTTGGGGGGAGAGTCAACGTGTGAAGTATTTTCATCATTTGCAGTTTGTGAATCAGAAGAGAATGTGGGATGAAAGGGAAGTGAGATCTTAGAGGAGGATTATGTCAGAATATATAGTTACCTTCTATGGCCTCATCATAGGTACAGTGTTGATTCTGAGTCTGACCTTCTCCTTGGAGACATATGGCAGTTGCAACTTCGAATGACCAACTACAAGCCTCAAATATAAACAGTAAGTGCTGGACAAACTCAGCAGGTCTGGCAGCATCTGTAGAGAGGGAAACAAAGTTCACGTTTTGAGTCCTGTGACCTTCCACTGGAACTCAAATTTCTGAGAAATTTCTGTTATAGAATACTTTCATTTTCTGTTTCTACGAGTGAAAAATCCAACATGTGGGAGAGTTTCCAGTGCCCTACAATCTGGAGATTTAGATTTGAAGCTAATCACTAAAGGATTTATTAGTTGTTCATGACTCCCTATTAAATATAACTGAGGCGGACAACCATGAAGAAATAGTCACAGGGCTTGAAAATTAGCTGAATTGAGTTCAAATGCTTTTTACTTTATTACTTTCACTTCATTGATCTTTAATGTGATCCTTTCTGTAGTGATGCATATTTTCATCATGTTTTTCTCAGCCCCATGTTGGCTGGAGCCTGTTGAGCTGATCCGCACATTTATCTTCCGATACTTCACTTGATTTATTACACATACAGTTTCAAATCAGTAACGCCATTGTTTACTGTCTTTGGCTTGTTGCACAGCTTGTAATAAATGTGCAGACATTTTCTTCAACTAAATATCAAGAAAATAAAAACCTTTTGCTTCAGTGTCCTCCAGAAATTCAATTTCCTTTCTACTGACTCCATTCACAGGCTGAGCTGGACCAATTGAAAACTTGATGTTGTATTTGACCCCAAGATCAGCTTTCAAACATACATTCACTTTTCACTTTGATCGACAATTTCCAACCTGATGGTATTGATTGACTCTGTCGTAGCTTCGGCTCATCTCCTCTGAGACCCTGACCCATTCCTTTGTTACAGATTCCGATGTTCCCTTAGTTAGTGTCCAGCTTTGATCCTCCATTAAACTCATCCAAAGCTTTACCGTCTATGTCCCACTTGGTGACAAGTCCAATCACCCCAATACTAGATGACTTACTCCTGATCTGACAGCTACTCAATTTCAGATTTCTCCTCCTTGTTTTCAAATCACTCCAAGGCATTGCCCCTCAGTATCTTTGTAACCCTCTCCACTCTGAAATCATCTGAGATATCTGCATTACTCCAGTTGAGGCTTCTTGCACTTCCTTGATATAAATTGCCCCAACATTGGTAGTTATGTTAACTGCATGCACCTCAACTCTGACATTCATTGTTAAATCTCTCCACTTGTCTACCACTTTCCTCCTCTAAAATGTACTTCTTTGACCAAGCGTTGGTTATTTGTCCTGATTTTCTCTCACGTAACTTTGTTCAAAGTTTGCCTGATAACACTCTTGTGAAAGGCCTTAGGATGTTTTACTATCTGGTAAGGCATTACATAAATATGAACTGTATTATTGGTGAGATACACTGATGCACAACTTCATTCACCCTTTGGAGTCGTTCAATTTCAAACCTTCTGAACCCAGAGGTCAACATCAGAAAGGAGCACAATAATGTATTTGCTTCTGTGAATATATTGCCATTCTATTGATTTGAGTTCGAATGACATTGTGGATTGTGAATCACATATTTTGGTTCATAATTAGAAATCCATTTCTTAGATAAGACTGGGGGTCAGAGAACCGTTCACTTGCTTTTCATTGAGTGACATTTGAATTGTGCATCTGCATGAACATTGCTTAAAATCTTCTAACGTCAACCACTTTACCAGGAAAACAGATTGTCAAATTTCAAAGATAACAAAGTGGAGAGCTGGATGAACACAGCAGGCCAAGCAGCATCAGAGGAGCAGGAAGGCTGATGGAAATTTCTGAAGAAGGGTCTAGGCCCGAACCGTCAGCCTTCCTGCTCCTCTGATGCTGCTTGGCCTGCTGTGCTCATCCAGCTCTACACTTTGTTATCTCAGATTCTCCAGCATCTGCAGTTCCTACTCTCTCTTGTCAAATTTCAATACAGCTTAATCCATCTGGCCAAATGCAGAAATATCAGAACAAATCCAAGATAAGATTTGGAACTGAGTGAGTGCTGAACTTTAGTATATCTTAATACTGCTGTTCTGTTCACAGTCTCATAAAAATCTTCTCAACAAAATAAAAACTGTTTCTATAACATACTTTCATGAGATTAATAAATTGAAAGCATTTTCAGATTATGGAATCTGACATTTATGTCCCAGATGAAAAGAACGTGGGTGACCAGTTCATGGATAATTAAATTCAATGCTAACAGATGACAAGGTAAAGAGTCTGGCATTCATGCAGAAGCATGTCATACCAATATGCCACAGGGCATTAAAAAAGCAAACCACACTCAAAGGGACTGAGAAGGCAGATATCCAACAATCACAACTAAAATTCACAGTGAGTTCAGATAACTTCAAAACCACAAGAAGACCATTGTTACTGAACCCGATAGGGTGTTTCTTACATACATATTCCTGCGGAAAGATTACATTTCTTTACTAATTAGTTCTTTTCCTTTGACATGCAATTAATGTCTGTCTTTGAGTTATTGTTTAGGAAGCTGTAACATTGACACCACTGATCTGCTTTACTCTACTGGCAGCTTGTCATATGCTGGTCACATTTGATATGAACTGGAGGGACAGAGACACACACTGAACACTTTCAGTTAGTGAATCCTTTAGATTACCAGCCTAATGAAAACAGAGCACTTGTTGGAAACTAATCCAGTATTACAAATGACTAGTTCCTTAGTGTTTTGTCAAATGTAACAAAGCGTAGGCACATTGACAGGAAAACATCTTCAGGAATTAAAAACATTAAACATTTCAGTTTGAGTTTGTGTATGAAAAATATTAGAAAAATATTATTTCATTCATTCCAATTCGACGAGGAAAAGGGACCACTTTGAATTAAGTTTTGACAGTCCTGCATCTTAAACTTCCTTTGGTATAGAAGCTGATGAGTACCTATTTATTATTAAATAAGTGTTAAAGCTTTGCAAAGGATGTGTAATTATTCCAATACAAATAATAAATAGATCAAAATGTTCAATACGATGCACTTGGTGAATGTGTCAATTTCCTAGTTGCCTAGACAGTGTGGGATAGTTGCTGTTTTAAAATGTGCTGTTAGTGAGACTTTTAAAAAAAAGGTGGTGTTGGTTTGGGTAGAAGGCTGACACGTTAAAAACTAGAATTTCAACACAGCCTGCCTCCAATCCATCCCTTCCAGGTTTTAAAGGAGGTGAAACAGGTGTAGCAAACAGCCCATGGTTAGGAGATAGGGTTGGAAATTTAAATGTTCTATTGAAACTACATATCCCTAGTTTATTCACCACATCAAATTTAGCTCTGGCCAGCTGAGTCTCACCAGAGAGGATTGCTAGATGTGAGAGGAAAGAGTTTTCCAATTAACCTGCTGGATTTGATACAACAGCTTCCTCAAACTTCAACATCCAGATAATCTCCTAACCCTTTCTTCTCACCTCCCCGAATATCCCTTCCCAATCCCTGACTGCCCCACGTCCCTTTTTTCAATCCCTCAAGCTTCAATCTTCTACTGAAATGCTCTCTCTCTTAAGTAAATAATTAGACACATGCACCATTAATTGGATTTACTTCCTGGGCTTAAACCTCTTGAATTAGATCCACTCATTGTAACTGGGATCAATGATCAAATAGGCACTTCCATTTCAATCCTTGGATCAGTTGGGAACCTGTTAATGATCTCACATGTGTGCCATTTAGGTAGAACTCAATGCCACGTGGAAAAATTCTGGCTTGCAACTTTCCTGGACAGCCTTCTCTCAACAAGTCAATAAATTAAAATCCTTCTCTGTTTTTAAGCTGCACTCATTTGTAAAATTTCTGCCAGCTCCTAGGGTTGCAAACCCTGGACATATTCCTGTAGGATTCATCAACTGATCACCAACCTTCAACCCTCATGCCCCCACATTCCTGCTCCTGGTTGTCAATATTTCCATTCTCATGGTGCTCGGCTTTTGCACTCACGAAGTAAATGGACTCCTCATCAGCCTCTTGGAGATACTTGATTGTAAATCATACTTTCATTATGCTACCTCCTATAGTTCTGTATCTGTAAAGATAAAAAAATACACAATTTTATTCCCCCTCTGCCGAGTTACTCACAACAGGGTCCTGGAAATTGGCCTTTAATTCTTGGAAACTCAAAGTAAACCCGTAGGATTAGCAATCTTATTCACTATTCATGACCAAAGACTAACTCCAGGCCACATCCTATGTTGTTCAAGGGCTTGTGCAAGCATAATCTAGGAAGAATATTGACTCTCTTTCCATGTGGGGAGGTTCTTGACTTTGCGATATGGAGCATCTAGCTATTTTGAACAATCCTCCATAATTCCCTATGTTGGAATCATGCACTTAAAATGGAAACTCTTTTGTTAATTGTATACTATCAAAGAAAAAATGCTTAGTGCAAATGTCCTAAATAATAATCTTTAAATAACCTGGATATTGTTGGTAATCTTGGAATATTATCAAACAATTAAATAATTTTCTAAGTTCAGAATAGCAAGAAGTAGTTTTCTACCACAAAGTAGTGTATATAATCATTACAATGTGTAGAAATTTTTAATTGACCTGTTCAGACTTGTTATGAGAAACCTCTGGAGCATGTATGATATACTTCTGACTCAGAAGTATGGACACTAACGCTGAGCTCCTCCTTAAAAGTGTAAACTATTCATGATTATGTATCAATTGTGGAAAATAAGTTATTACTTAAATTGTTAAAGATTTCACAAGAAAAATTAAATAATAGGTGTTTGCTCTACTGACAGCTGCTTTGTATAGATCAGACTGACCGGTAGTTTAAAAACATGCAAACTCAGAAATGTGCAGAAGCTATTTATTAATTGCAAGCTTTAAAGAATGTAATTCTGAAAATGGATAAAACTTAATTTAAAAATGAACCGGTGAAATTGAGATTTTTTTTATTTAACTGGCTAATTTTTAAATTAATCAAATTCCATTTACCAAAATACTTTCTCTAATTTTACAAATGGAGGCAAAGCCATATGAAATGCAAAAGTGCAGGATTTATCAAGAAGGAAAAGAAAGACTTGCATTTTTACAACCTCTTCCATGACCTCAGGACATGCTTCTCGAAATGTAACCAGTGTTGTCACAATGTTATAAGGTCTGCTCCTGACACTTACATCTATTCAGTTTCACATATGTTGTAGCACAATTGTAACAAGCCATTAAGGTACCCAGGTTTTCCATTGAAATGCTTTAAAACTATAGAAACACTGAGCATGAAATTTATCTTGATTACTCGCACTAAATGAATAACAGATATAACACAGTACTGATTTGAATTTGTGATGCTATATAGTGTTCACTTAAACCTGCCGTACAGAGCAGCATCAGTAAATGGAGTTGTATCAAGAAGCAGGAAAAAACATAGTTTGAACAAAAGAGCCATTGTTGAAGCTTGCACACTTTTGCATTCTGGTCTTTCTCTAACTGTTTCAAGTCCCAAGAACCTCAGACTCGGCCAAAAATGTCACAATAGGGAATTGCTAGCCTATTTTATAACTTACACAATTTTCCTTTCTTTTCCATTACTTTTTTGGAGAAAATTGTGTGGCACATCAAATGGGGCATACAAATTTCCAATTGTCCTTTTTGCACCAAGAGATATATTTGTTATTGAGAAGCTCCACATAGAGTCATACAGCATAGAAACAGACACTTCTGTCCAACTCGTCCATGCCGAACATATTTCCCAAACTAAACTAGTCTCACTTGCCAGCATTTGGCCTATATCCCTCTAAACCTTTCCTATTCATGTATCACTCCAAATGTCTTTTAAATGTTGTAGCTGTACCTGCATCCACCACTTCCTCTGCCAGTTCGTTCCACATACGAACCACTCTCTGTATGAAAAAGTTGCTTCTTAGGTCCATTTTAAATCTTTGTCCTCTGACCTTAAAAATATGCCCCCTAGTTTTGAACTCCTCCACGCTAGGGAAAAGACCTTTGCTGATCACCTTATCCATGGCCCTCACGATTTTGTAAACCTCTATGAGGTCACCCCTCAACATCCTAAGATTAAAACCGAAAGAACTGCAGATGCTGTAAATCAGGAGCAAAAGCAGAAGTTGCTGGAAAAGCTCAGCAGGTCTGGCAGCATCTGTGAAGAAAAAATCAGATTTAATGTTTCAGGTCCGGTGACCCTTCCTTAGAACCGAGTCGCCGGACCTGAAACATTAACTCTGATTTTTTCTTCACAGATGCTGCAAGACCTGCTGAGCTTTTCCAGCAACCTCTGTTTTTGATCCTAAGATTAGTCTCCATCCTATTATTGTTTAATTTTAACATTAGCTGAGCCAATTGAATATCTCCTTTCCCATTAAGATTGAACCAGCACTCTAGATACCATGGGGCTGGTAGGATAACTCAGGTCTACAAGCATCACACTACTTACAAATCTACTTGCCTCAGACTAGTGGTGGGATATGACAAAACTTTGTATGAAGGTGACTTAAAGAATCAACTCAGGGCTAGTGTCATTTTCATGCTATATTATCGTCATTACTACTCTCTTCCTTTCTTGCTCAATTGCCAGTCATAACCTTTACAAATATAAACTAACAAAATGTCACCCCCATTTACAGTTTTGTTTTCACTATATCCTTCAAAAATGACATTGATAGCAAAACTGAAAATTCTGGAAATACTCAACAGGTCAGGCAGTATCGGTTGTGAAATGACATGCATAAGCCTTTAAGGAGGTGTATCTTAAACTACATTCAATCAATATCCATCTTGACAGGATATGATGTATAAGGACCATGAATTGAGGAGCAGTCTGAAGTAGTTGTGATAAAATAAAATCTGTGAGGCAGATACATGGGAACGCCATACACGTTAAGTTCCCCTCCAAGCCACACACCAGCTTGACTTGGAACTATATTGCTGCCCCTTTATTGGTGCTATGTTCACAGTCTTGGAACTCCTTCCCAAACAGTGTTGTGGATGAATATAGCAAATGCAATATTACAGAAAAAAATTTGAAGCTTTCCACTGTTGTGGGAGAGACAAATGATCAATGAACTTTTTAAATGGTAAGAGTTTGGAAAATGTAAATCTAGTAACAGGCCTGGGTGTCTTTCTCCATAAGTCACTGAAGGCTAAGATGCAGGTGCACCAAATTATTAGGAACATTAGTGGAATGTTAGCCTTTGTCATAAGAGGATTTGAGTTCAAGGACAGTGAAACTTTGCTTCAGTTGTTCAGGAAGTTAGACTGCACTTGGATTACTGTGTGAACTTTGTGTCTCCTTATCTCAGGGAAGATATTCTTACCACAGAAGAGCACAACAAATGTTTACCAGACTTGTTTTTGGGATGGTATGACTGTCCTATGAAGAGAGATTGGGGCAAACTGTGTTTTTATTCTGTAGAGTTTCAAAGAATGAGAGGTGATCTCATTGAAACTTACAAAATACTTAAAGGGATACACAGTGTAGATACATGTAAAATATTTCCCCTGGTTGGGGAATCTAGAACCAAGGGCACAATGTAAAAATAAGGGTGGTGCCTTTTATTTTGAGGTGAGGAGAAAGATTTTTACTCAGAGGATTGTGAACACCAGAGGGCTGTGGAAGCTCAGTTTTTGGGTACGTTAAAGATAGCGATTGATGGATTTCTGAATACTAGTGGCATACAGGGTAATGGGGATGAAGGCACTGAAGTGTTCAATGAGCCATGATTACATTGAATGGCAAGGCAGGCTTGTTGAGCTGAATATTCTATTCCTGTTCCTAAGTTGCTATGCTCCAGCTACAGCCCAAGGACAGTAGCAGTTGAAGAAAACATCTCACCACCAGCTTCTGCAGGGGAATTAAGGATGGATAACAAATGCTGGCTTAGCCAGTGATGCCCACTTCACATGAATTAATAAAAAATACTTCAGGTAAAGAATCCACATTTATCGTTTCACTAATCCTTGTTTGTGATTGGTGCATTTATATTTAAGAAGAAGAATTTAACAATGTCATGCAGCGTCTGTGGAGCGAGAAACAGAGCCAATATTTCAAGTCAATGATTTTCTATCAGAACTGGAAAAAGGTAGAAATGGAATGGGCTTTATGAAATTGAAAGAGGTGAGAGTTGGATAAGTAACAAAAGGCAAGGTCTGTGATCGGATGGAAGATGTGACAACATTAAATGTCAAAATAGTTAGTGAAGCACAATCAAATAGAGTGGCATGAAAGAAGTGAGATGAATATTTGTCTAATGGAGGTGTGAATGGCAGAATCATGAAAAGCAGGATCTGAATGATACATGATATAATGATTTCAGATTGACAAAAAGTATGTAAAAGCAAAGAAAGGAAAAAAAAGAGGAAAATAAAAAATAGCAAAGAAGGAAAAAAACAAAATGGCACTCCATGAAGAATGTAGGAAATAGGTTCAGGTAGAAAACTTTCAACACTTTGCTATTCAAATACTTAGACCATTTCCTCTACTATCCACTGAAGTAATTTGTTTTCAGAAATTTATCACCTTCTGTCTTGAATATAATCAATCATTGAGGTTGGGATAGGTATTCCAAAGATATAACATCCGCTGAAAGAGGACATCCCACCTCATCTCTTTTTGAATAGTCTGAACCCTTTTTTGAGACTGACCTTAACTTCTTATAGTCAAGTTCAGAACCTACAATCTTTTGACTCAAAGGTAAGTATGCTGCCCACTGAGTCAAGACTGACACCCTTCTTCAAGTCTGGAAGAGTGTAAATTGCCTTATTGAAAAATAAGCCATTGCTCCTATTCACAGTCACTGCACAAACAGAGAGGTCAGAGTGGGGGCAGTGTGTAGAATTAAAATGGCAGGTGGTTGGAAGCCCTGGGTGATGCTTGTGGATTGAATATATGAGTTCCATAAAGCAGTCATCCAATCTATACTAGGTTTTGCCAAAGTAGGAAAGCGTTGTGGTGAGCAGAGATAACAGTATACCAATGCCTCCCAAATTTTGCACAAGTTAAATTCAATTAATTATATCTGGAATTGAGAGCTGTTCTCAATGATGGTGACTATGAAATTATCATTCATACCAAAAACCCATCTGCTCACTAAGGTCTTTTAGGGAAGGAAATCTGCAGTCCTGTCTCAATCTGGCCTACATGTGATTGACTCATAATTGGCCTTTGAAATGATCTGTTAAGCCATTCAGTTGATGGGCAATGAGAGATGGGTAACAAATCTGGCCTTGCCAGTAATGACCACATCACATGAAAGAGAAAAAAAAGTCTCCTGCTGGGGATGGGGTAAATAGTGAGTGATGATCTACTGAACACAAAGTCTGTTGGGGATCAAAGGAGAAAAAAAGGGAATATTATTAGAATTCTGGCAGGATGGGAACAGAAATGTGGGAAATGGGACGGATACAGTCCATTATGCAGGGACGTGATCTGCAGAGGAAAAGGAAAGGCATATCGGAATCTCTGGGATGGAGAATCTGGAAAAATGGTGGGTGAAGTGTTATGGAGCCACAAGTATACCTCTAAGGTGACATTTTCTATTTCCCACCTTAACCAGCTTTGCCTACTGATATGATGCCAAGTATTCATGGCTAAAGAAAATTGCTGTGCTGCAAATCCATGAATCTCTATGAATAGGACTGAGAAACCGATACGTATGTATCCTTGTAATCACCTGATTACCTCTTCACTATGACTTTCATTGTTTTTTCACCAAGATTGATGTAACATGTAACCTTCTGCACTAATATAGCCCCCTCCCCTGCACATTTAGTCTTATTGTGAAAGTTTGCATATTTTAATTTGATTCTGGTTCTAATGAAACTCTCATCTGCTTCTGCTGATATAAGTGACATGACTTGATAAGTGGATAAGGGGCAGCCAAATTCTTTGGATACCTCAAGGCTTTGTATCCCTGCACATGGAATGAATGTTGAAGTCGGCTACAGAGAGTGAAGAAAACCTGCTGTACTTGCTTCAGGCTGTTCTGGTTCATGGTCTTTTATCATGGAATCCCATCACTCATTTTAATCACCTATTTTCTGATGAAATATTTTGTTGTTGCAGGTGTTCTCTTAATCATTCCAATGGAGGTGAATCAGAAACTGGCTTCTTAACTATAAAACCTCCACCAATATTAATGGTTGAAGGCGCATATGCATCGCCCTTTTGAGCTGGGGTAGTCTGGTTGAGCGGTCTAGGTGCTGGATTTAGGTTCTAGCCTCAGGTAACAAGCTGCTGACATTGAGCAGTTTTTTAAAGGACTCTTCTGGTGCAGTGGTAGTGTCCCTACCTCTGGACCTGTTGGTCTGACTTCAATTCCCATCTATCCTGCAGGTGTACCATAATGTGCCTAAACAGGTTGATTAAAAATCATTTGGAGACCTTGTACAATTTCCATCCTTTCGCTTTGAGGACTGTGGAAAGATTAGAATTTGTTGCATATGCCCTTGAGGACATGGTCCTGAGCGGCTTTCTTGAAACGCTGTGATGTTGGTATAGCCTCCATGCCGAAAGGAAAGGAATTCCAGGATTTTGATACAACAACAGTGAATGAATGGCAATACCAAGTCAGGACAGTGTGTGCCTTGGATGGGAATTTGCAGCTGTTAGTGTTCCAAGGTATCTGCTTCCCTTATCTTTTTACGTGGCAGACATTATAAGTTTGGAAAGTGCTGTCAAAGGACCCTTGGGCTGGTTTCTCTAGCGCATCTTGGAAGAAGACAATGCTGCCATTGTGCACTGCTGGTGAAGGGAGGGAAGTTTAAGGCATTGCATGGATTTCAATCAAATGGGCTGTTTTTTCCCAGATGGTGTTGAGATCTATGAATGTTTTTGGAGCTGCACTTACCCAGAAAACTTCCATTATACCCCTGAGTTGTGCATAACAATATTCCTTTCACAGCTACCATCATTGAGGTAGACTGGTCAGTTATCCCATTTGTAACCCAATAGTCGTTTATGGTATGAGGCTAGTAATCCAGAGATTGTCAGTCTAAGATACCAGGCAAGCTTTTGGGTTCCAGAACAGGAACCTGGCTAGTCTACCTGCTAAACCAGTCATCCCATTCTACACGTGTTCATTTTTAATTCTCTCTGAAAGTACTTTTCAAGCTATTCAGTTATTAAAAGAATCAGTACTCAGGGGGATGTGCAATAACTTCAGGCAATAACTTCACCCATATCCTCGGAACAAATGTAAAGAATATAAAACAAATTTGGCACAAATAAAGATTTTGCACCTATCCATCTACATAACAACACTTTTGCCAGCACTAGATCAACATTAAAAGTATTTTGTAGAATCTATGGTGCTTTGGAATACATATTAAATGGATTTTGTGAGTTGTAAGGCAAATTCTAATGTTGTGAATAGTGCTAATTAATTCAAAACCTTCTTTCTTAGAACATCCGGAGATGATGTGTTAAGCTACTTAAAAAAAAGTTAGCAGTTTTGCTGAACAAAATACCAAAATGTAGGTACAAACATTATGAATCAGATATTGAGATCAATTAAAGTATCATAGTGGCATTAAAAATAACATTGTTCAAAAATGCTCAGTTTAGGTCACCCCTAAATGATATGCTTGTACTGAAAAAAATTTCTTGCATTTTGGAAAAGGTCCTAATAAATAAGAATGGAAAAGGTCCTAATAAATAAGAATCAGGTTTAACAAGTACTGCCATCCATATGCTACGGTGGCTCGGTGGTTAGCACTGCTTCCTCACAGTGCCGGGGACCTGGGTTCAATTCCACCCTTGGGTTACTGTCTGTGTGGAGTTTGAATGTTCTCCCCATATCTGCACGGGTTTCCTCCCACAGTCCGCAGATGTGCATGCTAGGTGGATTAGTCATACTAAATGGCCCATAGTGTTCAGGGATATGTAGATTAGGTGGGTTATAGGGGGATGGGTCTAGTGGGATGCTCTGAAAGGTTGGTGTGGACTTGTTGGGCCAAAAGGCCTGTTTCCACACTGTATGGATTCTATGATACCTTGCCAGGACTGACGTGGTCTAATGTGTGAAGGTAGCCACTTTATATCTAATGTGAACAGTCTTATAGGTTAAATAAGATGAAGTTTATTACATTGTTACAACTATATACAGAGTGTAAGAATACGCTCTATATTACTGCAAAGTTTGTTGGGAGGACCTAGCCTTAGGTCTAACTCCCACAATGTGATGACCCCTAGGAGGTTCATTGGGAATCAATTGATCTCCTCATGGAGTTTGTTGAGTATGTGTTCCATTGGTGATAGGCAATGGCCTTTCCAGCTGGAACTCATCACTTGAACCCTATAAATGATAGTGTCCCTATCACTGGACCAGGTTCAAGTACCTCTTACTCCAGAAGTGTGCAATAACATCTCTGAACAGGTTGATTAGCAAATTACATTAAATGATAAAAGTTAAACAAAAAATTATAAAGTAGCTCTTGGGATTGTTCAGCTCAGTTGGCTGGACAGCTAGTTTGTGATGCCAACAATGTGGGTTCAATTTCCATCACCAGCTGAGGCATAGTGACCCTCAGGTTAAGCTGCCATCAGTCATCTCTTTCCATTGAGAGATAGCCCTATGGTCCAGTAGGACTATGACATCTTTACCTTTACCATGGTCTCTACAAGAAAAAAAAGCATCCCTTAGCTCTTGAGGCACAGTGGTAGTGTTTATGCCTGTGGACCCAGAGGCCTGGATTCAAGTCCTACCCACTCCAGAGGTGTGTAATGACATCTTTAAACAAGTTGCTAAGTAAAAAATGATAAAGCAGTTGTTCTGTTGTGGTACAGTGGTAGTATCCCTACCTTCAAGCTAGGAAGGCCTGGGTTCAAGCCCTACCTATGCCAGAAGTAACCCTGTACAATAACATCACAGAGCAGGTTGATTAGAAGGTAGGTTAAAAAGCAAACACAAAAATAATAAAGCAACCCTTTGTCCTGTTCCTATCTTCCCCTCGCTTTTGATGGTTTGCATTATCCTTAATGGGCTTTGCATGTAAATATTGAATTGGCTACACAGATGATTTTACTTGTGATGATTGATAATTTTAAAAAATGCAAAAACAAAACTCCTGGTGACTTTGGTGGTGGGAAGGCTGCTCAGTTGTATGTGATTTCTGGGTAAAATAAGAATAAAGCTGCCCTTCATAAAGTAGACCCAAGCCCCTTCCCCCTCTCCATAACCCTCCTTTCTTTTGATGGTTTGTATTGCCTGCAATGGGCTTTGCTTGTAAATATTTAATTGAGTATACGAGTGATTACTGGTGGTATTTAGTAGTTTAAAAAATCATGATGATTTTGGTTGTGGGAAAGTTGCTCAGTTGTGTAAAAAAGACAAAAACTAAAGCAGACCTATGAGGTAGACACCCATGGGGGACACAGTGCTCTATTTTCCCCTCCAACTCTATTTTGATTTAGTCCTTTCCCATTCTCCCTAACCCCCAAACTCATTTTTGATTGTTTGCATTGCCCTTACTGGGCTCTGCTTATAAATATCTAATTGGTTACACAGTTGTTTTACTGGTACTGGTTAGTGTTTAGAAAGGAAAACAAAAAAAATCTCACAGTGACTTTGGTGGTGGGAAAGTCACTGAGTTCTGTGTGATAATTCTTCTGTGTATGAATAAAGTCAAAGCAGACTCAAAGGGCTCTTGTGTCTCTACCTCTGAGCCAGGAGGCCTGGATTCAAGTCCTATTTGCTCCAGAGGTATGTAACAGCATTTCTGAACAGGTTGATGATGAAAATATGTGAAGAAAATAACAGGACAGCAGGCTGTGGAGGGGCTTATATCTGCTGACTGTCTGCTCCTCTTCCGCAGCACCCAGGTGTCCTTGGAGAGGGAACACATGGTGCCTATCAATGCTCTCAATGCTTTTAGAGAGAAGTGGGGACTGCCAGAGATACAGTGCTTTATCTCCCCTTCCAACTCCATTCTGATTTCGCTCCTTCCCCCTCTCCCTACCCTGCCCTCATGTTTGGTGGTATACATTGCCTGTAATGGATTTTGCATGTAAATATCCAATTGGCCATACAGGTGATTTACTGGTGGCAGTTAATAGTTAAAAACCAAAAAAAAGGTCACAGTGATTAAATGGTTGAAAAACAAGATCCAGCTGTGTGTGATAACATTTCTGGATATAAGAAAAACAAAGCAGAACAAGTTTGGGTCTGCACAACCGTCAGTCCTGGCATGGGACTAGCCTCTGTATGCCATGAATTGTGGCTCTATTTTGGTTTTCAGTGATAAATGATATTTGTTTCCAATCGGGCTTCCTGAGTTATTACACATGAAATCCTACTTTACACTTCCCAAAAGTCCTCACGATGTCATCACAGTGCACGGTGCCTATTGCACTCAGTCAAGTATTAACCCTTTCAGACTTACATACCACACGTTGCCCTAAGCTTTTCCCAGATAACTATTGTCGTTGCGCACAAGTGTATTTAATAAGACATATCACTACAATATCTCCCCCTGAGTCTTCAACTTGCCAAATTCAGATCATATGGAGATTTCCCTATGTTCTCTGAATATGTTCTCATCAGACTGGATAGAATGGTAGTTTGTTAGGTTAAAAAGGTAGTTGTCTTGGACAGTTTTTCATTCACAGAGGAAACTATCCCTGCTACTGCAAACATTTCTTTCTTTCCAGCATCTTGAATATATAGACCTTGTTTATCTCTTCTTAATGGTGTCTTCTATAGAGTTCTCTGCATGACATTTTCAAATTGTGCCAGTACATTTTTGTCCTCAATCCAGATGTAGATTTTTTACTGAAGTGGTTAGTTGACAGATCTTTACTTCAGCTTGTTGATTAATGTGGACTTTGTCATTCGCCCTCAACAATTGAACTTTGTTTTCTTCCCAACCACATCGCCTGAAGGTTCCTTCTTGTGTTACATGATATCCATTACGGTTGCTGAGTATTCTTAGGAAGGTAGAGAGGTCAAATATTCAACTTGAATTTATCCCTTCCTAGTTACCTCAGCATCTAATGTGTGACGTAAATTTGTCAAAACTAGTTGTTCACTGTACTGTGTTGCAATCTAATATAAATCATTTGCAGATGCTTCAATTGAGTTGAGCGGGATATATTGTTCAGTTGCACCTCTTCACCTTTCTCTCAAAGTTTGTCTGAACTGTCTTTAGTTTTGTTAGCAGTGGAAACAAATTGCTGCCAAATTTGTAAAGTCACAACTTTCACCTCGTAGATAGAATTAGACAAACTTTCTATTCCAATGTAATTAGCCTCAGGGGATTCTACTTCTTGTTTATATTTCATCATGAGCTATGGAGCCTTGTTAAATCTTTTACTGGCTATTCCTCGACCAGCTTTTCCCTGATCTTTTGTTGTTTAACCCCTTCCAGCCTTTGAATGAGATTGAGGCCAAATAGAATTCCCAGCAGTGAAGTGCATTTATGTTTCCTAGTACTCAGTGTCCTCTATGTTGGAGGCCTTGAACATTAAATGTGATGTCCCAGGCTGTGTAATTGAGTTTCTGTTGATGACAAACAGTGTATTGTCAACCAAGGATCACTGTCTGATAATATTATGATACCTTCTGCTATGTCTAATTTGAAACTTGTGAGATGTTCTGTAACATAAATATCAGCTGGCCAAAATGTTTGGCCTAGGTCACCAGTTTCACTAAGAAAATTTATGGTAATTTTTTACTAGACACTCTTTTACCTCATTTATTGCTTTATGTAAGTAATGCTTTAGACTTTTGCCTTTCTGTAGCTGTTCCTACTTCAGCACATTAACTTATCATTTTACAATAAAAGCATTGTTTTTTTGATAACTTAACACTGTTTGCACCTGTGAGCCCACTTTGCTCCTAAGCATTAGGAAGGACTTTTAGTATCTAGTATCTGCCTTATCCACTCTGTTAGCTTATCATGCATGTCTTTTGTGTTTCTTTACCATAAAAATTGAATGGATTCTGAAATTTTCCTGCGTAAAATCTGACTTTCTTTTGGAATTGCTTCCAGACCTCTGCTTCACTCATTATCTGAATGACATTTTCTAGAGTCAGGTCTTCTTTACGCTATAATAAATCTGATAAAGACTCATCAGTAAAGCTTACAACATTACCGTCGCTTCTGAAATCCAACTTTAAGTTAGCATTGTTGCATCACTCCAATAGTCTGCCACAGTAATTAATGAAGTGATCTATGGATTCCCCTGGATACTATCTGTTAAACATTACTGATTTAAGAACTTTATTAGTTCTGAAAGCTGACACAATTGTTAAAAACTTTCAGTCTCTCTTCAATGTGTGTGTTGCTTGTTTTATGACTTTGTAAGTGGTAACATTATCTGCTATACTTCTAATTGTGTACAAAGAGTTTTTACTTGTTCAGTTTCTGAATTAGTATCCAGTTCAGAAGATGGTCTGTACCTGAATAAACCTTTTCTTCAGGATGCCCCGATTTTAGCTTCTATTTGGATATAGGATTTTGACCCAGTGACACTTAAGGAATGATGATATAGTTCAAAGTCAGAATGGTGTGTGGCTTGGAGAGGACCCTGAAAGTGATGGTGTTCCTATGCTTCTACTTAAGTTGTTCTTCTACTGGGTAAGAGTTGAGGATTTCAAAGATGCTGTTGATGACCTCTTGTAGAAACAGTATTTCTTGTAGCCACAGCTAGTCCAGATCAGTATCTGGTCAATGGTATCACCCACGATGTTTATAGTGGGGGAATTCAGTGATGGTGATGCCATTGAAACAATGTGCAATGGTTAGATTCTCTCTGGTTGGAGATAGTGTGACCTGAATTTTACTTGCCACTTGTCAGCCCAAGCCCGTATATTGTCCAGAGTTTGCTGCATATGGACAAAGACTGTCTCAGTATCTAAGGTGTTGTGAATGGTGCTGAACATTGTTCAAACATCAATGAACATCCTACTTCCGCTCTTGTGATGGAAGGATGGTCATTGATGAAGCGTTGATGAGATCGTTAGGATTGAGACATTACTCTGAGGAACTCCTCCAATGTTGTTCTGGGGCCGAATTGATTGACTCCCAATAACCAGAACCAACTTCCTTGGTGCCAGGTATGACTCTAACCAGCAAAGTGATTTCCCCATGATTCCCATTGACTCTAGTTTTGCTAGGGAACTTAGATACACATTCAGTCATATGTTGCTTGATGTCAAGGAAACTCACTCTACCCTTGACTCTGGAGTTTATCTCCTATCTCCATGTTTGGACCAAGGTTGCAATGGGATCAGAAGCAAAGTGGCCCTGGTGAACGTTAGGTTATTCCTTTGCACATGCTGCTTGATAGCACTGTCAATGACCCCTGCCATCTCTTTACACATTGTCAAGAGTGAACTGATAAGACAGTAATAGGCTGGTTTGGATTTGTCCTGCTTTTTGTGTACAAGACATACCTCCCAGGCAATTTACCACATTATTAGGTAGATGTCAGTGTTGCAGCTGTACTCGAATGGCTTGGCTAGAGGTTAATTCTGGAGCACAAGTCTTCAGCACAATTGTTGGAATGTTGTAAGGGTCCAGAACCTTTGCAACATTCTTTCAAATTTTGCAGTTTATTATCTAACCACTCTCCCCTCAGGTCCTCAAGACTTCATCACAGTGTGTGGTGTTTATTGCACTCTATCATGTATTAACCCTTTCTGACTCACATACAACATGGAGTCCATCGTCTGTTCCATGAATCCATTTTTTTTCTCTTAACATCTTCTTCAGCCACCTCAGATCAACCGGTTCATGTGGTAATGCTGGAAATGCTCAAATGAATAATTTTACGAATTGGAAAACCTATAAATTGAAAAGAAACTGTTTAAAAGTAAGTAATGTGTGGACGAGAGACACCTTGTTAGCTTCTAAGACCACCGGCTTAATTGGAGGTGTCCTTTTGTTTCTCAGCTGGCTTGATGTTTCCAGTGGAGTGGTGACAGATTTAATGTGCTCATGTTAACTGCATAAAAACAGTTTACCTGTAGCAAGTCAAAACCAGATTTATCAGGGAATCTAGTGGGTTAACTACAATCTGAAAAAGAATAAATAGGTTGGAGGCCATGGAAAGGGACCTCTGTTCCATAGCTTATATTGCACTCTGGATAGACTCATGATGCGAGGAAAATAACAAATGGATTCACAATTTCCAATTAACTGTAATCTCTCTGTAGCCTTGAAACCTGATTCCGATAAACATGAAATGGAGTTTTATCTGCATGGACAGGTTTCATTTATTGGGCTGTAATATTTCAGATCTTGTTCTGTCGAAAGCATTTGGAAGCACGTTACACATCAGAGTGTGCTAGCACCAAACGGGTTCTGCAGGTTAAAGAAGAACAAGCTGCAGCCAAGGAGTCAGAAGATGTTGAAGATATTAAAGAGCTTGACCTTAAAAAAGGTTTTCACCGTGATGGGGGCGGTTTTAAAAACTCTGATCTCTGATGGCTCAGCACACATTACTGTGGAAATGACCCTATTCATTTGAATCCAGGTATCTGCTGAGAATGTACCCCTAAGGGGCTGGCGAATCCCTGAATGGCAAAAGAGTAGGATTTATGTCATTTTGTTTCCTTTCAATGGTCAGGAAGAGTGAAGGCAGGAAGAGGCTCAAAGCTAGATGTTGCCAAACTGACTTTGGAAACAGAACGCTGTTGAGCGAAAGGGATGAGTTCATTTCCTCAGCTGGTCATGAGCAGAAAGCTGAACAGGAAAAGTTAAGTGAGCCAGAATATGGGGATAGTTTGGCATTTAAAAAAAAAAATTATTTCTCTTGTTCCTGAGTAGAGTTAGGAAATTAATTGGTTTAAAGGTAATGTTTAATACAGTTAACAATCTGTATGTTCGCTTTATGCCTGTAAAATAAAGCAAACAAACAACTGGTATCAGCGAAGCTTCTCATTAACCTGTTTTCAGTCTATCTACAAAAAGCTTGGAGAAATGAGTATGAGCCCATGAGTAAAACACTCGATATTATGTGATATAAAGACGGTACTGTTTACTGCACTTTAAAATTGTATGGCTGGGTTTAAAAGACATGTGGGATCCAGAATTTTATAACTAGATGACTAAAATACATAAGCAAGCAGTTTAGGTGAGCTTTATAAAACTACAGTTTAGTCTCATCTGGAGTACAGTATTCAAAGCTGTGCACTACTGTTTAGGTATCATATCAAGGCCTTAGAGAGGGTTCAGCAAAGGTTTATCAGAAAGATTCCAGGGAGGAGAGAGTTCAGTTATATGGATAGATTGGCAAAGCTGGGGTTGTCCTTATTAAAGGAGAGATTTGATAGAAGTGTTCAGAATCATAGGGTGGATAGAGAGAGACTGTTCCCATTGGCAGGAGGATCAAGAGCCAGAGGAAACCAAATTCGCACAATTGGCAAAAGAGCCGACGACATGAGGAAAGGTTATTTTTAAGCAGTGAGTGTTTGGGATCTGCAATACAGGAACCGAGACTGCGGTGGAGGCTGATTCAATCACTGCTTTCAAAAGGAAATTGGATAAGCAGCTGAAAGGAAATATTTCAGGACTACAGGGAAAGGGAAGGGGATTGGGACTAGCAGAGCACTTATATGTAGACAGCTGGCATAAACATATCAGGCTGAAAACCCTCCTTTGTGTGTAAGTATTTTCTGAATCTATCTCTGATTGTAGATGTTTGGCATGATTGGCATAGCCTTAAAATTAAGATATCACTTAATCTATACGTGTCTTTAAGGCAGATCCTAGATTTTAAATGGGGTAAATTGCACTCTGATATATTAGAGCAGTAATGAAGATAATTCTCCTCACTCTGCTATTCTTGAATTGGACTTTTGTTCAGGTTTTCAGTTCAATGCTGAGTCTTGTGTGCTCCTTCACCTTTTCTTTAGACTGGCTCATGTAAATAACAGAAGGACATTTAACTCCTTTCTTACATGTTCCACCACGAATGAGGTTCAGACTCAGCCAGCAATGAAAATTACTAGAATAGGAAAAATTCTCTAAGATGGGCGGATAAGTCAAAAATCAAGGTGGGTAGAATGATAGATTCCCATTGATTAGATGTTTCTTGCTTAGTTCACCCATGATCAGACCAGATACAGAGGACAGGAACTTTTCTATGAGGAGGGGATTTTACTCAGGAACTGTTTAATTCTGTTCCTCTAATCTTCCATAAAAAAAATCCTGCAGCATTGCCAAGGCATTTTTTTCTGAGGATTCATTGTGTGCCGTTGATTTCACATGAGGTCATGGAGATAGTCCTTGGCCTGCTTCATGTATCTTGTTTCAATTATTTAATAAGGGCATAGTCTGGAAAAATAACATTTCACTAATTGTTTGCTGCCAAGCATTTTTCTTTAAAGCAATACTTGTTAGATTTGCAAGACAATGCGCAGTGCAATAACATAGCCAAAGTCACAGAAGCACAGAAGTCTTATGGTGTAGATGGAGGTCATTTGATACACCATCCCAAAATGGTTCTTCTAATAAGCATCATTGTCAAGTGCCAATCTGCTGCTTTTTCCCCATATTATTTTTATCCAAATAATTATCCAAGGGCCTCTTGAATACCTCAATTGAATCTGCCTTCACCACTCTTCCAGGCAGTGCATTCCATAGCTTAACTACTTGCCGAGTGAAAAAACTTTTTTGCACATCACAATTGCATCTTTTGCAAATCATTTTAAATCTACATCCTCTCATTCTTCTCCCTTTTACAAGCAGGAAGAGTTTTTCCTTATTTACTGTATCTAGTTCACTCATGGCTTTGAAAACCATGTCAGAAATTTTCTTAACCTTCTTCTCTCTAATGAGAACAGTCCCAATTTCTTCAATCTATCCTCATAATTGAAGTTTCTCATCCCTGGAACCATTCTTGACAATCATTCCTAGACTCTTGCTGATGCATTCAAATCTTTCATATAATGTGGCACCCAGAACCGATGTCTAACAAGTCTTATACAAGTTCAACAACATCTCCTTGCTCTTGCACTCCAAGTCTCTATTAATAAAGTTGAGAATATTGTATGCTTTACTCACTGCTCTCGCCACATCTCTTGTCACTTTCAGTGATCTGTGCACATATACACCCAGGACTGTCTGCTCCAGTCCCCACTTTAGAATTATATTGATATGCTATATTTTGGTTTTCAATTTATATTCGGACCAGAAACATGAAACTATCCTTTCTTTTCCCCTTTACCAAAGTAATGAGAGATATTGGAGTGGGGCTGAACAGCTGTATTTCTGGTGTTTCACTGTTTTGGGATTTTCCTCCAATGTTACATCATGGCCAAACCCTTAAGAGTACTGATAGGCAGAGGGATCTGGGTGCACAGATACACAGGTCACTGAAAGTGGCAACACAGGTGGAAAAGGTAGTCAACAAGGCATACGGCATGCTCGCCTTCATCGGCCGGGGCATTGAGTTTAAAAATTGGCAGGTAATGTTGCAGCTTTATAGAACTTTAGTTAGGCCGCATTTGGAATATTGTGTTCAATTCTGGTTGCCACACTACCAGAAGGATGTGGAGGCTTTGGAGAGGGCACGGAAAGGATTTACCAGGATGTTGCCTGGTATGGAGGGCATTAGCTCAGAGGAGAGGTTGGAGAAACTTGGGTTGTTCTCACTGGAACAACAGAGGTTGGGGGGTGACTTGATAGAGGTCTACAAGATTATGAACGGCATGGACAGGCTGGACAGTCAGAAGCTTCTTCCCAGGGTGGAAGAGTCAGTTACCAGGGGCCATGGGTGTAAGGTGCGAGGGGCAAGGTTTAAAGGTGATGTACGAGGCAAGTTTTTTACACAGAGGGTGGTGGGTACCTGGAACTCGCCGCCGGGGGAGGTGGTGGAAGCAGATACTATAGTGACTTTTAAAGGCATCTTGACAAATACATGAATAGGATGGGAATAGAGGGATACGGTCCCCGGAAGGGTAGGGGGATTCAGTTGTGACGGGCAGCATGTTGGTGCAGGCTGAGAGGGTCAAAGGGCCTGTTCCTGTACTGTAATGTTATTTGTTCTTTGTTCTTTGTTCTATCATGCAAACTATGTCCATTCATATCCATGGGTCAACTCAAACAGAATAGCAATGAAAGAAATATGGTATTTGAACCTCAGAACCATCCTACATCAGGAGCAATGATGTTATTGTCTAACTACAGAGATAGCTTTAGCTTTGTTCAAATCTGCTAGCTCTATATCTAGAAATGGCAAGCTTGCCAACTTATAACAAGGCGCTTCAACAATTTACGTCCATCCTCAACTTGTGACAGGTACCCCCTGTGACACCATCAGCAATATCCATGCCTATTGCTAAAATGTAAATTATCCTGACTCAATCACTGGCAGATTTCCCTATCCTGCTGAAGGCCTCCCATCATTGCAGCTGAAATACATTAAAGTCATGAGCAAAAACAGAAGTTGCTGGAAAAGCTCAGCAGGCCTGGCAGCATCTGTGAAGAAAACAATCAGAGTTAACGTTTCGGGTTCGGTGACCCTTCCTCAGAATCAGTTCTTTTTTTGTTCCTGATTTACAGCATCTACAGTTCTGTTGGTTTTTATTTACAATAACATCATGTTGCAATGCAATGTATCTGAAAGAAGCAGAGGCATTATGTGCTTATTTTCTCATAAATGAAGACCAGCAGCATAAAACTGATGATATTCCAATACCCCTGAACGCTTTTCCTTTGGTTTTGTCAGTATCTCAGACTGATTCTCTTATTCTACTACTGTGTAGGAACATATGCTAATGACCAGATAATCTGTTTGCAATGTTGATGGAGAGGTAGATATTAGTCAGGACACCAGGTATAACTCCTCCACTCTTCTTCAGAAACCATGCCATGGGATCTTTTACATCCATGTGAACATGCAGTTTCTTTTATATTCATTTGTGGGATGTGGGTGTAGCTGGCTGGCCGGCATTTCTAGCCTGTCCTTGGTTACATTTGAGAAGGGGGTGGTGAGCTGCCTTCTTGAACCGCTGCAGTCCACAAGACAGGACCCCGGCTTAATGTCTCAACTGAAAAATGGCACCTTTTACAGCACAGTAGTTACTCAGCACTGGTGGTAAAAGGAAGGAAACAATAACTCCATTTATCTAGGCTGAAATTGTGGTCTACGAGTATTATTATTATTATTCAACTGCTCTGAGGAGCTCTCTTGTTACATTCATTATCTAACAAATCTTACGAGCATTTCTTAAAAAGAAGTCTTTGGCAACAAACAATTAGTGGAATGTTATTTTCTCGGGCTATGTTCTTTTTGGATAATTGATACAAGATACATGCAAATAATTGCCAACTTTACATCGTAAGGATCGCTGGTATGGAAATTAGAAAAAAAAACTCTTCCTACTGTAGTATTGACCGGATTTCTTTTCTGCATGTAGACTATAAAGAACTTTATTTGAGTAAAGTACTCTGTATGTACCACAAGAAACCAACTCCACATATATTTCACACTATCCTTTACCTGACAATGATTAATGCCGAAAATGTTCCACTCCCCAACAGTAGCAAATTTATATTGATAAGCAGAAAATAAAAAGCTGAGTGTAAATCAGCATTTCAGTCATGGTTGTTCTGAATCACATTTGAATAGACAAATTAGATGCAGGAGTAAGCCATTTGGCCCCTTGGGCCATCTCTTCCATTTAATAAGATCTAATTGTGACCTCAACTTTACTTCCCTTTCTCCTACTTTCCCCGTATTCAGAGCAAATCTTAATTCCTTGTACAGTCCATTTCCATCCCAAACATGATGACTGTTCTCGTATTATAGGCTGGCCTTCAAACCATCACTCTGCTAACTGTTTTCACCTTCTTTTGTAAGCCCTTTCCTCACCTTTAGCTTCCAACTTCTTTTTCTGTCTGTCACTAGTTAATCAGCATTATTATGAGCATTGTTTTTCTCTCTGAATTTTACTTCTAGGGAAGCTTAAAGCAGGAAAATTGTAAACTCTTCTATGCTGGCTATCTCCTAGCTTATCACTTGAGGATACTCCTTCCTCTTCAATGGGTCTCTCATTCCTGTAATACTCTGGCCTGACATCACCAACTATTGATTCATGATTTACCCTTCTGCGATCTTCTGCGCCTTGTGCCCAAGTCTAAGATCAGTGGTAGCCAACTTGCCTAGCAAGTTGTGGATTTATCTCTCTGCTACAAAGAACTTGAATCCAAATTCTTGACTGATTTTCCAGTGCAATGCCAAGGATCTTTTGAAGTGTCAAAAATGCTGTCTTTCAGATGACACATTAAACCAACATCCTCTCTGCCCTCCATGCTATCCTGACCTACATTCATCTTTTCAACAATATAAATAAAACATATAACTTGGTAATTATCACAATGCTGCTTTGTATAATGTTGTGTGTAAATTGGGTGCTGCATTTCCTATTAAAACAACAGTGACTACGTTATATTTGCTTTGAAGCATTTTGTATTATCCTGAGATCATGGAAAACCCTGTTTCAATGCAAGTTGTTCTTTCATAATTTTCTGTTTTGTGCTCTTCATATATTTTAAGCAATAATAATTAGTAAAGTCTACAATTGTAACCCAATCATCTTGTGGACAGTCCTTAGACTATACGTACAATTAAATATAGACAACATGTTTTGAAAAAGTCAATACTTTTCTGCCTCAATGGAATGTGTATGAAAGTGAAAAAATTCAGCTGCTACATCTTGATACTTGTAAACATATTACAGTTGCAACTTCCTAACAATCACAATAATGGCTCATTACAAATACATCTAAACAGACTATTGGGGTACTTTACAGAGGTGGGGGGATTACAGAACCTTGTTGGGGGGAAGGCAAAAAAACTAACTCCACTTTCTTTTCCTCAGAGAAAGATGTAATAGCTTAATTCAATGTTATAGCATTGTGATTAAATTGTCAGCTCGTTTTCAATACCCCTTAGATTCAAGTTAGTTATAAATATCATTATGGTAAGCGTTTGTTAAATCAACTTCTGGGAGGCAGTATGTTGTATGGAAAGCAGAAAAACAGTCATTTTAGCAGCAAGAACTAATGTGCAATAATTTAGCACTTAGAATAGCAGGATAAAAAGAAATAAATAGATGCATTATTTAAATATCCCTTGTCATTATCTTCTATAAAACATTATTTTAGAGGAAAAAAATTAACAAATTATTAATGAATTGAAACTCAAAGCTACAGTTAATTGAATATTGCAAAAAGTTTGTTGTTTCCATTTCCTGAAAAGACATATTGGTGTGTTTGTGTGTGTGTGTGTGTGTGTGTGTGTCCAAACATTTTACACAGAGTTAGAAGGGGGATTCACAGAGTGAATGGAGAAATTAGTTGAAAATTTCCTAGTTAGAAATTGCTGGAAAAACTCAGCAGGTCTGGCAGCATCTGTGGAGAGAAACCAGTTAATGTTTTGGGTCCAGTGAGCCCTCTACAGAAACATTAACTCTGCTTTCTCTCTTGAGACGCTGCCAGACTTGCTGAGTTTTTCCAGCAATTTCTGTTTTTGTTTCTGATTTCTAGCATCTGCAGTTCTTTGGTTTTTCTGCTAAGTCTGCTCTACCATTTGATAAAGTCATGACTGATCTGATTGTGATCTTAACTCATTTTCCTTTCCACCTCTTACACCCTTCGACTCCCTCATCAATCAATAATCTACATATCTAACACAGTCTTAAAAATATTCACTGACCTTGTCTCCACTGGTCTCTGGGGAAGAGAATTCAACATATAAATGACTGTCTGAGAAATAAATAATTCTCATCATCCCCATTATAAATGATATGCCCTTTCTTTTGAACAGTGCCTTGTAGTTTTAACCTCTCCCACAATGGGAAACATTCTTTCAGCATCCACCCTGTCAATTCCACTCTGGAACCTATATATTCCAGTAAGATTTTCTTTTATTCTATTAAGCCCGTCAATAGATACAGGCCCAACCTGACCAACTTTCTTCAAAGATAATATCTTCATCTTCTGAATCTGTAGAATGAAACTTCTTTGAACTGCTTCTAATTATTCCAGGCTTTCTCAAGTAAGGAGACCAAGACACGCACTCTAGATGTGGTCTCACCTATATTCTATAAAATGAATGCAAAATTATTCTCTTCCCCTTGCTTAAATACCAGCATTACAACTGGCCTTCCTAATCACTTACTTTACCTGGTGACGATGCTGTGACTTTAAGAAGTTATTACGTCCTGGTTTTTTTGGAAGATGAGATTGTAAGGCAGTGGCTTTGAGCTGGCTAATTAAGACCGTTTGAGTAAACAGCTTAGGAGGCCTTGGGTTTTTCTTTCACAGCCTGAATAGGTGTGGCCAGCTTTCATAGATCAGGATTTCTGGGTTTTGGTTTCTCAGTATCATCAGAAGTATTGGGGTCTCACCAGAGTTAGAAGCTTCAGTGAATGTCTCCTAGTTGCTACACTCTCTCAATTTTCTCTTGACTTTTTTTTCCTTCACAATGGTGGAACTGCATGTGAGAATCTGTTTCTGAATTTGCCTTTTTGCTATGGGATACGTTTATGGGATGTTACTGTGTTGGAACAGTATTTGTAATTGTACAAATTTGTAATTTGTAATTTGTAATTAGTAATTGTTACTACATCTATTATTCTGTTATGTTTTCCAGTTGAGCTAAATTATGTCAAATTCCTCTTTCTTTGGTTATATTTTAACTCCAGTTTTTAAATAAATTGTGCTTTGCTTGACATTGAGCAGTTTGATCAGTCACATTGCATCTGGAACAGACATTTTACATTGGCCTATAAAATAAGAAAATGTTAGGGTCTAGACTACTTTCTTAAAATATCTTAGGGGGGGGCGTCTGGTCTGGCCCACAACAGCCTACATATTACATGTCAGTGAATCATATACCAGAGTACCCACATCCCTTTATGCTGTAGTTTTACAATCTTTCTAGAGGATTTCTCATATTTGCAGCTGTAATTTAACCTATTTAAATCCCCTTGTTGACTCTTTATGCCTTCCTCACAATTTACTTTCCTATCTCTCTTTGTGTCATCATCAATTTTAGTAGCATACATTACGCATGTTCCTAGAATGTAGGGGTAGAGCCAAAGTCAGTAATTCCCTAATAATAAAGGTGCAAGGCTGCTGCTGGCTCTTTACAATGTAAACAAGTTTACAATGCATTGCAATTTTTAATATTTACTTTTGGCAGGTAATCATAAATGTGACAGACATCACTGCAATGAAATGGGAAACATAGCCATTTATATTTTTTTCTAGGCAATTTTCTCTATTTTCAAGACCATTAACTCCTTACTGGGCACACTTCCTTGGGTTTGGGCATTCTCTGATATGCCAACACATTTCTCATGTGTGAAACATTGAATAGCAATGCAGAATGGCTACCTGGTTAATTTTCATCTTTCCAACTCAAAGACATTAACTTAATTACAAAGTCCTGACTGCTGATTTCAACTAACTCAGAGTAGCCCAGGGGCCGTCCTGACCTGTATATGAGCTACCGTTTGAAGTAAGTGATAGGTAATAAGGCAGCATACATCTCCTGACTCTGCACAGCAGTTTAGGAACTTGGTATTCAAAAAATACTGAGTGATGCAAAATTGCTTGTACTGCACCAGATGAGTGAACCATTGTGCAAATAGATAGCAGAACATCCAGCCAAGGTTATTCTTTGTTTGAAATTAATGATACACAGAAACCGTGTTTAGCTCTAAGCAGTGCAGCAAAGATTTTGTTACATTTTATGATGTGCTGTCAATGAACAGAATGTTACAACCGCGTCAAATTTGCATCTCCAGGCAATTTCAGTAAGTATATTAGTTGCAATGTAAGACTGAAAATTTCATGAAATTCAAAAGAATGACATATTAGGTCAACATGCTTCCCAAATATATAGTGAGGGAATGGACTGTTGAGTACCATAGTGAGCCATTTATCACCTGATTAGTTGATGCTAGCTCAGGAAATAATTGAGAGTCCTATTAGCAGCCTTAGCTAGGCAGCATTTAAATTATCTGGAGTTTCCACTTTTAATTATGGTTCATTGACTCTTGTTAATAAGTGTGCGAGTATGACATGTTACTTAGTTGCTCATTGAGCCAGCTGATTGTAACATGACTTTTGTTCTAGTGAATTTTAGCCTACATTGATTGGATTCCTAATGGGTGCCCTCAGCCAAGTTAGAAAATGGTCTCTTTTCTCACCTAGCAGTCATCCAATAATTTTGCTGATGAAGGGTCTAGGCCCGAAACGTCAGCCTCTCTGCTCCTATGATACTGCTTGGCCTGCTGTGTTCATCCAGCCCTGCACCTTGTTGTCTCAGTAATTTTGCTTGCTGGACTAAAGAGGTCAGGGAGCTTGGGCTACCAATGGGATGAAAATGTCATGGCATTTCCTCGTGCATCTGGTCCCATCTGCATAAACCTGTGGTTTCACACCAACTGAATTTTAATGGAAATGAACCTTTGACATTTTAAACACTCCTCGTTGCTCTACAGGGATATGGATTGCTACGTGTATCCTAATCTATTAGAAGCCAGCCAGAGACATAAGTCTGAGACAACAAGGTGTAGAGCTGGATGAACACAGCAGGCCAAGCAGCATCAGAAGAGCAGGAATTCCTGCTTGGCCTGCTGTGTTCATCCAGCTCTACACCTTGCTGTCTCAGATTCTCCAGCATCGGCAGTTCCTACTATCTCAGAGACATAAGTCTGCTCACTTTAGCCACCTTCATCACAGGCAGAGTTCATACAGTCTGCCTTGGCTAACATTAAGTAGCTGAGCTGTCTTATGTATTTGTGTAATGATGACTGGCAGTTTCTACCGTTGCTCTGGAAGTATGAAAAAGTCAAAACATTGAGCAAAGTGCTGGAAAAACACAGCAGGCCCAAAACGTTGACTTTCTTGCTCCTCGGTGACCTGCTGTGCTTTTCCAGCCTCACATCTATGGACTCAGGCTTCCAGCATCTACAGTCCTTATTGTCTCCCTTGAGCAAGGTGGTCACTTTCATAGCTGGCCCTACTTGTCTACCAACTTCACCAGGAGTAGGTTGTCTTCTGAGAGGCTGCAGATGATTGATACCACTTGCTGGTACTGTCTTAGAACTGGAAACCCTACTCTTTTGAGAGGTCAGGGCAGCTGAACATTTAGCTATCCCCTCTGTTCCATGGATAGTGCCTCCATTGATCTCCATCCCACTCTTCTGCTCCCTTCTCTGCTTGCAGGTCTCTCCATTGTTGGCCATTCCTGTTGGCCACTCTCACCATGCTCTCTGTCTGGTGAGGCACTAGCTACCCAGATCTGAAACTGACTTTACAACCAGTGCTCTAACTAGACCCTTTCCCACTGGTAGCTATGAAAGTGACCGTGAAATCTGTGTATTTATTACTGTATTTGCCTGATTTTTTAGTAAGGCCAAAGATCTGCTCTCATTCCATGAGTGTTGGGAAACCCGCAGATGCATTGTTAAGTTCAAATGTCAAGCAGTGGAGTGATTAGAATACTTAAGTATCAGTGCTGGAAAAATTTTAAGGTTCTGTGAATTGGTGTGATGCTCCAACACTGACCTGAATGGAATTTGGGCTGGTTTAACCCCACCCCTCATTGAAACAAGAGCACAAACCCATAGGCTGTCCCATATTAAAATTCACTCCCAAGTGAACAGACCAGGGGTTTCTCTGATGGGGAACTCTATCCTTCAACACTGTCTAATGAGAAATTCCAAAATTATGTGTCTTATTGTTTTGCAAGACATGCTTGAATTGGTCAAGAGAGTTTATAAGTATGGACATTACAGCAACAGAAAAGGTTATTTCTAAATAATTTCAAGGTGACGTTCACCTTAAAAATGTACCACATTAGTCTAGCTAAATATTTCTCAAAACATGCAACACAGAAGTTCAACTGATTCAGTGCAGAGTAGTTCCATCACCTCAACACAGCCCAAAAATTGAACCTGAGAATGTTATGGTCCGTGTGGCTCAATAATCCATGTCAAAGTCTTCGCTTAGTTCAATGAAACAGTTTATTTGAGTTTGAGGCAATGGGCAGTTCAGGACCAATGAGCATTCTAGTGATTAGACAGTTCCACTTTTGACCCCATTTCCCAATGGATCAATTACTGCTTTCTTCTTGTTATAGATGTTGGAAGGAATATTATTAAAGAGATTGTGTACGGATCATTAGAGTTGGAATAGCCAGTCAGCAGGAGTGTACGCAGCCATATATCACAGGAACCCATAGAACCAGACAGCTAGTCTCACAGGCAGTGCTGTAAATCACAGTTCGGTTGAGTTCTGATATTGCTGGAGTACAATGGCTTTGGGGACAGCAAGATGTTGGCTTTAGCTTTAGCATCGGAAAATAACACATGAGGAAAATGAATTGCCCTTTATTTTTGCCATAGAAATGTAAAGAAAGTTCAGCTCTTTCATAGAGCCAAAGAGAAGAGGAGGAGACCATTTGTCCATCGAACCTGTGTTAACTCTCTGAAATAACTACCAATAGGTCCCATCCCTTTGCTGTTTTTCCCATAGGCCTGTAATGCGTTCTTTGGTTAACCAAATGATAAAACAGAGAATTCTATTAGAATTGTAACTTAGGAGGGTATGCAGTGTCACCAATGTTAGGAAAAAAAGCTTAGAGGCAGGTGAGTCACAACTCTTAGTTTGTATGCAGTGTTTAAAATATACTTAAGTTTATTTGTTGCTTCAGCACTCGGATAATTGTCTTTCATGTGTTAAAGTGAGTCATTTTGATGAGATAAATGAAACTGGAGACTCCCTATATGTGCTGTTGGGAAAGCTGCTGAAAGAGGCAGGATGTAGGGAAAAAGTTAGAGAGAAGGAAAGACTGTATGGATATCTGTATAGTTTTTCTCTAACTAACCATATTTTACATAGTGGGAGGGAGAAGAATACAGGCAGAGAGCATTACTTCATGTTGTTTCTATAATATAGACTTTTAAGCTGCCACATGCCTCTTCCCAGCTATTTTTATAGACCCATCTGAAAATGTTTTATTCTGTCTCGGCCCCTTCCAACTGAAGATTCGTAATTTCATTCTCTTCACTATTTTTTTTTGAGTGCCAGGTCAGTTGTATCGTGGCTTGAACTCATTCAGCCTTCTGTGGTGTATGAACTATGGGGGGAGGAGGAGAGCTGACTGCAGGGATCGTGACAGGGAATCAGCTACTGTCCCAAGCATAATTTTCCAATGCTCCTGACCATTGGCAATATAAATGGATCTCGGTGCGTCTCATGATACCATATGGTGTTGATTAGATAAATCTCCTCTCTAATTGTTGTTCCTTTTATAGATTTTCTGAATTTTGTTTGTCACAGACAATTCTACTTCTAACCCTGAACACAAACCATTTGTTGTTTTTCTCCTTTCTCCTTACTGAAGAAATTAACCAGAAATTGACAAGACAAATGGATTATTGAAAAGTGGAGATGGCAGCTTGAATTTATTGTAATATTTCACATTTGTATTTCCATTTAGCAGAAAGCAATTTTCAATTGGATTCTGCCTGATTGGAGTCCTGGGCTCTCTAAATAATAAGACAATTCATCTATGTACCAAAAATTAGACCAAGGTGAATTATGTTGTTGGGACCAAAGTTTCTTCTCTTTTGCCAGCTGTAAGAGTTCTTTCAGAAATAAATTTGACCAGTTTCAGCCCAATCTTTACGCAGAGAATGGGGAACACCTAAACATATGTGGCACTTTTCATAACCACCAGATGCCTCAAAGCATCTTATAGATAATAAATATTTTTGACATTGTTATAAAGTAGGAAACATGGCTGACAAGGTGCACACAGTTGGATCCCACAACCAGCAATGTGATAATGATCAAATTTTTTTTTCAACGATTCTTGGGGTTAAACATTAACTCCTCCGCTCGGCTTTGGAGTAGTGCCGTGGGATTTTCTACATCCTTCCAAGCAGGTTAGATGGGATCTCAGATTAATATCTCATCCGAAATAATTCCACAGAGGCCGGTATCCCATCACCAGGTCACCTTATATTTACACATGCAAGTACTTGACACTGGTCCGGCTTCCTCAGAGCCAGCTCTCAGAGTGAGCAGAACCTCTGACACTCCTGTTTATATCTGTGAGCCAGGGCTCCCTGATTGGACCAGATTAACAGCCCCAATCCGGGAATTCATGTTCTATGAGGTCCACCTGGCTGACCTCATTGCAGTCACTACATCGCTCCCCCTCTGAGTCTGAGGACATAGGCTGGGTCTTTGTTTTTTTGTAGCTCCTCCTGGAGTGTTTTAATGCCGGGTCAGTTTCCTCCAACTCTGCCTCTGACACAGGCTGCCTGTAACGCACATTAGCTCGCCTCCTGCGCCCAAAGTATCTCGAGAGAAATTCATTCTCCATGTCAGGCAGCAAAGATGTCGAGACAGTGACATCCACTGTGTCCATTTCAGATTCCGAGGTATCTTCAATGCATGACAGAGAGGGTTACGGAACAGTTGGAAAGGCTGTTAAAGAACGGGGCATGTTTTATTCCAGGGCTGTTTGTGAGTTTGCAGCTTTCATATGGTACACATGTTTGCTCAGGACTATCACACCTACCTGAACTTTATATATTACTGGACCTGACCTCATATTGAACATGCCCCTTACCCATGTAGGGTCTGCCTCTTGCACCAAGAACATTTCAGAAGAAATTCATCCTCTTCTTCAGGCGGTAAAGGTGTCGAGGCTGTGATATTGTCATGTCGATCCCAGACTCCAAGGTTTCTTTAATGCTAACTGGAAGGGGAGAATCCATGGGGTTCTGACATCCTTTCTCTATGTTCTGTGGGGCTGGGTATATTTTGCTCCTACTCCATCTGCAAGGTTTGCAGTTTTCATCTGGTCCATGTGCTTGTTCAGGGCTGCCTCACTGGGCCAAACTTTGTATGTCATGGGACTTGACCTCACCTTGAATATGTCTCTTACACATGCAGGACCATTCCCATGGTATTGGCATCAAATATCATGCCCTGAAGCAAAACTGTCTCTCTCGATTAGAGGAGACTTATGTCTGGAATTGTCATTCCTGATGCCATTTCACTGTACCCCACCCACCCACCCCACCCCAGATTTGGGACGATCAGATTTAATTTGGTGCGGTGTCTTCTCCCCATTAGCAGCTGTGCTGGAGCTATCCCTGTAGTTGCATGAGGGGTGGTCTGGTAATCAAATAGGAATTAGTACAGGTTGGTATCAAGTGAAGCTGTTCTTTCTGCCAGACTATTGGACAACAGATGGTATGGAGCTATCCTTACCTGCCGAATGCCATTTGACTTTAGGAAATTCCCTGCTGGTAAATGATGGCCCATTATCTGTGACCAACACTTCAGGGAACCTGTGTATTGCAAAAGATGGTCACAACTTTTCTATAGTTGTCCCCATGTTTGATGAAAGAACCCTATGCAAGTTCAAGCATTTTGAGTGGATGTCCGCAATGACTAAGAATGTTGAGCTCATGAAAGGGCTGGCCTATAAGCAAGTTGAGGGATTACCTGGCTATTCCCATGAATATGGGGGAGCTGCTGGAGGCTATTTCAGTCCCTGTTGGCACTCTGGACACTGTCGCACCAATGCAGCTACGTCTGCATTCAGTCCTGGCCACCAGACATAGCTTCTCGCTAACATCTTCATTTTGGCCACCCCTGGATGACCTTGGTGGAGTTCAGCTGGTACCTGGCAGCGACCTTTGCCCGGGACAATCATTCTTGCTTCCAATAATAAAATGCTGTCGTCGATTGTGATCTGGTCACGCCAGGTACAGAATGGTTTCTGTTCTGGTTGTGATGGCCTTTTGTCAGCCCCAACACCACCAGCTGTTTTAGTTTTGCCAGGACCAGATCTTTTTGTGTCCACAGTCTGATATTGTCAGCGGTGACCGGAAGGGTATCCAGAAAGGTTAAAACCAGAACGGACTCTTCTAGTGCAGTACCACCGCTGGTGCATCTGCCAGCAGGAGGCAGCTCAAGGTTATTCACATTTGCTGCTTGGCCTCCTGGACGATGTTCCAACTTGTAATTGTATGCACTTAGAATGAGACCTCACTGCCGCATTCGACCTGAAGCTATGGGCAGCAAGGCCTTGTCCTCCTTGAACAGCCCTAGCAGTGGTTTGTGGTCTGTTACTATTACAAATTTACATCTGTAAAAGTATTGGTTGAACTTTCCCACACCAAAGATAACCGCCAAAGCTTTCTTCTCTATTTGGACATATTTGCCCAGGTCCAGCTGGCTGACCTTGGTACAATCACTACACATCCAAAAGACAGCACCTCTGACAGCACCGCAGCTCTCATTATTGCATTGCAACAGCAGCATAAATTTCTAGTTCTCAAATCAGAGGCTGAGGGGTGATCTCGTAGAGGTGTATAAAATCATGAGTGGCACGAATAGGGTGAATAGCCAAGGTCTTTTCCTCAGGGTGGGGGAGTCCAAAACTAGAGGGTGTAGGTTTAAGGTGAGAGGGGAAAGGTTTAAAAGGGACCTAAGGGTCAATGTTTTCATGCAGCGGGTGGTGTGTGTATGGAATGAACTGCCAGAAGAAGTGGTGGAGGCTGGTACAATTACAACATTTAAAAGGCATTTGGATGGGTTTATGAATAGGAAGGGTTTAGAGGGATATGGGCCAAGTGCTAGCAAGTAAGACTAGATTAATTTAGGATATCTGGTTGGCATGAATGAGTTGAATCTGTTTCCATGTTGTACACCTCTATGACCCTAAGTCCTGGAGGGGTCTTGAAACTGGAACCTTATACTCAGAGGTGATGTGCTTTGTGGCTTTCTATATATTAAGTCCACATAACATTTACCACAAATTTGAGTTCTTGTTGAGATAGATGTCTTGAGTTTACTAGTATCACAAACTAGTTATACAACTACAGTATTACAGAATTAAACTAATAGCCTGGATTCTATGCTTACTGATATTACTGTATATTACTTCCACATATCTGACTCACTGAAGACACTCCACCGACTCTATTACACAGAGAGTGACTGAAGTTGAGGCAGGTAAATTTATATCTTTTACATGTCGTGATGTCATGTAACTGTCTGAAAGGTACATGCCTTTCTAGTCTAGAATCTATACCTTAATGGATGTTCATGGATATTTTATCTCTATATGTTCAAATAACGTCTTGCTGGACATACAAATGACTAGTTTTAGTTTTTCTACAACTATCAGAGCTTGGTAGTATGGTTTCCCTCTACTGTCTGTCATTGCGATGGATATATATCATTTGTCATAGCCATCTGACTGTTATCTGGCACGTTATCTTCAGTATCCAAATCGTCATTCTTTGTGAAGGATGATCGATCACGTATAGTCGATTTCTTTGCAAGACTTGAATATCGTTTAGTACAATGTTTTAACCATAACCTACACTCAATGAAGCAGCAAGTTTCCATGAATCATGTGTTTATATGAAAATTTCAAACTCATATGGTTTATCCTGGTTCAAGTTGGGATAACTCCTCTGCACTCACTGGCCATGCCCTTATACCCTTTTCCCCCATCTTTCCGACAATGCGTAATGCATATTTTAGTTGGATTGTGAGAATTGGGAGAGAAGAGCTGTGGATTTTTCTCCCAAACATGAGCATCTGGTGCATGTGTTGGAAACATGCACTAGTTTACTCCAGATTATTGTTGGACACAATTTGTTGAGATACACTGAAAATACTGAGTATGTTGGTCATGTTTACCTAAACTGTCATTGGCCAAACAGATGGAGTTGGTTACATTGCTGATTCTGCACCCTGACTGCTCAGCTTTCTATTGACGTTGATCTCAGGAAGTATCAGGAGGTGGCATTCCAGCTGATTCCATTGGATCCCCACTGTTGTGTAAGCTAATGATTCTGAAAGATTTAAATGAAGCTGCATTAAGCTCCACCCAATCTTCAGTAGAGAAGAAGCACTATTACTGGGATGTTGTCAAGGCTATGTACACAGCCTCCTGCGGTGAATTGATATCATGTGCAGTGAATTGGCTGAAGACTAGCATCTGCAATGGATATGCTTGTATTATCTCTGGCTCCTGATAATCTTTGCAATTATGCCTAATTAGTCAATGTAATTTGTACATTTGGTATCATGCCATGAGCAACATGCTGTTGTGTAAGGCAATTGTGTCTTCTCATTAAGATTCAATTCTGGTTTATCCTCTTATCGCTACTTATTAGGTAGGACTTAAACTTTGCATAGAAAGGAGGATTGGCAGCAACTCTCCACACCAACCACAATCTACCACTCTACACAATCTATACTGCAAGATATGACATCCACTTGAAGAATTAAATGAAAATAACATTCCCAACCACTGTTCAACAACCACCAGCACAAAACTAACAATCTTGGTCAGAGTGATCACTAGCTTGCCTGGTCAATACAATGGAATAACATCACACAGATGTAGGGGAGGTGATGGCCTAATGGTATTATTGTTGGACCATTAATCCAGAGACCCAGGTGATGTTTTGGGGACCCAGGTTTGAAACCTGCCAGAGCAGACGGTGAAATTTGAATTCGATGAATATCTGGAATTAAGAGTCTAAAGATGGCCATGAATCCGTTGTTGATTGTTGGGAAAAACTTGTATGGTTCACTAATATTCTTTAGGGAGGGAAACTGCCATCCTTACCTAGTCTGGCCTACATGTGACTCCAGACCCTCAGCAATATGATTGACTCTTAACTGTCCTCTGGGCAATTAGGGATGGGCAATAAATGGTGGCCTAGTTAGTAACACTCACATCCCATGAATGAATAATAAAAAGGCTATAAAAGGTATTATTTTGAGATTTAGTTAATACAATTTTGGGAGGTTTTCCTCTGGTTTTGTTTTACAGAATTAATTAAACTTCTTTTCAAGCAGTTTTATTCTTCTATTTTATCTCAAGTAATGAGCAGAGAGAATCTTCCTGTTATGGTTACAATGTCACTTCTAAATTCCAACCTGATGAAAACTTCTCCTGACGGAACATACTCTGTAGTATTTGATAGGTCATTGCTCTGTGTTCAGTTGTGAGTCTGTTTACTATTGATGATCTCAGTGCTCAATTAGTTAAGCCTGGGTTTACCACAGGGAAATAAAACTATAGAAAGAGTTGGAAGCCAGAGTTAGAAACACATTGTAGACATTTTGAAATATTGTGAATAAAATTAGATACATATAGAAACTAGCATCACGTCTGCATGGCTGTGTTGTGAAATTGACAACACGTTTCATTTGGACTGTGAAGTACTTAACTTGGAAACACCTCAGGTTGAGATTAGCATCTAGTAGGAATTATTTTCTTCACTTTGAATACCAATTTTCACCCTCCTAAAAGGTCTACATTTAATCAATGCAAGCTACATGCAAGGAACCTAAATTTCCTTAAACTAAAACAAAGAACTGAAGGTGCTGCAGATCTGAAACAAAAATAAATTGCTGGTGAAACTCCACAGATCTTGCAGCACGTGTGGAGAGAACGCAGAGTCAAATGTTTCGAGTCCAGTGACTTTATCAGAACAGGATAGACTATGGACTTGAAACTGTAGTAATTGTAATGAGGTCAGCCAGGTGGACCTCATAGAATATGATTTCCCTGAATGGGGTTGTTAACCAGGCCCAAACAGGGAGCCCTGGCTGACAAATATAAACAGGAGTGTCAGAGGTTCTGTTCACTCTGAGAGTTAGCTCTGAGGAAGTTGGAACAGTGTGAAGTACTGTGCACATGTACACAATGGGTGACTTGGTGATGGAATATGGCCTCTGTGGAGTTATTTCAGAAACATTAACTCTGCTTTCTCCCCACAGATGCTGTCAGAAGTGCTAAGTTCCACCTGAAATTTCCTGATATACAGTTTGCCTTTAGCTGCTGTCCTCCTGACAGTGATTTTGTTAGATTTGGCACCTAATTGACATGGTGATGGCAGGTACCCATAGCAATATTGCTGTTTATCCTGTTGCATATAGTAGAAGATCCAGTACCTATCCACAACCCAGTGACCTGGATGGTGATAAGTCACAGAGTACATGTTACCCTCAGAGAGTAAAACTGCAGTGCTAATTGGATAGGTCTTTTAAAGGGTTAACATGGATGTGATGGACCAAATGGTTGCTGTCACTGAGCTGTAAAATTCCATGACTAAAGAACTCACCACTTGGGCAATTTTTTAAAAGTACAGTCATAGGATGTGGGCTGTAAAGGCTGACATTCACTGTGCCTTTCTGCTTAAAATGGAATGGCTTGTAAGAACTCTTCAGAGGTCAATTGAGAGCTAACCACAGTGATGAGGAAATGGTGCCATGTAAATACCAGACTTGGTATTACATTCTTTTAACAAACTGAGTTTCTCTGACAATTCTGGTATACTGATACTATTTATATTTTGTTTTATTTTCAGATTTATTGAACTAAATTAAAATACCCTGGTGTGAACCCATAACCTCTGAATTATTAGCACTGACCTCTGCATCTCAGGTCCTGGAACGTAAGTATTTTATAAGTATTCTGCAAGTTAACCCACAAACAACTCTCCCTATCTTATGCTCTGTCCAATAACTGCAATGTGCTACTAAGCTGGTTGCACAAACACCTTAAAAGAACCATTCTCCCCCAGTCTCTGCCCACTATCATCCAATAGGTGGCAATGCACACTCTTGCCTTAATTCTGATCACAGCCAGAATATCACTTGCAATGGATTCTCATCCTGCTCTTGCACCATTACTACTTGTGGAGGTGATGGGTGCAGGGGAGGAGGGAGTGGTGTTTCTCACACACATGGTAACTCTCATTGACATCCGTTGATAAGAGAGTTTCCATTCGCATGTTGATCATTCCTACATCCACCATGGCACAATCCAACTGATTGTCCACAATTACCAAGCTATCAGATGGCTTATCCAAATTCCAGAAATGGATGAGAAGAAATGTCCTTCAATTAAATTTTGGGAAGACTGAAACCATTGTCTTTGGTGGCCCCTATAAATTCTGTGTGTAGCTACAAACTCCAGCCATCTCACAGAAAGTGACTGTTTGAAAACTTGATATTCTATTTGACTTGGACATAAGCTTCCAACCACCTGAACCTTTACTCAAACTGCCTATTTCTATCTCTTTAGCATCATCTGACTTCACACATGTCTCAGATATTTTCTACTGCTGAAACCTTCAATCATGTCTCTGTTCTAGAATTTACTAGTCCAATTTGACATGTACTAACCTCTTCCGCACTTAAATGCTGCATCTTGGGCTGCAACAGGATGTTGTGTGCTCAGGAACATGCACCTAGCTTGTGGACTGGACCAGGCTGTTTGCTTGCTGTTATAGCAGTCACACACTCAGAGCCTACCTGAAAGCTGACAGCATCCCTGCCATACCTCTCTATTTTTGCACTTCTACCCCTCAGCTAGAGCTACCAGACTCGGAGTACTGCAACATTGTTGTGTCTTTTATGCCAAGTGCTGGAAAATGGAATTAGAATAGTTAGGTGGTTGTCTTGAACAGCATAATCTCAATGGGCTGAAAGGCCTTTTTTGTTCTAGGGACTTTTATGTCTCTAAACAGACACAGCCAAAAGAACATAAGCTTCAGCCTTTAGTGTTTTGACCCTGGGAAAGCTATGTTTCTGTTGCTGGTGATAATTCCTTATTTTGCTACCAGTCCAACAAAAACAAACTGTAACCATGAAGCTACATTGATATCTTGCAGTCTAAAAAATAGTGTAATGGGAAGAGATCCCAAATGTATAATTATTTTAATTTCTACTAATTCAAAGTTGGTCAAATGTAAATTGGTGGTGACAGGGCAAAGGACGCAAAGCAAAAGGAAATAGATATTTGGTTTTTTTTCAAAATATTCACAAATACACGTCTGGAAAATGCTTGCAGTGATGTAATTTAAACTTCTTTAAACCATTTTGTTAGTGCATTCCAATGGACTGGGGTTGCAGCTGGTTAACTCACACTTGTAGGTGGCCCCACAGAGCACAAGGTTCAGTCTGAACCACTGGTAATGTCACTGGATTATTAATCCAGGAGCCCAGGCTAATGTTTTGGGGACATAAATTCAAATGTGGCCAAGGCATCTGGTTGAATTTAAATTCAATTAAGCAATTTGGAACTAAAACCTTGTCTCAGAAATGGTGACTGTCAAACTATTATTGAAAAACCCATCCGGTCCACTAACATTCTTTCGGGAAGGAAATCACTTATCATTACCTGATCAGTCCACATGTGACTCCAGGCCAACGGCAACCTGGCTGACTTTTAACTAACATATGCAATAGCCTAGGGATGGGCAACAAATGCTGCATCACAGAGGAGAATAAAGAACAAACAATTTCGCTGCTTCCCGCTGGGGCATTATAAAGGATGTCATGAAGATGGGTTTAATGCCAATTATCCTGGAAGGTAACCCATTAATCCCTGCTGAAAAGAGTGAATGTGTGCTGGTGAGTAAGATCGCTCGAGGAACCTGACTTTCTATCGCAAGATATACTTTTATATTATCTTGTATCCTGGTGCCATGGATAATGATGGTAGAGGCAACATTATGAAAGCACCATCCTGGCTATCATCTCTTGGGGAGGGGGCTAATGTTGGGAGGGTGGGGTTTGCTGGGATAGAATAGAATGTGAACTCACAATTCTGATTGAACACTACCATGTGCCACACGACATCTCATAATAGGTGTGTGCACTTTGGTAAAGGGTATGGTTTAGCTCAGTTGGCTATATAGCTGGTTTAAAATGTAGAGTGATGTGACCTTGTTGAATGATTTTAAGGCCAAGATAGATAGATTTTTGAACAGTAAAGGAATTAAGAGTTATGGCAGGTAAGTGGAGCTGAGTTAACAAGAAAGATCAGTCATGATCTTACTGAATGGTGGAGCAGGCTCGAGGGGCCACATGGCCTACTCCTGCTCCTGTTTCTTACGTTCTTCGGTTCATCTGATACAACATGCATTCAAGCTGAGGTTATCATGAAGGACTTGCCTTCCCAACCTCACCCCTCACTTGAGGTGTGATGACCCTCAGGTTAGGTTAAACCAATGCCAGTTGTCTCTATTTAATGGGAGAGCAGCTCTACGGTCTGTTAAGACTATGGCATCTTTACATTTAAAGGGCACGATGAACTACAGATAATACGGTCCAAAATCTTGCTAACAATCATGAACTAAACTGACACGGGAATAAATATGTACTGAATGTGACATTTGATGATCGTCATGTTCATGGACTGCACATCACCAAGAATCAATGCCTTTGTAGAGGGTGAAAGGTCAAAAAACAAGTTTTATCCCTCGTGCAAGACTGGCAAAGCTTAAAGAAGGGTCCCGACCCGAACGTCAGCTTTCCTGTGCTCCTGATGCTGCCTGACCTGCTGTGTTTCTCCAGCTCCACACTGTGTTATCTCTGACTCCAGCATCAGCAGTTCTTACTATATCTCTGAAGCTTAAAGTTATGCTGTGCTTGAGAATAGTGAATGCACAACAGACGAAAATGCCACATTATAAAACATTTTGATGCATCTACCCACTGAACTATGATGTGGAGGGGCAGTTGGTGGGAGTTGGAGATAGGGTTCACATTCTCTTAGTTATCACAAAGAGCACTTTATTTGAATTGGAAATGAGTTGAACAATGTCACTAAACATAGCTGGAGAAACAACACCACCAGAGCCCACATACAAAGGCTGAAACTATCTGGGCATGGTTTACAAGGGCTGCATATTATGCCCACCATTCTCCCCCCCCACTCTTGCTAGGCATGTTTTTACTGGTGGGAGGGGGGGGGGCACAAAAATAAAATGCCAGCCTACCTCCTTCCTGTCCATCTATGAGCTGTTCCCTATTATGTGGAGGGTGGGTACGGTGTCCAATAGGTTGCCTGCCCTCAGGCCTATTGAGGTCCTGAACTGTCCTATTAATTGGCAATTAATCCACCTCCACTGCTAGAGAATGTTGAGTTTTGTGATAGAGGGGTAGTGTTCCTACCTCTGAGCTAGGAGTCATGGGTTTGAAACCCACCTACTTCAGAGACCTTCCACAACGTGCCCAAACAGTTCTGGATAAAATGGAGCAATGAATGTATCAGGGACAACTCAATTGAAGATTGTGTGTAAATTCAATAATGTTGGCAATGCATCAGAGTTATATTTGCAATTTGCAGAGGCTCATTACTCCAAACCTTTCAACTGTATATGAACAGCCATGCACAGGAAGAAATGTCCAGTTAGACCAGCACACCTGATCCTTTCAAAAACTTCAATCTATCTTTTTCCATAAGTTAACTTGTCTACTGAATGTCCTTAGGGACAATTCTATTAGGGGAAGTATCCCCTTCATCACCTCTGAAGTTTCATCTCAATATATGTGTGACTTAGCCCTGGTCTAACACCATGGTTGTTTCTTCAGAGAATACATCGAGCTAACAAAAACTGTTGAGATTTGAAGAAAGAATAGGGGAAAAAAGGTTAAATTTGTAAAGAGATGTTTGGTCTGCCTTTACTTGATGAGATATGGTAATTGAAGCTGGTGTACAGACCCTACAGATTTTACTTAATCTATTTCAGATGTCCAACATTTCCAGTTTGTTCTTTATCTGAAAAATATTTCTGATATTATGGCCAACTCTCTTCTGATCTTTGCCAGACTAGTATTTGATCCAATTCCTTCCCGAGAGTTTAGGAAAGCCAAGAATTTCTGTCAGGAGTTAGCAATGTATTCTGTGAGTAAGTTATTCTAACTGTGAAGAAATTATTACTGAGGAAACAGATTGGCTCAGGAAAGCAGTGCAATCAATAAGTCTCTTCCAGAATGGTTCAAACCTTTGAGATATTTGTGTGAGGTACTTCTCAATGTGTGATCTATGCCTTCATCTTTTAAGAAAAATTGGGACAGTTTATAGGACAGAATGCATGACCCATTCCTTTCAACTACTGACTTGTCTTCTCTAATAACTTTACCTTAAACTTCTTTAGTTTGTCAGATCCTTTTTATAACTGTAAGATGCATGTCTACGTCCACATACAGCCTTTTTTCCTTTTTGAAAGGTAACTGGGATCACCTGGTAGGAGTTAGCTACTTGGCAGAAGACTTATTAACACCCATGCCGCATTAATGATCTCAGTCAGAGGAGCAGTTCAGAAATGGGATGGTAGGAACAGGAATAGGCCATTCAGCCCCTTGAACATTTTCTGTCATTCAATTAGATCGTAGATAACCACATCTAATGTCTTGGTTTAGTTACACTTAAACCCTTGCCTAATAAAAGTCGATCACTCTCTGTTTTGACATTTTCAACTGACCTAACCTCAGCAGCTCTTTGAAGAGAGAGTTCCAAATTCCCATGACTATTTGTGTGAAGTTCATTGCCTGTGAAGTGGCTATGTTCACTTGTTCTGGACTTGCCCACATGAGGAAACAAATTCTCTCTCTACCTCTCACTCTCTAGCCTATTATGGGGTGACACAGTGGCTCAGTGGTTAGCACTGCTGCCTCACAGTGCCAGGGACCTGGGTTCGATTCCAGCCTTGGGCAACTGTCTGCGTGGAGTTTGCACATTCTCCCTGTTTCCTCCGTGTGCTCCTATTGCCTGTCACTGTCCAAAGATTTGCAGGTTAGGTGGATTGGCCATGTTAAATTGCCCTTAGTGTCCAGGGATGTGCAAGTAGGTGTCTAAGCCACAGGAAATGCAGGGTTATAGGAATAGGGTTGAGGGTGGGTCTGGGTGCAATGCTCTTCGGAGGGTCAGTGTGGACTCAAGTGGCCTGCTTCCACACCTAAGGGATTTGATGAATTCCTTTGTTCCTCTTAAGTAATCCTCATTACATGATCCCTCAATCTTCCATATTCCACATGATTCTAAGCAGTTGAAACACTACAAATCCCTGGTTTGTCTTGGTTCTGCAGTGGGGCCAAGTATGGAAGAGAGGTGAACAAATGGGATATGTCAGCATCTCGGGGTTGTCGCTCCTCTAGGATCGTCTGAATTAAAGATGATCTCTAGGCACTGCCATGAACAAACTGTGTGAAAAATCACTGGAGCTTTTAATAAAAAATCTTTTGTTTTCTTGTAATGCTTTTCTTTAATGTCTATAAAGTATTAGCAATGGTGGAAGCAGAATGTTTGATTTTTTGAGACAATAATATGACCCATTGTGATTAACCCTAAGGCTTTTATTGCAGACCTTTACCCAGTGATCTGGTCTGTAAAATCTGTGCAAATAATGTCAGAAAAGAACACATTTGTATGGATTTATGAACGAGGAGCAGAAATAGGCCATTTGGCCCCTCTAATCTGCTCTGCCATTCAATAGGATTATGGCTAATCTCATTACAAACTTAAATCCACATTATCACCTACCACTGGTAATTTTTCACCCACTTACTTCACCAGACTCCTCCTCTACCTTAAGGACCCTGCTTCCACCACCTTATCAGGAACTCACAACACTCTGACTAAAAAGATTTGCCTCAAATCTGGGTGAGTCCTGCCCGGGAAAGGAAACATCTTCTCTGTAGTAATGCTGTCAAGATCCCTCAGGATGTTTCAATCAGGTTACCTTTTATGCTTCTAAACTCCAACAGGTACAATCTAGCTTGACCAACCTCTGTGCCTAAGGCAACCCTTGGTTCTCATGCTTATTTCCCCACACTTTGCTACATTGGTAAGTTTCACACAAGAACAATCATCACATGGATGAGCAGGGAATGGCTAGTACCTGTGGAAATGTATCCTTGTAAGAATCAACACCTTCAGGAAAGGAAGAGAAATCCTGTCTACTTTCCTTAATTTTTCAGTCCTTCAAAATGAACAGACCTTCCATCCTTTGTCTCTTTTATAGCTTGACAATCAGAAACATGAAAGATACCGTGTGCTGCAAATTCAGGATTAGATATCAGCGATTTGTCATGTTAGAAAGAGAGAGTGCATATTGCGGACAAATATAAAATCCACCCCAGGCGATGAAGAACCTTTTCATGCAGATTCCTGTGAAAGTAATTATTGGAAGATTTATGTTTTGCTCTGCAGAATCCTTTATCTGTACATCCTCTGCAATGCTGTCGTGCTGGCTTCAAAGATGATCACAAACCTTATGAAGCTTTTGCAAAGGGTTACTGAGCTGGTGGGCTAGCAGAGCAGGAAGAAGGCAAGGTTTTGCCAATAGTTACCATGTAGACACTGCTTTGATTAGAACTGGAAAAATAAGTCAGCAGTAGCTGCACTTTTTTTCAAGCACAGGGTTGCGTGGTCTCAAACTTCAATCAGTACAAGTCTTGAATTCTGTTGTCTGAAAAAAGAGCATTGAGCAAATCTCCCCTGAGCCGCATATAGAAAAACCAACTGCAGAGAGAAAACACAATTCCTTCTCTCCAGGGATAAAACATTACTCACTTTAATCAAGTAGGTCAGTTGCTGTGTCCTTCTGCATTTAGAAAAAAAAACACCTTGTAAAGTCTGTTTTCATTTTTATTGCTGTTAATAAAAGGCTTGAGCTCACAGCAACTTCCACCCTTATCTCTTTATCTCCTCCTCTGCATATTTCTCTCTGCAGAATGCTTTGCAGTGGGCTTGGTCACTGAGTGTAGCAGCATTGAGGGAAAGGGCTGCCCGCTTCCCACCCTCGATGTTGGTCCATGTCGTGTTCTATTACAATGTGACGGATTGTTAACATTCTGTGTGTAGCTAAGTGTTATGCTTGCTAAGTGTTCAAAACTGTGTGAAAACATTAAGCTGACAGCACCAAAGACACATACTGGCAACAAAAAGGTGAGTTGAACTGAATGTCACTTGGCTGTGAAGCATCATGCATTTGTAATAAACTATTTATCTTAAGCTTTTGTTGTTCTAAATGGCATATGGTTAACTGTTGATCATAGATGTGAGTCTTTCAGTTTTCGGTTGCCAAACATGAACAGCTTATACGAACTGAAATAATCCCTTTATCTCAATATTGCTACGAATCAAATTTTGTGACTGCAGAGGGATTTTCTGCTGATGCTGATTCAGTTACTGTGATGATTCATCGCAACTGATTTTCTCCAGTGCAAATACTTGGCTATTTCTCTAGTTTTGTTCGGTTGACTGTATTTCCGTAACTGCCAGTATTTCAAGGTTCAAGAAGTGTGGCTGGGGAATGAGTTGAGTTCAGGAAGGTTGGACAAGTTTACTGACTTAAATGAAGGAAGGGTGAAAATCAACCCGAGCTTGAAAAATCTAGCAGTGACTGCTGTAATTACCAATGGAGCAATGTTTTTGCTACCAGTGGGTGACAGAGTGTGAAATGCTGGTGTTTTGAGTGCTAGTTACTGAAGCAATCACTGTATGCTGTTTCCAATCTAGTGATGATATCTATAGCCTTGCACTGCTGAAGGGTAAGCGTTTATGACTGGAGGTTGTGAGACTGTGAATTGAATGGGGAAGTGACGAAAGCTGTGATTACACAGTGAGGGGTGCAGTTAGGAAGTTCTAATCTAGGTGAGAGCATTACACAGTGGTGCACAATCAAATGCATCTCTGCAAGGATTGTAGGAAAATTAAAACAGGCCTTCATAATTGTTGTAAGAAATCAGCATTATTGGATAAGTTCAGAACAAACAGAACTGTGTGTGTCTGAGTTCTAAGTCCAATGTTGATCTCCCTCTTTATGCACCTTCTCTGCAGCTGTAACATTGTATTCTTCGCTCTGTTCTATTACGCTAATGCACTTTGTGTCGTATGATCTGCCTGTACTGCATGCAAAACAAAACTTTTCACTGTACCTAGTACACGTGGCAATAATAAATCAAATCAAATCAAATCAGTGGGAGTGAACAGTTTAATTGTAATTGTCAGGATGTGCAGTGACAGTTGTTGATGTTTTTTTTGTAATGAAGAGCATCATTGGACCAATGTTCCCTTAATTTCTGTTTGCTGTTGGCTTGTTGCACTGTGCTGTCCCTTTATAATGCCAACCTAGCTATGCATCTGAGAAAAGGCAAAACAAAATATCATGGGTGCTTGAAAATTGAATTAAAAACAAGAAGTCCTGGAATTACTCAGCAGGTCTGACAGAATCTGTGAAGAGAAACTCAGAGAAGGGTCATAATCGACTTGAAATGTTAACTGGGGCTGGATCTTCCCATTTGTAGTTAAAGTGTGGTGGCGAATTTGTTTCACTGTGTCTAATCTGTGCTGGATTTCCACGTGCATTTGTCCGCTTTTCACCTCATTATTTATGCCACTAAACTGTTGATCACAATTCTCTGGGAACTGCGCGGCTGGTAAGGCAGATGAGCTCAGTTTTGGCAAGACAACCCCTTCGGCTGCAGAGCTTGATCCCGAGAACCCTGTCATAGAGGAAAGGAAAGCTAGCTCCCCACTTCCAGGGCAGGAAACGGGAAGATCTGGTGGCCAGGCTGGTGGAGATCACACTAACAGACCCAGGCAGTCTGGACACAGACAGCAGCACAGGACACAGAGCTGTGTCCTGTCTCAAAATGCACTCCCAGCAATTCTGCAAGGTGACCAATCTTCTGTGCTATGCAAAGATAAGTGCCACCATCTTCTCTCTGCTACATCGCCTAGCATCATGGACTGCAACATTCACTATTACATGTGCCTTTCTCCTGATACAGTAATAGAGATGTACAGCATGAAAACAGACCCTTTAGTCCAAATCATCCATGTTGATCAGATGTGCTAAATTAATCTAGTCCCGTTTGTCAGCACTTGTCCCATATCCCACTAAACGCTTCCTTTTCATGTACTCATCCAGATGCCTTTTAAATGTTGTAATTGTACCAGCTTCCACCAGTTCCTCTGGCAGCTCGTTCCATACACACACTATTCTCTGTGTGTAAAAGTTGGCCCTTCAGTCTCTTTTAAACCTTTCCCCTCTCATCTTAAACCTTTGACAGCTGGTTTTTGATTCCCCTACCCTGGGGCAAAGACCTTGACTATTCACCCTATCCATGCCCCTTATGATTTTATAAGTTTCTATAAGGTTAGCCCTCAGCCTCTGAAGATCCAGGGAAAATAGCCCCAGTCTATTCAGCCTCTCCCTATAGCTCAAACCCTTCAATCCTGGCAACATCCTTGCAAATCTTTTCTGAACCCTTTCAAGTATTACAGCATCATTCCTGTAGCAGGGAGACCAGAACTGAATGTAGTATTCCAATAGTGGCATGGACAGCTGCAACATGACCTCCCAACTCCGATACTCAATGCACTGACCAATAAATGCAAGTGTACCAAACTCATTCATCACTACACTGTCTACCTGTGTCTCCACTTTCAAGGGACTATGAACTTGTACTCCAAGGTCTCTTTGTTCAGCAACACTCACTGGGACCTTACTATTAAGTGTACAAGTCCTGCCCTGATTTTCTCTAACAAAACGTGGCACCTCACAGTTATCTGGATTAAACTCCTCAGCCCATCAGTCCATATGATCAAGGTTTGATCAAGGGTCCTGTTGTTGTGGGTTTTGCCTCCAACAGTGTACTTTACCTGATGTGGTAATGTTTATGTTGTTCCCCCATACCATAAGTAACCAGACGTGCTTAACGTGAAAGTGAAGAGTCCAACATTCATTTATTACAGCTTGCAAAAAACACCACATTCACAGTCACATTAAATTACAATGAGCTGCATACTTTAATAGCATGCCATGCTTCAAGTAATCTGAATTAAGATGGGGTATGTAATATTTATACCTTAGACCACATGCCATGATACAGTGATGATGTCATGAGAATATCTCTTACAGTTATACAGACATACAGCCTATGAGACTTAATGGATCATCATCCACCTCATCCTCCTAAATTACTAATCCTTTCTGTCCTCTGAGGTAACTGCTCAATCACTGAGGGCACCTTTCAACCTCTCCTACATATGTGTGACCACTAACTGCTCTTGTATTCACTTCCATCACACTCAATCCCTCCCTTTCTCTCATTTTGCAGGAAAAACTAGATCATCTCCCAGTCTGATGTCTCAACAGCTTCCCGACTGACATGCCGGTAATCCCTGGATTGCACTTGCTGGACTGACCATGGTCCAATCCCAAACAAGGGCGAGGTTCCTAGGATTCTGGTAGGACCAAGTGCCTGCCTGACTGTGACCATCCCGACTGAATCTAGTTCTCCTTCACTCTACTGACCACCCTTCCCCTTTTGACTTTCACATGTTGCCATTCACTTGAAGCATATTCATTGTGTTTGCCACATAAGCTGCTGGCACATGCTGCTGTTGTGATATTGACACATTGTCGACCAGTGCCTAAGCAGACCTGGATAATAAACAGCAATGCCTTTGAAGTGGAAGATCCATAACTGTTACAACTTGGATTTGACCTGGGAACAAAGGTCCTGGAAATACATCCACAAAAAGGTCCATCGATTCTACAGAGTCATTCTGTTTACAAGACTTCTACTTCAACTTTAAAACTCCATCTTCATCTGAGAAACTGTAGATCTGCCATGAAAGAGACTAAGATAATTATAAATTGTAACTGTTTTGTCTTCATCTGTATCTAGTCTTTGTTTATGAGATAAGGGAGTGACACATGTTTTAAAAATCCTGGTCAAACATGTAATAAGAATAACTTTCTTCGTTTTATAACTAACGAAAACTGTTGCTGGAATTATTTCATTTTTGGGAGTAAGAAAGCATACATACTTTAAATACCAAAATACTGACCAAAGCTAGGTAAAAAAGAAATACAAATTCTCTGTACCATTACCGTGTTTGTAATGCAGTGTGCCACCAACAGCAGGAGTTAAATTCCTTCTACTGGCTGAGGTCGCCGTGAAGGACCGACTTTCTTAATCTTATCCCTCACCTGAAGTGTGGGGACCCGCGGGTTATCAATCAACTCTCTGTAATGAGAGAGCAGCCCTATGGTCCTCTGGGATTATGACAACTTTGCTTTTTAACCTTTACTTCACCACTACTGCACAGAAAATCTGTACAACGTGTCCCACTAAAAAATGCTAACTGTCTTTCCAATTGATCAGCTCTCCACATTCCTTTCCGATCAGAATTTGCTGAGTGATCTTTGTATTTGATCCATTTTAAACCTGGATAGGCGATAAAAGACATATTAAAGTAGGTAAAGGTTAAAAATCTCAAGGCATAATTGAAGAAGTATAGGTCTTGTGTAAAAGATAACAATTCTGAAGGGGTTATTGTTCATGTTACATTGGCTTCACTTTTTCTATTGATGTCAGCAATAATCTATAGGTGGAGACAAGGACACAGGTTTTCATCATGATGGGGAACCTCTCTGCTAATACGACCATGCTGGAAGAATCAGAAATCCCAAGTCTCATCCCCAAACTTGGCAGGTCTCATTTTCTCAGGGATGAGACTTGGGGCAGTCCTTTGTTGAAGCATCACATTGCTGGAGACAGCCAACCATTTAAATGATCAACTGCTTTCAATGAATGCAGATGGTGGAGTTCTTGGCTGTGTAGAACCTGGGGTCTGGAAATTGATTGGGACTCAGTAAGACCAGGTATGTTCTCAGTGCATTTATTTTGGATAGTCAAGGTACATCTTTGGAGACGTAACATATCCCGTTGAAACTGGTTGCAGGACAGGTTTGGGAGAAGTCAGAGATCCTTTGGTGGAGGTAAGGGATTCTTTGGGACCCTTTGGGATTGTGAAAAGTAAAAATGCTTGTGCGTGATTTCTTTCGTATAACTTAACTTGGACTTATCAAAGTTCTGGCTATCTTCCAATAAAATGTAATGGAGAAAGAACCCAAAGGACATTGAGTGCTCCAGATGAATTACTTCTAATTTGGACAAATCTGAGTTCTCTTCCCTTTCTGTCCCTGAAAAACATCTCAATGAATGTAGATAAAAACAAAGCAGCAAACAAATTAATTAATCTCACAAATCATTCAAGTTGAATTTGAGATATGTCCAAGTCTTTTCCTGGTCTCAGATCAATGTCAAACTAAAATCGTTACAATGTTCATAGACTTATTCAAAAAACAAAATTCATAATATTGATATTAGTGGTAACCTAAGTAGAAAATTGACTGATGGGTAGGAGGCAGAGAGAACAGGTGAACAGTTACTTGTCTGACTGGGAGGACACAGAGCATCATGTCTCTCATTGGGGTCATTGTTTTTCATCTATCACATAAATAATCTGAAATTGAGTAACATGAATATAAGTTTGAGGTTTGTGGTCAACATAAGTCTTTTCAAAGAAGTGAAGAGGTACATAACAGACTTCAGGAGAACTTAGGCCAATGAAATGTACAGTCATTTTGTGTTTTAATGTGGATAAATATGAAGTGATGCATGTCGAGGTAAACAACATGGAGAGGCAGCATTGTCAAAATAGTAGCAAGTTCAGCAACAGAAGGATCTTAGAATGCACTGTTAAATCTTTGAAAGTGACAGAACAAGTTGCTAAAGTGGCTCAGAAACTTTAAGGGACACTTGGCTTTATTAATCATGTATTAAATGCAAAAACAAGGCAGTCATGCTAAACTTCATCAAACCTCCAGCCTCAATAGGGCACCACACCTTAAGAAGGATGTCAAGATCCTGATGAGGGACAAGAAGTTTAATAGCATGCCACCAGAGATGAAAGATTTAAGCAAAGTATGGAGGTTAGAGAAGTTTATTCTCTTTAAAGTTAAGGAGAGACCTAACTGATGTTCAAAAATTATGTGGGGCACAATTAAAGTAAGAAAGAGCTTTTTTTTAAGCAAATGTGTTGGTAGCTAGAGTTCATGGATGTAAAATAATCAGCAAAAGAACTAACGGGGAAAGTCAAAGAAATTTCTTTGCAAGAAGCTTGTTATGACACTAGATGCACCACCTGAAAGTGTGGTGGAACAGGTTTCATAGGAAATTCCAAGAGGTCACATACTTGAAACTAATCTGTAGGAATAGATGTTAAGATGTGGGACTAAAATGAACAGTATTTTTGAAGTGCATTGTGATAACAAGACATCTTTCAGTGCTATTAACAGAGGGAAACAACATTGGTCAGGAAATTGGGGATAGCTCCAGATCTTCTTAGAAATACTGTCATGGGATTGTTTAGATTCACCTGAAAGAACAGATGGTGTGCTTGATTTAAAATCTCATCTGAAAGTTGTACCTCGGACAGAGCAGCACTTCCTCACTTCCTCACTCCTCTGGGAGCGCCAACGTAAACTTTGCACTGAAGCCAGTGTTGATATTGTGATCAATGTTTTTATCAAGCTAATGCAAGTGGTGCAATTTATTTTTCAAACTTACCTTCAGTAAGAGTATTCCAAATTGCAATTGTGGGCATGAGAGAATAATATCCAGGGCAAAGCAGCCCGACTTTCTGGTTGGCTTGGGCGAGTTGGACCAAATGGTCTGTTTCCATGCTGTAAATTGCTATGACTCTATAACAGATATGTAAACATATTTTGTTTATTCATCCTTGGAATATTGACGTTGCTGGCTGGGTCAACCTTCATTGTTCATCCTAAATGAAAAGGTGGTGGTGAGCTGCCTTTTTGGCACCGTACTGTTAGTGAGGTGGTGGAGGGGGAGTTGCAGGATTTTGACTCATTGAAGGAACAGTGGTTTAGTTCCAAGTCTCAGATATGGTACACACTGTTGCCACAGTGCATTGACGGTGTAGGGAGTTAATGTTGAAAGTGATACATGGGATTGCAATCAAATAAGCTACTTTGTCCTGCATTGTCATGAGCCTCTTCAGTATTGTAAGAGCTGCATTCATTCAGATAAATGAAGACAATTTCCTCATTCTTCTGATGTGCCTTGAAAATGGCAGACAGACGTTGGGGAGACATAAGATGAATTACTCACCACAGAATTCCTAGCCTCTGACTTGTTCTTGTAGTCACAGTATTTATATGGTTAGTTGAATTCAGTTTGCGATGATTGGTAACCCCCAAGATATTGGTACTTTGAGGTACCAATGACAAAAGCCATTATAGGATTTCTGCTGCATGACTGTTTTCCCCAACAAACATTTTCACAATGAGTGTCTGTTAAGTATTTTGATGGACAGTAGTTAAATTCACTCTGGTTGGAGATGGTCATTGCCTGGCACTTGTGTGGTGTAAATTCTACTTGCCACTTACCAGATTAAATGTGGCTATTGTCCATGAGTTGCTACATGTGGAAATAAAAGCCGAAAGAACTATGGATGCTGTAAATCAGAAACAAAAACAGAGGTGCTGGAAAAGCTCAGCAGGTCTGGCAACATCAGTGAAGAGGACTCAGAGTTAACATTTCGGTCTCATGTTCTGTGCAGGGGTCACCGAACCCGAAACATTAACTCTGATTTCTCCTCACAGATGCTGCCAGACCTGCTGAGCTTTTCCAGCAACTGCTGTTTTTGTTTCATATGGAAATGGACTGCTTCTGTATCTGGGAAATCATGAATGGTGTTGAACATTGTGCAATCATCAGTAAACATTCCCACTTCTGACCTTATGAAGGAGGGGAGGTCATTGATGAAGCAGCTGGAAAATGTCCAACTCCTGCAGTGATCCCTGAGACTGGGATACCAGAGCTCCAACAACCAAAACCGTCTTCCTTTGTATTAGTTATGAATGCAATCAGTGGAGAGTTTTCCCTATGATTCTCATTGATTTCAGTTTTGCGAGTGCTCTTTGGTGCTATACTCAGCTAAAAGCTACCTTGTTGTCTTGTTCCTCTCACTTTACTTGTGGATTTCATCTCCTTTGTCCATGTTTGGACCAAGACTGTAATGGGGTCAGGAGGTGAATGGCCTTGACAGACCCAAGCTGATCAGCAGTGGGGAAGTTTTTGAGCAAATACTCCTTAATAGTACTGTTGATGAACCCTCATGTCACTTTGCTGATGACTTGAAGAGTGATCTGGACTGCTGGACCTGTCACAGAACTGTCTGTAAAAATGTGTTGAGTTAAAAAAGTAGTTTTTTGTACTTCAGCCTTCTTGATGACAAAAACCATTATAGGATTTCTACTGCATGACTGTTTTCCCAAACGAACATTTTCACAATGAGTGTCTGTTAAGTAAGTATTTTGATGGACAGTTCTAAGTGCCAATGGAATAGAATTCTATTTTTTTATTCACTCACGAGACAATGCTGTCATTGGCTAGCCAGCATTTACTGCTATAATAGAGATAACAAGGTGTAGAGCTGGGTGAACACAGCAGGCCAAGCAGCATCAGAGGAGCGGGAAAGCTGACGTTTCGGGC
>NC_063356.1:21379556-21395614 GCF_021869965.1 Rhincodon typus
CCATTTCTGAAGAAGAGTCCAGACCTGAAACGTCAACTTTCCTGCTCTTCTGATGCTGCTTGGCCTGCTGTGTTCATCCAGCTCTACACCTTGTTATCTCAGATTCTCCAGCATCTGCAGTTCCTACTGTCACTGAAACAGCATTTACTGCTTGTCCCAAAGTTGTCCTTGAGAAGGTAGTGGTGAGCAGATTATTATTTGTTTCTTTATGTTTATTTACAAAAGGGATTGAGCATCTAAGTGAAATATTAGTTTCCATAAGGACATAGTTGAATAAATTTCAATGTTTTGAAATGCCTTTTTGTATCAATTAGAGAAATAGTGATATTTTCAACAAACAGACAACTTTATGTTCTTCAGCCTGCTTAGAGGAATGCCCGTGCTGGGTAAAAGTTGAGTTGGCATGGAGACAGAAGGGCAAAGGGTGGTGAGAGTGGTTATGAGTTGATACTGAGTTGGCTTTGGGTCTGTAAAGATCCAATGATGATGATTTGGGAATGAAGAGCATGAAGGATGTAGCAGATAGGCCTTTGAGTACAAGACTGCATGGGTGTATTAAGGGCCATGGGGAATGGATAGATGGATATTGCTTGGCATAAGGGTTACGAGGACCCCTGGGATTGGTTGGGGCATTGACTGTCAGGGAGTAAATGGCGACCATAAGATTGGGCACAGGTCATTGGGATGGGTACCAGTCATTAGGTGGGATGGTATAGATAAGGCAGTGAATGGATTGAGAGTTGTGAGCAGGAGGAGCATTTTACATTGTAATTTTTATTTTTAAACTTTGAACAGTGCCAGATTTCCCATGCAGAGTTGTGGCCTATCCACATTAGGAACCGACAGTCTCCTTCACTCTGCCCAGGTCACCCGGCCTGTCTCCCCATACAACCCACACTCCTGGACCAAAAATGGGACATACAGTCGCCATCTTGAACGGTTGGGTTTGTGGATTTCAACTACCTCTGTGCACCCACACCTCTGTGAACACAAATCAGAGTCAAGGTATTTTCCTCTGGCTTTTGGAGGGAGCAGGTACATTTATACCAGCTCCCTAAGATCCTAGTATCTATGTCTGACCAAACATTGTTGTACTTATCACTACTATTAAATAAACCTTCTTGCTGTCTATGAGGAGCATCACAGATACCATACTCCAATGTATTCTCTACTCACTAATCATTAGATAGGCTCAAACCAAAGCAAAGCCAGAGGAGGATTGGTGACAGTAAACCACCTCAAATGATTCTTAACCAGTACCATTAGAGATGGCAAATACCCCAAAATATCAGGAGTGGTCATCTAGGAATATACCTCATGTGTCTACATAAAAATTATTCACTAGTCCACCTTCAAATTCTGTTCATTTTGCTTTGAAGGGATCTTGGTATTTATAAAGTGGCTTTTCTATTTGTGTAACAGCAATGGCACTTCAAAGTAATTTATTGAATGCAAAGAACAGACAGTGTTTTGGGACATTTCTGAGACATGTACTGTGCAAGCATAGGTTTGTCCATTCTGGAGATTGGACTGGGACAAGGACTTATACTCTTAATGGTAATGTCCTATGAAGTGTTGCCGACCAAAGAGACTTTGGGCTGCAGGATCATAGTTCCTTGAAGGTGGAGTCACAGGTAGACAGGGTAGTGATGAAGACTTTAATTGGACAGTGCATTGAGTATAGGAGTTGGGATGTCATGTTGTGGCTGTACAGGATATTGATTAGGCCACTTTTGGAATACTGTGTTCAATTCTGGTCTCCCTGCTGTAGGAAAAATGTTGTTAGATTTTAAAATGTGCAGAAAATATTTACAGGCATATTGCCAGTGTTGGAGGCTTTGAGCTATAGGGAGAAGCTGAATAGACTGGGGCAATTTTCCCTGGAGCATCGGAGGCTGAGGGATGACCTTATAGAGGTTTATAAAATCATAAGGGGCATGGATAGGGTGAATTGCCAAAGTCTTTTCCCTGAGTAGGGGATTCCAAAACTAGAGGGCATAGGTTTAAAGGTGAGAAGGGAAAGATTTAAAAGAGACTTAAGGGGCAACTTTTTCACACAAAGGGTGGTGCGTGTATGGAATGAGCTGCCAGAGGAAGTGGTGGAGGCTGGTACAATTACAACATTTAAAGGGCAGCTGGATGGGTACATGAATAGGAAGGTTTATAGGGATAGGGGCCAAATGCTGGCAAATGGGACTAGATTAATTTAGGATATCTGGTCAGCATGGACGAGTTGGACCGAAGGGTCTGTTTCTGTGCTGTACACCTCTACGACTCTATGACTGTAAGTATGATATACTGACTGGCCTCCTTCTGTGTGGAAATATCTATGGTCTTTGTGTACAGTATTAAGTTTGTAAGAACATTTGAAACAACTGTTCATTTTGGAATGAAAAGATCAATTGTAATGTTTAAACTTTTATCTCTGTCCTACAATTGGTATATCAACTATCACACAGCTGTGGGATCACATCTATGTTTCCTTTTACGTGCTTTCAAACTCCTTTAAATGAATAGAATTTTGTGTCTCATTGATTTTTGGGAAGTAAACGTTATAGAAAAGATCACATTTTTTTCTCTTGAGAAGGTCAGGGATGAGTCATTTTCATGGCCTGCTGCAGTCTGTATTGTGTGTAGATGTGCAGAGTTGCTAGAAGGGGAGTTCCAGAATTTTCACCCAGTGATAATGAAGGAATAGCAACATGTGTTAATATCAGGATAGTCTGTGACTTAAAGGCAAACAGGCACATTATGGTCTTTACATGCACTTGCTGTTTTTATCCTTCTCAGTGAGATGGAGGCTATTCCTTGTAGAATAAGTAGGGAAAAGGATTGGTGAGTCCATCAATGTGCCGATGTAGACCATCAGCAGCTAACAGGTAGGTCTTGATTAAATGTTAAAGAAGATAGGATAAGTTATGGATATTATTTTTAAGGCAATGTTGGGGCAAAAGGGCTTTGTGAGTATGTGATATAATACACAACCAAAGATAATCAGGTGGATTGACCCCCAGAGTATCTGGTCATCTTTGCGTTCATTACTTGACCGCAATGGCATTACCGTTATTGAATCCCCAATGACCAACATCTTCGGAGTTGTTGTGTTATTAACTCTTAACACAAATCGCAAACACTACACGATGATTGGTAATTTAAACAAAGGGATCATTATTGAAGAATATCAGGATTCCAGGAACACTCTTCAAACGCATGTTACCTGCTGATCAACAGTGTTCCAACATGTTAATTTTCATCTCTTCCTGTAACAAAGTATACCCAAACCCAGCAGTACATTAGGCAGTATGTATAAACTATGTGCTCTCCAAAGCAATAACACAACAACTATTGGCCAGAAACTGAACTTCACCAGCCATATAAATACTGTGGCTACAAGAGCAGGGAGAGGCTGAGGATTCTGCAAATATGTACATACTTACAAAAACAGGCATTAGGAGCAGCAGGCATTCAGCACCTTGAGACTATTCAGTCATTCAATTAGATCATAGCTGATCTAATTATGGCCTCAACTCCACTTTCTTACTGATATCCTTTGATTCCATTAGTTGAGAATACATTAAAAATACATTACAAAAACATTCAACGTTTCTGTCTCCACTGCTCTCTGCGGACACAGACTCATGACCCTTTGAGAGAAAACAATTGTCCTCATTTCTATCTTAAATGAGAGACCCCTTATTTTAAAACTGTTCTCTGTCACAAGGGGATTTACGCACCTCCTAACTTTCCAAAACTTATCCATAAGATGTGTAATGAAATATTTTCCTTCTTGTCTGGACAAGTAGAGCTCCAACAATACTCAAGGCTTGACAGTACTGAAGACAAAGTCAACGCTTGATCAGTATTTCTTTCATTAACTTAACATTCATTTCCTTCATCACTGTGCTCATTGCTACGTACAAGATGCGTGTCAATGACTCACAAAATCTCCTTTAGCAGCACCTTTCAAACCTTCAATATCTATTGCCTGGAAGGTCAAAAGGTAGTAGATACATGGGAATGTCTCCACCTGCAAGTTCATCTCCAAGTCAGACACCATCCTGATTTGGAACTATATCACCGTTCGTTCAGTGTCACTGGATCAAAATCCTAGAACTCTCTCTGTAGCAATACTGTGCATGTACATACAACACGTGGACTGCAGTGGTCCACAAAGCAGCTCAGCACCCCTTCTCAAGTACAATTAAGGGGGACAACAAATGATAGCCTTGACAGTGACACCCATGTCCTGTTTATTTCAAAAATGATATGTAGACATGGTTTAAGTTCATGTTCCTGATTGCTTTCTGATGAAAAGCCCTCTCTGTTCATGGATGTGAGGCAAGGAAAGAATTAAGCTTGATTTTGATGTCTCTATGGATAAGCAGCTTTCTTCCACCTGACATCCACATCTGTACATGACAAATGTCCTGTTAGATGAGATACTGGAGCTCAACCATCACTGTCCAAATGTACTCTAGAATAAGTTGGGAGGGAAGGGATATATGAGGGGTTAAAAAATTCAAATTGATCTTTAATATTAACAAAATAATATTTAATAAAGAAAGTGACCCATTTTCTTTTGATCATTAAAAATAGCAAGAAAATCAGAATGAGTATAATTTCTGTATTGTACATGATATTGTTAAAATCCTTGCCTTTATCAAGACAGACACAAGAATATTCAATTTCAATGGTAATGATAATTTATACTATAAGTAAAATGGCATTGGTTGGTTGATTGACAAGAGGAATCTGGTTCTGCTTTTTTTTATTAGTGACATGGGCCCTTGAACTGAGTAGCTTGCTGGGCCATTTCAGAGGGTAGTTGACAGTCAATCATATTGCTGTGGATCTGGAGTCACACATAGGCCAGACCAGATGAGGATGGAAAATTTCTTTCCCTGAAGTTCATTAGTGAGCCAGGTGGGTTTTTCCAACCATTAGCAATGGTTTCATGATCATCAGTAGATTCTTAATTCCATTAAAAAAAAATTGAATCCAAATTCCACCATCTGCCACAGCAGGATTCAAACCCAAGTCCCCAGGACATTAGCTGAGTTTCTGAATAAGTAGTCTAGTGATAATCCCACTTAGCCATGATGTGGAGGACTCTAAACCAAAACAAAAACAGATTCTAAACATGGCCTCACACTTATCATGCACTGTTTGACCTAAAATGTCACCTCTTCTTTACACTGATAAAACCTTTAGTTCTCTCAGGACAGTGACATGAAAGGAATTCGGTGATTTACATATACATATTAATCAATTAAAGCCTTCTAACTGATTAAAGTTTTAACAGCATCTTAGGTTTGTTTAATACATCCTCATCAGTGGTGTGACCTGTTGATCTTTTACTTAGAAATTCTGTGTCTGATACTACCTCGCTCACTAACACTTGAAGAAGGTGTGAGGCTGAGAAAGCTTATGTTTTCAAATAAACCTGTTGGACTATAATCTGGTGTCGTGTGATTTCTGACCAATGCTACTTAGGCCATTGCTTCTCCTATGGTATGTGGAGAATGAACCAGGGAACAGTTCTCCCCCAAGCTTTTGTTTAATTCAAAGATGTGCAATACTTGCATAAGTTCTTTAGGCTTGTAATTGACAGGACCCTGCATATGGATTCACGTAGCTTCCAGCAACTCAGTGAGCTCTATTACAAGTCCACCTGAAAATCCTAAATTGATTGTTAATGTAGTTCTTAGCACTGTCAAGATTGTTCAGCAAGTCACAGAGTTACATCGATTGCTGAACACTATGTTCTGAGTTTGACAGCATGGGTTAGCCAAGTGTTAAGTATAGTTAAAGGGACACACTGTTTGATCTGATCCACCTGCCATTGAATCTTTCTGCCTAAATACCAGGCATCACACTAGAACTGAAAATCATATACCACATTACACATTGGTGCGGTAGGCAGAAGATCTTTCTGGCCAGATGGTAATATCCTGCTAACGGAGAATACCACTCATATTGTAGTTGCATAATACCAACATGAAATGGCTAGCTTCAGTTGTTGCTCAGATTTTTGAGAAACCTTATCCTTCCAGAGTAATTTGAGAAAATTTTTGTGGCCAAAGCTGGCAGCCTTCAGCTAATTTACGAGAGTGAACAACATATAGCAAGCAATAATTTGATTAGGATAGCCACTTCCCTACAGCCCCCTTTTACTCCTACAGTAGCAATTGTTGTTCTCTTTGAATTTTTGTATTCTTGAGTCTGCACTGGTGAATACAAGGCGAAATGCTTCGACAATCTGTCTCTTTTTTAGCAATACTTGAGATCTGAAACAACTGAATTAATAAAAAAAAGGAGCATTCTGTGTTAACACTAATCCTGACTCTCCCATGTGTGCATCTTTGCCATTTGAGGGACTGGTACCTTGAGTGATCATCTCATAGTTTCTCGACCAGTCTGCTATTCAAAATCATTCCTTTTGGAGGAACAGGAACCTCATCAATATAAACTGAAGACAGATAATCTCTTAGGTCATCACTGCATAGCTCTTGTGGGATCTTGCTTTGTGCAAATTACCAATCCCTTTTTCCAACATTGTACTTTTTTTTGGTTTTGATTTTATTGTCACGTGTACTGAAATACAGTGAAAAGCTTTGTTTATGAGCGGTACAGGCAGATCACAGCAAGCAAAGGGTGTACAGATAAAAAAGACTTAGAGGCATACAGGTTACATTGCAGGTTACATTATTTGAGGCTAGAGTCCATTCAACAGTCTGATAACAGCCAGAAAGGAGCTGTTCCTGAACCTGCTTGTGCGTGTGTGTTCAGGCTTCTGTATCTTCTGCCTGATGGAAGAGGTTGTAGGAGAGCATTACCAGGGTGCGATGGGTCTTTGATGATGTTGGCCGCCTTTCCGTGACAGCAAGCCGTGTAAATGGAGTCTGTGGATGGAAGGTTGGTTTCTGTGATGGTCTGGGCTGTGCACACAACCTTCTGTAGTTTCTTACAGTCCTGGGCAGAGCAGTTGCCATACCAGGCCATTATGCACCCGGACAGTGTGCTTTCAATGGTGAATCTGTAGAATTGGTGAGGGTCCTTATGGACATGCTGAATTTCCTGAGCCAGCTGAGGATGAAGGGGCATTGTTGTGCCTACTTGACTGTCACATTTACATGGGACAGGTCGTCGGTTATCGTCACTCCAAGGAACTTGATGCTCCTCACTCTCTCAACCTCAGTTCCGTTGATGTAGATGGGGGTGTGTTCTCCTCTTTGCTTTCTGAAGTCAATGATCAGTTCTTTAATTTTGCTGAGAATTTAATTGCCTGTGCAGCATTTGTAGATGTCCTGTGATCATAAAATAAACCATGAAAATGTAAGTTTTTTTGTAAATACCTCTCAAAGAACCAAATAATGAGACATTAGCAAAGCATGAAATTTAATGCTTTAAATAGCAAAGTGTATCCATCATTTATGAAGGTGAGATTAAGGATTAGGTACAAAACTAGACTGGAAGGGAAATTTTAAAAATGCCTTCTATATTTTCCAATTTGCCTGCTCAGAGCTAATGCATGGAATGGAAACGTTTAAAAATGATTGTATTTGATATCTTGATCTAAGCATCCACATAGCTGAGGAATTGTATTGCTCCATCTATGCCAAATAATGAGGTTTTGATTATTTCAAGCTATTGAAATGTAATATATTCTGTCTGAAAGGCACTACAGGACTGAAAAAAACAAACTCCCCAGAAACTGATACCAGCCTAAATAAATGGCTACAATTGTTGTGTATACCAAATTCACAAAAACTTGAGAGCGAAAATAATTATCCCATGTAAACGGGTTCATGAATTTCCCAGAAAACATCAGGGAACAGTAAGTAACAAGTGCAGACAATCTCTGTAAGTTTTGTGACAGAAACTTGAAGTAAATACATTCCAAAATGAAACACAATTAACATAACTGTAGATTATGTTGGTAACACACACTTTGAATGGAGGATAAAGGCAAATATATTCAATGCAAGAGAGGTATGTGAAAATAGATTCGAGATTATCCAGTACTGAGAATATAGAATAGGCATTCCTAAGCATGGATGATAATAAATTCCCGTCAATTTGCTATAGTGTTGTTCATGGATAGAAATGAAAATTACATTTGTATTCTTCTTTTTGCTTTTGTCTCACCTTCAGTCCCCTGATGTTAAATCCTTTTTGAGTTTTTCAGTTTGATTTCCATTTCCATGTCTGTCTTCCTGGCTTTGGATCATATGCTCACAGCTTCTCTGTACCCTTCCATTTATCTGGGAACAATTTCAGTCTTTCTCGCTTTCTTTGTCTCTTGCTTTTCTCATCATGCTTATCTTCATGTGAGACTTGTTGCTTTGTTGATCGGTACACATTGCTCGTACACCAGGGACTATATGACACATACAGGTGGGTGAGAGTTTTAGCGAGACAGCATTGTGACCCCGAGCCATGGTTCCAAATAATATGGGAACATAGGGACAGGAGTAGGCTATTCAGCCCCTTGAACCTGTTCCGACTATTCATGGCTGATCCGTGGCCTAACTCCAGAAACCTGCCTTTGGCCCATATCCCTTAATATGTTTACTTAACAAAAATGTATCTACCTCAGATTTAAAACTAACAACTGATCCAACATCCACTGCTGTTTTTGGAAGAGAGTTCCAAACATTTACCACCCTTTATGTGTAGAAGTGCTTCCAAACATCTGTCCTGAACAGTGTGGCCCTAATTCTCAGACTATGTTCCCTATTTCTGGAATCCCCAACAAGTGGAAATGGTTTATCTACCTTGTTAATAGCTTGAAGACTTCAATCAGATTATCCCTTTACCTTCTAAATTTTTGAACAGTGGGGCTATTTTAGCCACAGAAAACAGACTCCACTCCTGCTAATTTGTCTAATTTGTGAAATCACTCCTCAAAACTTAATCCCTGAAGTCCAGATATCATTCTTGTAAACCTACATTGCATACTCCCTCTAAGGCCAATATATCCTTCCTATGGTATGCCCAGATTTGCTCACAGTACTCCAGGTGGTATCTAACCTGAGTTTTTTATAACTCCAATAATGTCTGCATCCTTATACTCCAGTCCTCTAAACATAAAGGCCAACATTCCATTAGCTTTCTTGATTATTTTCTGTCTGTGATATTTTAAAGATTTATCCAAGTCTGTTTGGGCATCCACTGTGTTTAACTTCATACAATCTAGAAAGTACCCTGTTCTATCCTTTTCTGGTCCAAAAGGACATGGAAGAAATGTTTGATCTTGTGACTTCGGCATCACGGGAGAACAAGAAACTATTGCAACCAGATGAATTGGGAGTTAAAGCAGGTTACAGCTTTTAGATTAGGTACAAAAGTTTTACTCATGGGGAACAAAACAGCAGTTTCACTCTAATAAAAGCAAAATACTGCAGATGCTGGAAATCTGAAACCAACACAGAGAAAGCCTGAGCTGCTGAATATTTCCAGCATTAACTTCTTTTATTTCAATCTGTTAAATCAAGGCTACATTCCCTCCAAGGTCAATATAATATTCATAAGTGTTGGTGTCGAGAACTGATCATAGTACTGTGGGTGTGGCAGCCAGAGCTTTGTATAGTGAAAGCTTGGCCTCCTTATACTCTGTACCTCTTTGGGTTATCAACTGTGACAGAAGCCATTCCTGGAGATTGTTCCCCTGAAAATGATAATGTCATTAATTAACCTGTCAACTGAACCCATGCACGAAAGCAAGCGATTCAGAGACACAATGGCACTGCCCTTGCCCTGTACTTCTGCTGCTGTTGCTATCATTGGTCTGCCACTGCTCTCTCCTTTCTACCTCTGTGAGGCTCGGAGTCAGTGAGAAAGCAGGCAATGGTGCTCATGGCTGCAGTATGCATGGGTGACACATGGTATGCAGACATTACATCCAGTCCTGGCTTAAGTGATGATTGATTCATGTCAACACAACACTGCTTGCAAAGTCTGCTCACAATACAATGGGGTCACCAGTTTGATGAAATTGAAACCCTTACAGAGGCTTTTGCATGAATTACGTAGCAGATTTGCTTAAAATAGTGTTTAAAAATGGCCCATCCTGCTTTGGGCACTGAAAGATTGTTGGCAGACCCTGGCTATTTTGGGAGAGTTGGCAACATTAACCTCTCTAAATATAATAGCCAGCAATCCATTTTCTTTCCGATTATTTTCTGTACCAGATTAAGAACTTCTAATGATCACAGTACCTGGAAAGGCATGTATTTTTGCAACTCAACAGTACCTAAATTTCTGCGCAATTTGTTTTGCATCTTTTATGCTTGTTTCTTTCAGTTTTAATTTGTTCCTTACCTCTTTGATTGCCCATTGTTCTCTTTACCGGCAAGTGGATCTTTTGCCCTTTGGGGGTATAAGCTAGTCCTGGATCACGTTCGATTCTCTTATGAATACCTCCAACTGATCATCTGTGATTTTACCATTAACAGACTTGTCCAGTTTACTGTAGACTGTTTCCATTTCATCCGGTTGAAGTTAAATCTAGAATCTCTTCTGTATTTCTTTTTCCACACTGACCTCAACCATATGACGATCAGAAGATAAATGTTGAAATATCATTGGGCTGATAATTCAATCTGATTTATGACTCATAACTAAATCCAATATTTGTTGCCCTGTCGTTGATTTTCCCATAGTATCCGTGAGCTTTTTACATTTGACGGTCAATACTTGAGTCCATGTGTGTAAAAAGTTACATTAATAATCAGCAAAACCCAGGACAGGAGGCAATCAGTCAGATCCATCAGGACAGTGCATCATTCATCTTCTCATTGTTTGTAAACCCATTATTTTGCATGTGAGACTGACAGCGATAACAGCAGGCAAGCATGTCTTCTACCATGAACACAGATACAAAGGGCTGGATTTTTGCCAATGAAAGTGGAAAGCAGGAGTGGGATCTGTTTTCTGTGGCTAAAATAACCCCACTGTTTAAAAATGAAGGGAGAGAAGACCACAGAGAATTATAGACCCATTCTCCAAACGTCAGTAATGGAGAAAATGCTCGAGTCTATCGTAAAATACACAATGTCTCTGTCTTTGTATGTCATGATCTGCCTGTCCTGCATGCAAAACAAAACTTTTCACTGTACTTAGGTACTTGTGTCAACAATAAATGAAATCAAATCAAAACAGAACAATTGGAAAGCATGAACAGGATTAGACAAAGTCAGCATTGGTTTATAAAAGGCAGATCATGCTTAACAAATCTTCTGGAGTTGTTTTAAGGAAGTAGCTAGTGGAAAAGATAGGGGAGAGCCAGTGGATGTGGTGTCCCCAGAATGACAGTCCTGGTGTTCTCCTTCAAGGGCCGGGTTACTGTCCTCAGAGGAGGTGAGGAGCTGAATGTCGGGTACCCCTACGCCCATAAGGCTTCCTCTGCCCTGTTCTGGAGTGAAAAAAAAGCATGGATTGAGTGAGGTAAAAGTGGGTTGCACCATTGTTGGTCACAGTACAGGTGAGCAAAAGGTAGTGAGGTATTGAGGAGGCAGAGTCTGCAGTGTGGGGGGTGGTGGTGGTATTGTTGGGAGTGACAGCGAGTAAGGGAAGGTGTCACAGGCAAATTTGGCAGAGTGTGAGGTGTGGTGTAGCAGAGAGAAGAGGGTGGAACTCACCTTTGCACAGCAGAGAAGGTCATTAACCTTCTCAAAGCACTATTGGCTGATTTCCCCTCACCATGGAGACAGCATTGATCCAATTGCCAACCTTGGACCAGGGTGCCAGGATTGGGTGGCATAACCTCCTTTGCCATTCTTCTGAGAAGATGACCCTCTTGTGCATCAACCCTCTACCAGGGCCTTTAGCTCCCTGTTGGCGAATTGCAGGGCCATCTTCTCCTTCTCCAACATGTTCAGGATTTACTCATGACCAGGGCAGCATTGGAATGCCAGGTGCACGAGGCCCTTTTATAGATGGCCCAGCCCAAGGGGTGTTGGTCTTTTGGTGGATATCTGCTGAGTGGTGAATTGTACTGGGAATGATGTTTGATAAAATGGGGCCAGAATCAGACAGTACCGATGCCAGAGGGATAGGGTTGTAGTTAATGCTGCGTGTTTGCTGAGATACAGCAAGAAAACTTGGAAATCCAGAGGAAATCCCTCTGGAAAGACTCGACGCAACTTGTATTTGCCAAAAGATTCTGACCAACAGCTTGGCGTAGTTTCTACCAGCAAGTGACCTTGCAGGCCTGGATTATCTGTCCAGATGAAAGGGCAGATAGCCTGCCCTTCCCATCCTCCTCTGCAAAATGCCTATATTCCTATTTCTCCTTCAAAAGAAACAGGGATATGGTGAGACAGACTAGTTCTTTCCTCTGACTTGAAGGGTGTGAAAGTAACTTTGGCAGATGTGGAGGTGAGTAGGAGTAGGATGAAAATGTAGATAGCTTATGGGTCACCTGAGAGGGGTGGTATGGTATAAGGAGTTACTAGCTATTATGTTCATTATTAGAATACATTTTCAGTAATATCAGATAATGTCAGATTACATGTAATTGGAACTTGAAGGAAGAAGAATCTGATGAAGCTAAAGTCAGTCTCTGTAAATAACATTCACTAAATGCCTGCTAGTTTGTACCAACATTGTTTGGAGCTCTTTCCTGTTAAAGGCATAAAGAGGCCGCTCATGATGTTCATATAGAATCCAGCAATGACAGTGAAACTTAATTACCCCTGCATCAGGTGTGAACAGGGCATGTTATCCAGCCTTGGTGAACAGGGCATCGGTCTCCTGAGTGATGCCCTTCTGCAGCTGTCTCACTACCCCTGAGGTGCCACAGCTGTCTATTGAAAGGATGCAGGGGTGAAGAATTTCAAGGCCATGGTTAACCTGCTTGCTAGGGGAAAGGCATGGTGATACATGCTGTGAGGGCTATACTTGTGAGCACTGATCTGCACCATCTTCCTCAAGAGTCACAGTCACCCTGGGCACTGGTTTTCTGCACACCTACATAAACCCACCATGAGCCAATTAACAAGGTTAGGGATAGGTATCTGGTACAGGCAGGGAGGTAAAGACAGTTGCAGTTTACAAAGAATTAATCTGAATCTCAACTACTTAGCTGTTGTCCTGTTTCTGTAGGAGTGGTGAATTTTGCAGATATTCTTGATTTATCAGCCAGTGGTAGCTTTTTAAAGTTGGTTTTTAATTGATGCTGTTTCTGAGACTTGAGATTGTGTGTGTGTGTGTGAGAGCGAGAGAGAGAGACAGACAGACAGACAGAGAGAGAAGAGAAAAGCTTTCAGTGTCCTGGCTGTTATTAGTCCATGTTGCTTTCTCTTTCTGCTTTGTTACACAAAATAATCTATTAAAGTATGGCTTGTTTCTGCATTCCATGTCCAGCTCTATATATTTATTTCAAACTGAACACCTGCAGATAACCTTTTATTTCCAATAGGTGAGGTTTTCATCCAAATGTAAGTAAAACAAGAAATTTCTTCCTATCTCACTGAGACTTACTGCCTCTTGATTAAAATGATAATTCTGAGGCAAACAGTTTTACATTTTCCTTGTGGTTGCCCAGACTTTTAAGGTGAACACCATAAGGTGAAGGAGCCATTTTAGGCCAGCAGTGTCTTTTTTGAACTCATTTTTGAGGCAATGAAAGTCTCAGATATCAAAGTAAAATAATGAAAATTGAATATTGATAGTTCATTTTCACAACTATTGTAACAATGCAGCTTTCTATAGATGGCCCATTATCTTGGTAGTAGTGAACATGAAATTCATTCAATACATGGATGGAAAAATTAAAGGAAACTTTGGTTCTCAGTGATGCCCAGTGAACTTGCCTCTCTCAGTTTCTGTGCTCAGAGCGGTGTCTTCTTCTCTATCATGTCCCTTGTTCTTCTGGCTCTGGCCTCGAAATGGGCCTGCCCTTCAAGCAAACGGGAATACAAGAAGTAGAAACGAGAGTAAGCCATGCAGCCCATTGAGCCTTCTCTGCCATTTGGTAATATCATGGCTGATCTGATTGTGATGTCAAATTTACTTTCTCATTCGTACCCCCCATAATCCTTCACTCCCTTATCAATCAAAAATCTGTCTAACCCTGCCTTGAATATATTCAATGGCCTATTCTCCACTGGCCCCTTGGGTCATTCATGATCCTGGGCCTTGGGTGTGTGTTGTTTCAACTACAGGCACTGCCTCTCTGGGACCTTTAATCCTCAGGAAGATCTCCTGCTGGGTTGTCAGAACCTGAGTGGCACTTAATTTTGCAGCCCTTTCCATTAGAGGCTATGTGCAGGTCTTACATGCTCTCTATCTAGCAGGCAAGACCTCTGATATCTCCATTAGCTCCCACCCTTTGCTTATATATTACTATTTCTCAGTACTAAGAAAAGAATAATAGTGGCTGATTTAAATGCGTTAAAGGAAATGAGTATTTTTTTCTGTTGTATTTTCTGCTTAATCCATGCCCTAACTCTCGGTGGGCATCCTGATTCCTCATCGCCACCAATGCTCCTGTGAACTAGCAAATTAAAAATCATCTGTATTTGATTCCTCACTCTGAATGGCAGTAATTAATGCCTGTTTCTCTTTTCCTGTCATAGTAATGTTTCAGCATGTTCACATGACATACCTGATAATTTTTTTTCCTATCTGGCATCTTTACCAGATAATTCACCTGACTTAACGTTTTCTCAATCTGATGTGGACCACTAAACCTTGCTTTGAAGTGATATCCTACTGCTAACAGCACCAACACTTTATCCCCATGGGCAAACATATGAATTTTAGATTTCTTATCTGCTTCTTTCCTTTGTTAGGTGTTTTGCCACCTTCAGATGTTGTCTAGCTAATTCACCTACTTTGTTTAATCTTTCTCTCATCTCACATACATAATCAAACTGTGAGATCTCTGACTTTGGACCTATCAAATTTTTCTTAATTAATTTTAAAGGCCCTCTTACTTCGTGTCTGAATATCAATTTAAACGGAGTAAACTGAGTTGATTCATTTGGAGCATCTCTAATAGCAAATGATATAAATGGGATACCTTTATCCCAATCATTTGAGTAATCCTGGCAATAAGCTCACAACATTGTCTTTAGGGTCTGATGCCACCATTCCAATGCTCCCTAGGATTCAGGATGGTATGTACTTGATTTAAAGTGTTGGATGCCGAAATTATCCATGACCTCCTTAAATAATTTGGCAGTAAAATTGGACCCTTGGTTTGACTGAATCTCCCCAGGTAGTCCATAATGGGTAAAGAAAGCAAGCAACTCCTCCACAATCTTTTTCTCCTTGACATTCTGTAATGGAATTGCATCCAGAAACCTGGTACTCACATCTATTATGACTGGCCAATACTGGTTCCCACTTTTGGTTTTAGGGAGGGGACCTACACAATCATATATTACCCACGTAATAGGTTCTTCAAATGTGTTAATTGGCATCAAAGGCGCTGTTTCTATTACTGCCTGTAGCTTTCCTACCATCTGACACATATGATAGGTACAGCAAAATTCAACCACACCTTTATGTAATCCAGGCCAATAGAAATACTTTGGTATGTTAACATGAGTCATCCTCATTCCTAGATGACCTCTTACAGGTAATTTGTGTGCTACCTGCAATATTTCCTGCCTGTATTCTACTGGCAACACAATCTGGTGAACTTCTGCCCATTTCTCATCTGCACTAACCTGCCAAGGTTTCCATTTCCACCTTAAGATTTTATTCTTAGGGTATTAATATTCTGGAATGCACTCTGATTCCTTTTCTGAGTAGACTTTATGATATAAATCCTTTATTGTCGCATCTTTTTGTTGCAGCTCTATTAATCTTTCAGAACTAAGCACCTCTGCCTGATCCTCTACCTGCTTAGGTCTTCCCTTTATAAAACCCGAAAGAACTGCGGATGCTGTAAATCAGGAACTAAAACAGAAGTTGCTGGTTACGACGTTTTCCCAGCTACCATCAGTTCTGAGGAAGGGTCACCGGACCCGAAATGTTAACTGTGACATTTTTTCTTCTCAGATGCTGCCAGACCTGCTGAGCTTTTCCAGCAACTTCTGTTTTTG
>NC_063356.1:21395624-21430711 GCF_021869965.1 Rhincodon typus
CACATATCACAGATGCTGCCAGACCTGCTGAGCTTTTCCAGCAACTTTGTTTTTGTTCCTTCATCTTTCTCTTTTTGTTTTAACTTATGGCTGTAGGATCTCGTCACCACACAGTCCAGAAAAATTCCACAGTATTTTTCTTTTAACTCCTCAATTCCCTGGTTTTCTTTTGGCTTTTCCACGACAATGAACATCACTCCATCTGTGATCCAGCTATACCACTTCTAAGAACAAACTATATTCCTGGAATAGCCACTGTTTCAATCAGTCCCACTATCACTTCCTCAGTCTTGATTGGACTTTCTAGCCTTATCTTACACAGGGAACACTACTCCTCTCTCCAGTTATTCCACAGATTACCACTCTCTTCAGCAATATTTCAGACAGAGTACCTCTCGTATATCTCAATATTTTAATTTCTTTACCTACTGCCTCTGTTCGACCCGAGTAAATCTTACCCAAACAGGTGACATCTTTGAAAAGGTCGGGCGCTATCTTACTATCCAGTCTGTGACTAGGATCTCCTGGGATTTCCTTCACTACCTCGAATAATCCCACTGGATTAGCCGATTCTTGAAAAAACCCATCTGGTTCATGAATGTCCTTTTGGGAAGGAAACTGCCATCCTTAACTGATCAGGCCTACATATGACTCCAGACCTACAGCAATGTAGTTGACTCTTAACTGCCCTCCGGGTAATAAATGCTGCCTGGCCAGCAATGCCCTCATCCTGTGAATGAATAAAGAAAAAAGAAATATGGGTTGGCGACAAATGCTGGCCAGCCAGTGACACCTACAACCCATGAAATAATGAAGACTAAGTTAAAGATGGACAATTGATTTACTTTTCTTTTGTGTTAATTACTATTTTTGCTATCGTGTTAATTCAACTACATAAAGATTGATGCAAAGGCATTAACCCAAACTAACTTTGCAATTAAATGATTGCACAGTTTAAACTGTGGTTCTCTTACAATTGTCATTTCAGATTGAAAGCTGCTTAAAACAATTGAAATGACTGGATTTCAAACAGAAAAGTCTCGGACCTGTATAAAGTATCTCATGTTCCTGTCCAATACTTTAATTTTTGTAAGTAACTGCTTGCTCATATTTGTGAACAATTGACAATGACTACTTACATGAAACAGACACTTGGGTAGAAAACTCTGAGAATATTCATGAGATTGGTAATTACAAGAAATTATATTAAAAGCTGTGTCCATGGCAACAGGCATTGTTATTCAATAACTTTAATCAAATATATACCATGTAATTTTATTAAAGTCCAGAATGTGGTTTAATTGTATTATGAGATAAAGAGTACTTTATCTTAAAAATGGTTATGAAATAGTATGCAGGAGCGGAGGAGATTGTTGTGAGATTCTTGATGAATATTAACGCTGGAGGCTTCAACCGTCTGCAGTAACCTCATTGTCATCTTTTACAGGCAGGGGGGATATGTCTGCTGGGAGTTGGCATCTGGGTTACAACAAATGCCAATGGCTTCAAGAACATTGTGACTTCAAATCCGTTGATCTATACTGGGGCTTACATCATCCTGTCAGTTGGGGTAATTCTCTTCTTCCTAGGGTGCTTAGGTTGCTGGGGAGCCATCCGAGAGAGCAAACAACTGCTTATGACTGTACGTAACATGAAATCTTCATTCTTTTAGATTATTTTTGATTTAAGTTCAGAGGTGTAAGAATGGTTAAAATTCAACCTATATTTCTCCCTCCCCCAACCGCATTCCCAAATTTAAGAGATTAATTGCACAAATGCATATTATATTCCCGTTAGGATAATATCATCAGATATCATAGAATCCCTACTGCGTGGAAGCAGGCCTTTCAGCCCATCAAGTTCACACCCACCCTCCGAAGAGCATCCCACTCAAATTCACCCCCTACCCTATCCTATAATCCTGCATTTCCCATGGCCAATCTACCTAATCCACATTCCTGGACACTATGGGCAATTTAGTATGGCCAATCCACCTAACCTGCACATCCTTGGACTAATGTAGCATGTAATATTTTTCCTCATCCATTTTGAAGATGCTGGGCTTGCAAAGATTAGGACCCCTTGTCCAATATTCATCATATTGGTCTGGCGGTATCTGTGGAATGAAAGCAGAGTTCATATTCTGAGTTCAGCATTGTGCTCTGAAGAAAGGTCACTGGATTCAAAACATTAACTCTGCTCTCTTTCCACACATGCTGCCAGACCTGCTGAGTTTCTCCAGCAGTTTCTATTTTTGATTCAGATGTCCAGCATCCGCAGTTCTTTGTTTTATTCATCGCAATGGTACCCGTTGTGTGGTGGCTAGCATTTGGCCTCTGGAGCAGCAGAACCAAAATCAATGACCCTTTTGTCTGCAGTCCACACCTTCGCTCTTTTCTGCACTCATGGGGCAGTAATGTGAACCAAGAAGCATTGGTGGACATTTCTCACTCCATCGTGCAGGCACATTGAGACTATTATTCATCACTATATTGTTGAGATTAACTCACTTGTGGCTGGTTTTAAACCCCATCTCAAATGCTTTGTCACCTCACAAAATCAAAAGCTTGTGGAAGAACTACTTTTTGAATGGTTGGATGGATGAGATGCTATTTGGAGAAGAACAGGGATTTTGTCTCCACTGCCCAATATTTAATTGCTCAGCTAATATCATTAAACCAGACTATTTGTCCACCATCACATTGTCGTATATAAAATGGCTACTGTGCCAATCAATATAAATGCTGTGGGAGAATGTGTTGTAGCAGTAATGTGATCAATTGATGCCCTGAGAACATGAGTTCAAGTCCCACCATGGAAACTGATGGAATTTAAATTCAATTAATTAATTTAGAGAAAGGAACCGAAAGCTGATATCTGCAATAGTGACCATGAAACTATTATAAAATCCCCATCTGGTTCTTGAAGGGTGTCCTTGGATATGTATTGCAGGTGGTCCTTTCAAACATTGTGAACTAGAATCGTCTGTAAAATAACAATATAAAATATAGACTGACTCTGGTCTGTCTACATGTGACTCCAGGCACACTGTAATGTGCTTGACTCTTAACTGCCCTCTGAAAGCCCATTCAGTTGTCAAGAGTAATGGCTTCCCCAGTGATACCCACATCCTATGAAAGAATAAGCTACAATTCTGATTTTCGTCTTCAAAATACTTCATTGTAATTGACTGTAAAGTGTGTTGTTATTTCCTGTGAGAGACACAGTGTAAATACCATTTTTTGTTTATATGTAAATAATAATAGACCTTTTACAACCCGTGGTTTAAAGAATTGTGCCACATTATGTTTACAAAATTTTATTGAACCTGATATTCTTTTGTAAGCTGCCCCAGCACAAACGTTTATTTTAAAGCATCTAGTACCAATACTCCATATAAGGAGATTTCCTGACATATATCAGCATGGATAATTTTTCCTCTTAACTTTTCTTTCAAGTTTACTTAAAAATAATTGTGAATCTGCCAGCCTTAAACTTCATCACTGTCTAGAAATGTAGACTGATTACAAGTTTTTTTTCTATTCGTAATTTGTTGCTTCATGCTGCATCAAATAAGTGGAGCCCCCTCTCCTGCTTTCCCTTCAGCATTTCTGCTTTAAACAGTCAATAAGGTTTAAAACAAATTTAACTGTTCCTTTTTCACTTTCTTGACTTTTTACTCTTCTTTGATGGTATTCTGTACAGTGTCTCCAGACCCTTCATCCAAGTTTCAGTATGTTCCAATGAATCTAACTAAGCGGTTAAACATGCAGAGAATCTGGTTACATTTTTGAGAACTACTCTTCACAAAACAAGAGCTTGTCATTGAGAGTGGGTTGTGAGCGACCCCAGCTGGTGATTTTCCAATTCACTACATTATTACATCTCATACACTGCTCCAAGCAGTACTCTGTCAGGATATTTTTGAAGAAACAGAATCACTTTCTCGAATGTTCTAAAATCCTCTGAATTCAGGTAAAAGTGTGTGCCTTTGACTAAAAAAAAAATAAATTTTGTGCACTGTAGCTGTAATTCGATCAGGTTCATAAATTTGTTTTTAAGTTCTCCCTCACTGACTGTGACAAGGTAATGCTGGTCTGTTTACAGATGAATTTCTTCAGGTGACTCAAAACTTTCAGAATCGTCCAGGCTGACAGATTTGTGAAAATCGAAGACCAATTGCCTGTGTAAGGCTTCATTTAAAAAAAATAAAAAGCATCCTTTAGATTCAATGTTTAAACTGTCAGATCAGATATTTATAGTATCACTGAAATCATATACATTTTTATGTGCTATCATGAACTTGCTCTATATGGCAAACAGCTGAATTCTCCTCATTGAAAATCAAACAGCCAGTTGAAGAGATGAGGAATAACTGTTGGTGTTATGTTATTTGCAGTTTTTGCTATTGATTCTGATCATTTTCATCCTGGAGTTAGTTGCAGCTGTCCTTGCACTAGTCTTCAGAAAACAGGTAAGTACAGTGATCACAAATAAAAGTGTTACTTTTCAACAATTTGAGAGTAATTACAATGAGCTAAGTATGAAACCTCTAATTTATATTCAGATACGAAAGGATTATTTCTTAAAGGAATTGCAGATGAAGTACAAAGGAGACAATTCTACAGATGCATTTTCAAAAACCTGGAACGCCATTATGATGGATGTAAGTTTTCAAAGAAATTCTCTCCTTCCACCCATTTCAACTGGATACAGGCTGCCTATATTTCCACAGCCATCAGCTGCCAACTCATGCCTCACTCAAGTGACTGCTGACATGCTGGTTTACTGTTTGATGCTTCGCAATATGAATATCGATAGGCAGCTTGGCCGTGTGATGCATCACACTTCCTTTAGTTGTGCCTTGACTGTATCCAGAACCATTTTGTGTTCTGTGGAAAATGAATAGCAGCTCTGGTTATAACAAATTGGCTGCTTCCTTAGGCAAAGCCAACCAGTTATCTAGAATTACGTCAGGTCAGCTTGACCTATTGGCTCACCCATGTTGATTGTTATAGTACATATAGCCTTGGTAACATTATATGAGTGAGCTGTTTTGTAGTTTGTTTATGTTACCGAATCTGTTCCACTGAGTTCATTGTCACATTGTCTAGTCACCATTATTATGGACCAGACCAGACCCCCTCAAAATATTTTAGGAAGGTAGCCTAGACTCTAACTTTTTTTTATTTTAAAGGTAGATGTAAATTGCTGTATTCCAGATGTGACTGATCAAGCTAACTGACTTAAGCAAAACACAATTTATTTAAACACTATTGTCAAAATGGGCAGCACGGTGGCTCAGTGGTTCGCATTGCAGTTGCACAGTGCCAGGGACCAGGGTTTGAACCCACCCTCGGGCAACAATCAGTGTGGAGTTTGTACATTCTCCCAGTGTCTGTGTGGGTTTCTGCTGGGGGCTCCAGTTTCCTCCCACAGTCCAAAGGTGTGCAAGTTAGGTGGGTTGGCCGGGCTAAATTGCCCATAGTGTTTAGGGATGTGCAGGCTGCGTGTGTTAGCCATGGGAAATGCAGGGTTATAGGGTAGCGGAATGGGTCTGGGTGGGATGCTCTTCAGACTGTTGGTGTTGGGCTGAATGGCCTGTTTCCACACTGTAGAGATTCTATGAAAATACAAAGAAAGAGGAATTTTGAATAACCTATCTATTGGAAAACTTAACCGAATAAGAGATACAGCACCTATTAGTAATTAACTGTTCCAATATACTAACATCCCATAGACACAGCCCCTGGCAAAAAGGCAAATTCACACACAGATTCTTACATGCATTTCTCCAATCCAGGAGGAAAAATATCAAGAGAAAATTCAGTGAGAATTGCAGCTAGGAATCATTCACTGAAGCCTCCAACTCTTTTGAAACCCTAAAGGTTTCGGAGTTAATGAAAATATCAAAACCCAGAAACCTAGATCTGTAAGAGCTGGCCACACCCATTTAGGCTGCTTCCATGATTCCAACTTTTGAAAAATCCTAAAGACCTCCCAAGTTGCGTACTTAAGTCACCTTCAAGTAGTCAGTTCAGTACTCCCGCCTTATAACCTCTCTTCAAACAAAAGGACAAAATAATCTTTTAAAGTGACAGCATCATCATACCATCTACCCTGCTACTGAATGTTGAGTCTCAGGTGATGATAGAATTGGATCCTCCACTGCTGTAATGCATGCCAAGCATATAAACAGATCATTTAGTCCATCAAATTCTGTACTAATGCTATTCTTTGCATCACCCATCCACTCTAGCTCTGCTCTCCTGCTCACTTCCCCTACCCTTTGATATTCATTTCAGAGCAAAGTGGAATTTGCAACAAAGCCATAATACTAATGTCTTGTCATTTCAGTTTTCATGCTGTGGTGTAAATGGGCCTCAAGATTTTGGACAGAATTCCACTTTTCATGAACTCTTCCCCAATATGCTGTTACCTGAAGCATGTTGTAAGAAGAACAAAACAGCCCTTGTCTTCCTGGACAAGAACAGATGTTTTCACGGAGGTGCTGGCTACATAAACAGTAAGGTGAATGGAAAATGTACATGGAGTATTTATCGTGGAAGGATAATTAACTGTTAGTTGCAACTCAGTGTGATTTTAGGATTTATATGTGTGTTATTTCTTAAATCACTCAAACGTGATTGTAATTTTGATGCAGTATAGTTAAGGGAGCACTGATCTTTGGATGTTACAGAATGGAATATGGAATTGAGATACAGTTTTTTTAATTCCTGCATGGACATGGCATCACTGGAAAGACCTTCCCATCACAATTGCCCTTTGAGAAGGTGATGATGAAAATCTTCTTGAACCATTGCTGTTTATGCAAGCATGATGTTATTGAATGATGGACCAGACATGGGAGGCGTGAATGGCCTCTTACTGTTTCTGTATCTGTTCCTGTGTGATTCCAAGTTGAGTTCATAGAAAGGAGGCCCAGAAGGAGGCCATATGGCCCATTCTGCATGTGCTAGCTCTTTGGAAGAGATATTCAATTAATCCCATTCTTCTGCTCTTCTCCCATTACCCTGAAAGTTTTCCTGTTCTAGTAAATACCCTAGTCTATTTCGAAAGTTACTATTGAGTTTGTTTTAACCACTCTTAACTGCTCTTTCAATCTGTGTGTTCCAAATCATCACAATTCAACATATACAAGAAATGCATGTGCTCTTGAAGGCATTCACTAAATTTTAGGTCATTGCAGCATTGTAACTGCTTGAGACAATCGTTAATGTTTCTTCTTTCAGGGATGTTTCTCAATGATTGCAGAGAATTTTCGGAATTATGTCCATCTGGTTGGAGCATTTAGTATAATAGTGCTTTTAATTGAGGTAAGGTTACATTTGTCCAGATTTAAATGTTTGAAAACCTTCATAAAAATAGGGAGAGAAGCTTTATTTGTGGTGAAATTGCTCATGGTAAAATTGCAAGCATACTTCTCAGAGCTAGGTTTACAATTGAGGAAGTCTCCTGCCATCACTTGATGGCATAAAAGGAACTTTCTTATTATTCACTAAATATGTACCGTGTTACCGCAAGCTATGAAAGTCTCTCAATGCTTGGGCAGAAGAGTGATGGTTTGAGGCAGGCAGAATAAATGGAGTATTACCTAATAGAAGCTTCAAACCACTTACTATTTTAAGACTAGGTAGCTAAAGCAGACATGATCCAAAAGACAATCTCTGGGTTATTGTGTTACAAACTATCATATTGAACAAAGTACTTTTCTCTCAAAAGAAATTGTACAAGGGGAAGGGGGGATATAGGAGATTAATTTCTGCTCTTAGTAATTTCCTTCTAATTTTGCCTGAACAAGTATGACCTTAGGTGCCTTTATATTGGGCTAAGTTGAGTTTGCAGTGGCCCCTTAGAGACACAAGAGAGTGGTTGATTCTGGTCAAACTGGAACAAGAATTTGTGTCCTCAAGCAAAGATGGGAGAAAGATTGATTATATAACCCACAAATTAGTGGGTCAAAATATTAAATAGAAATGTACCTTTAACTCAAACTTTTGTGCCTGAGTTGGATAAATTTTATCCATGTGGTACTATGTATAAACTGTGACATTGATTTCTACTAACCGAAGGGAACCAGGGTAAAACTTGCCTGCCTGATGTTTAAGTGGAGAGTGGAGGGGAAAGAGAAACACACGGATACAGGCCTTAACTTTGGCTGGTAGCGTGAAATAGTGGCAATGACATCTGCATTATGCATCTCAGCCTGTTGATGAAACTATAATCGGGAGATGTGTTCTGGGCAGCTGATATAATATCATGCAATGAGTACAAACAAACTCATGAAGATTTTCAAAAGGCCAGAATGAAATTATGCTCTGTAGAAGGTAAACTACAAGGTAAAGCTTAGAAATAATTTAAAATATAATACTCTCTGAAACTTAATAATATCAATTCTGTTTTTTGAAAAATGTAATTACATCTGATTGAAATTGAGTTCCTTTTCTGCAATTAAATCTTTGTCCCATTAATTCTGTTCTGCATCACAAACTACATACTCTTTCACTCTAGGATGATCTGTGTGGGAAATGTTTAATAAGGGGGCAGAAACAAGAGGCTTAAAATTCAAGGTAATTGGCTGCAGAACCAGAAGAGAAGCAAGGTGACAAGGTGCAGGGCTGGATGAACACAGCAGGCCAAGCAGCATCATAGGAGCAGAGAGGCTGACGTTTCGGGCCTAGACCCTTCATCAGAAAAGGGGGAGGGGAAGGGGGTTTTGAAATAAATAGGGAGAGAGTGGGAGGCAGATAGAAGAGGGATAGAGGAGAGGATAGGTGGAGAGGAAACAAACAGGTCGAAGAGGCGGGGATGGAGCCAGGAAAGGTGAGTGTAGGTAGGGAGTTAGGAAGGGGATAGGTCAGTCCAGGGAGGACGGACAGGTCAAGGGGGCGGGATGAGGTTGGTCGGTAGGAGATGGAGGTGCGGCTTGAGGTGGGAGGAGGGGATAGGTGGGAGGAAGAACAGGTTAGGGAGGCAGGGACGAGCTGGACTGGTTTTGGGATGCGGTGGGGGGAGGGGAGATTTTGAAACTTGTGAAATCCACATTGATACCATTGGGCTGCAGGGTTCCCAAGCGGAATATGAGTTGCTGTTCCTGCAACCTTCGGGTGGCATCGTTGTGGCACTGTAGGAGGCCCAGGATGGACATGTCGTCTGAAGCAAGGTGTTTTGTTTTACATATAGGGACTTGTGATCTGGAATCCTTTGCCTGAAAAGTTGGTGTTTGTAGAAAGTAATAATTTTCAGAAGGTAGTAGGATAAATGCTTGCAAGGGAAAAAATATCGGGGCTGTGGGGAAAGGGCAGACAAGTGAAACTATTAAAAGGGTCAGCATGTGCAAAAAGGGACTGATTGACCTTCCTTGTATGCTGTTTCATCTTACATTTCAAAGATCTTGGACTAAAATTCATGTTACCATGTTGAGCCAAAGTTGTTTATTTTTGCTTTGCAGCTTGTTGCTATGGCTTTTACTACCTTTGTGTACCAGACCTATAACTAATAATGGCAATTGTCAGGCAGAAGACACATACAAATCACTTTTGAACGAAGGGAGAGGAGAAAGCAGACAACAAGAAACACATACAGGACAATGACTGTGGTGGATGTGCAGAGCCAGCTATGATTTAGCAAAAATTCATTTAAATGACAATGTGAAATTGGGTTTGAAAAGGAATGAAGCAAACTTTAATAATGAAAAAGGACATTCCAGCCATTTTTATATTGTCCGCTCAATTATTATAATTGTAATTATTGTAATTATAATCTCTGTTTTGTCCTGTTAAGAATGTGCTACTTAACTTTTTAACAGTGTTGCTGCCCATTTTTAAAGGCGGTGTAGTGAGGTACAAATGTAATGTTGAGCTAATTATATTACAGTGTAATAAATAAGTATTGTGATATGAATATTCATATTTCTTCTATGTGATATCTCAGTTGTATTTTTGACTTTAAAGATGAACGTCTGTAGTGAATATCTTTTTAAAGCTTCCCTTTTAATTTATTATACCCCTCTAGTTTGCAATTTAAACATCCCCTTTATCCTTCTTCACACCTTTGTGCTTTTGAGGTGGTTGTGCAAACCACAGGCATTATGTGGGTCACCTTGTTCATTTCTGTTTTCAAGCAACTCACACACCCTACGCTCCAAATCCCTCCCCATTCCCTACCATTATGCCAATCCCACACACCATCCCTCCTCCACCTACCAGTGAAAATTCACTTTGTCAACCAGCCCATACGCGCTTGTTCGCTAGGGTAGGAGGTTGTTATGTCATGCTTCCTGTGCTTGATCTGCAGGTAACATTAATATTATTAATACGGCAGTAACAAGCAACAACAACCCCAACTTATATTTCCTATTGTCACTGTGGAAGCTGTGTTGTTTTCCATGAAGATTTTCTTAATGGAGGGAACTGTTCTATTATTTAGTCATGCACTGGTCGTATGTCACTTCCTTAGTTTGTGGAAGCCAATTTTTCTGCATAGTATATAAAGGCAGCAGCAGAGGCAAAGACCTTTATTTTATATGTTTTGATACTATTTATTGTGCTATGCAAATAGGATCCTGTTGCCAAAGTTGGACAGTCCTCCACACATTGAACACTTTTTAAAATATCTAAGAAAAACAGAATGAGGTAAGAATTGCACAGCTCACTGTGGGTAGTAACATTAGGAGTGGATGTTTGAAACTTTCCTTATTATTATTTCCAGGGAAATCATCAATATGTCTTTTGAATTTTTATCCCAATTTTTTTTTATGACCTGTGCACCAGAGCTAGGACACTTGAATATGTGATACCAGGGTCATCAATTGGAATTTTACAAACTTAAAGCATACTAGATGATGGTACAATGCATCTATTCTCTTACAGCAACTTGCTTATAACGAGTTTAACTTACGATGTCTTGCTTCTGACCTACTGCCCTTTTTAAAAACAGACATTGCTCCAGTTTGATGAAACTATTGGAGATTCTAAACATATAAGACAATGGCAGATACAATACAAACCTCAACTTTATAAGCACACATACTGTTGAGGCTAGCAGCTTGGTCCATTATATAATTATTCCTACATTTAATTCCATATATTACATTTTAGCACCATCTCTATGTAACAGCACTGGTTCATCATCTATGGTGGTGGAAATCAATGCAAAGTAACCATTCAGCCATATCTTGAAACTCAACCCAAAAATGACCTGCAGTAACCCTTTGCCTTGCTTTCAGTTGTCCATGAACTTCATTTCCATTAATAATAATCTTTTGGCAAAATAGTGATCTATTATGAATGCCCAATTGATTAGAAATCCAGGCTAATACTGTGGAGATTGTGGTTCAAATCCCAGCATGGCAGCTGATGGAATTTAAATTCAGTTAATAAAATCTTGAATTTAAAGCAAGTATCAGTAATGGTGACCATGAAACCATCACTGATTGCCATATTAACAAAAAAACCGGTTCACTGATATCCTTTAGGGAAGGAAATCTACCATCCCGACATGGTTTTGTCTACAGATGTCTCCAGATTGACTGCAACGTGGTTGACTCTTTACTGCTTTCTGAAATGACCAGCAAGTCACTCAGTTCAACAGCTGTTAGGAGGAGAAAAATGTTGGACTGGTCAACGGCACCCACATCCCATCTAGGAATAAAAAATGGCAGCAAATTTTGGTGCTCTCAACTGAATCAGAATTCATTTGGCAGTTATCTTCCTTGCATCTGTTAAAATATTTCTGCTTCAATTTAATTAGTTCTGATCAGCATCATTTAGTCACTTTGGTTTTGCCCTGTTCTATATTTTTCATCCATGATGCAATTATTTCTTTAAAATTCTCAAGCTGACTCCACTTGAGGTAACTCTCAAAATGTTACGACAAACTAAATTGTGGCAGCTGAATAAGAGACTATGTCTTGGAACTAGGAAAAGGCAGATTGCAGACTGATGTCTGGAATTACTTCATGAGAAGAGTAATCACTCTATTTTGAATGAACAGTGACATAAAAGAGATAGTCCTCTCTTATGATTTATCATGCTGTTGGCTTCTGCAACAGTATGCAAGGAAGGGCAATTAGCTGAATTCATATTTTGCAACTTAGGTTGTCTCACATTTGGCAAGTATAGAAGCAGTCATTCAATTCAATTACAAACATCTTGTGTGATTTATTCAAATGTGTTTCTGATTACTAACTTGTGCTAATATTAATTACATAATTAATTGTTTCTTACTCCCCATTGGTGATTCACAACTTGGAGTTGGAACCACTTGTAATTGGAAGCAGAGTACAACAAGGGTGTTGTTTATTACAAGTGCTCTTCAATGTTAATGACAAAGCAATGATTAAAGAAGTGCTTGAAGACGCACAATCTGGTATTTAGATTGGACAATGACTGATAACATTAGTCAGACTTGCATGTGGCTCAAAGATGGAAAAAAAAATTACAGTGCTTGTAGATAGATTGCTAACAGCAGCCATGATCTTGGGAATGAAAATGAACATTGACAAAATCAAAATGATTCATGTCTCAAAATCGCTAAAAAATATTCATATTTCATTAGAAAGAAGAGAACCAAAACAGCTGCAAGAATTCAAGTATCTGGAAAGCATATCATCTGCAGTTAGAAAGTTCCATAAAGAAATAAGAACAAGGACTGCAATAGGAAAGGGCACAGCTGTTAAAAAGAGAAGGTGGCTAACCAGAAAGCTGAATGTGATTTGCAGACAGCTTGATTTCCAGTATTGTTTTGTATGGATGTGAGATGAGGACATTGTGGAAAGAGGGGACCAACTTTCCAAATAGTTTTGAAATACAGATTTGGAGGAGAATGAAAAAAGATCTGCTGGACAGAGAAAAATAATCAATGATGAAGTACTGTGTTAGTGAATGAAGAAAGAAATTTGTTGAACATGACTAGGGAAAGGCAGGGAGCCAGGTCCGGATGGTGGCTCAATGGTTAGCACTGCTGCCTCACGGCACCAGGGACCTGGGTTTGATTCCATCCTTGGGCAACTGTCTGTGTGGAGTTTGTGCATTCTCCCTGTGTCTACATGGGTTTCCTCTGGGTGCTCTGGTTTCCTCCCATGGTCCAAAGATGTGCAGAGTAGGTGGATGGGCCATAGGGTAATGCAGGGTTACAAGGACTGGATAGCGGGTGTGGATCTGAATGAGATGCTCTTGGGAGGTTTGGATGGGCTGAATGGCCTTCTTCCACACTGTAGGAATTCTTTGATCTGAAGAAGAAATGGGCTTGTAAAAGATGGTATGGAGGGAAGGTTTCAAGGAAAAAGTGAAAGGAAGAGAACATGAATGTCAGATGGCTAGAAAATTGAAGGAAGTTATTTGTAAATTAAAATAATGCGTCCTAGAAACACATCGAAAGACTATCACAAGCCATGGTCCTGCCCTTGGGCAATGTATACATTATGGTAATATAATTAATTGGGTTTTGTTACTGGTTTGAAGCTATTTATGGACCTGTTCTGTCTAAATCTTCAAAAAGAGAAACATTTTAATCATAGTTTCACACTACAGTTGCAAACCGTTGTATTTTACTGTATAGGCGCTAACTAATTTTACCATTGGTTGTATAAAAAAGTTACTGCTCCCATTCACTTGTATTTGCTATTCAATAAATCTGGTAAGTTGGTAAAGTTTAAGCCAAAAAATAGAGTAACATTATTCTTTTACTGTGGAAAGGCATTGAAGGTACCTTGAAAATTTGGGATTGAACCAAGTACTGAAGTAATATTTAGTGGTTCTCTGTTACCAGAAAAGAAGTAATATTATAAGAAATCGTCATTCAGCACAGTCAGTCCATGTCTGCATTCACCTTCCATGAGAATAAACAGCCCTAATCACAATTATTCATCCTGATATCCTGGTTAAAAAGGGTTTGGTTATACTGCAATTGACACAAAGTCAAAACTTGCAGTTATCTCTAAACTTGATTTGGAAACTTCAAGTGTGATTGCTTTGGCTGAATTCAAGATATGTAGCACAATTAACCTAAATAAGAAATTATCCCTAAGTTTATGAGTGCTTCTATTTATTGAGCTGCCCATTCTGACATTGATCAATCCAATGAATATAACAGCTGCAAGTCTGATCATTCATGTTGCAGGAGTTGGATTTAAGGAAATAAGAAGCTTGTGTTGGTATTCTGAGCCATCAGAACGGGGAGATGTTAGGAGTGAGAATTACGATTAGCAAAAAAAGTGACACTGATAGTTATCCCACTTTCACTTTTTATAGTGGGTGGAATGGGGTCACATTTTATAAGTTGTCTTCTCTCCAGTCTGTGCCTTGGTGGGAAATAATTTCACATGCTCCAGACATCTACTGGTAAACCACCCATGTGTTTTGACAGAAAGTGTCAACAGTCCATATAAATTTTGAGGGAACCCTGTTCTTATCTGATAAACTTGCTTCTATGTTGGGTCAATGCATGAGGATCAGCTTCTGGCTTATCTCCCAATCTCCAAATTAGTGACGAGGTCAATTATAGCATCTCTAATGTTACTACAGTTCGGAGGAAGGGTCACTGGACCTGAAACGTTAACTCTGATTTCTTCTTCACAGATGTTGTCAGACCTGCTGAGTTTTTCCAGCAACTTCTGTTTTTATTCCCGATTTACAGCATCCGCAGTTCTTTCGGGTTTTGTTCAGTTAGTAAAGTTAAGACCATTTGAAACACAACAGACCAGAGATTGAAATATGGACTTGTCTGGTCTGCATAACCCAGCTATTGACCAGATGAACTAGATGAGCCTTCAGAGAAGTACAACTCAAGACATTTTAGAATTAAAAAAAGGTCCTGACTATTGTTGATTGGAATCTCAATATCTTTAATTTTAGCGAACCCTAAAATTAAGGAATAATATTGCCACGTGAAGTAAATTACAATTGTGACTTTACACAGATAGTAGAGTTGGAAATCTCATAAGCACGTAGGAATTCAGTTATATGGTGAGACTGGAGAAGCTGGGCTTGTTGTCTATGGAATAGAACAATTAAGGGGAGTTATTACAGAGACATTCAAAGTCATGAAGGACCAATTTTGGATCCGGTAATCACATCCTCACCTGGCCTGGCACTGAATCTAGCAGGAATTCTGTGTTCTAATCCTTAACTTCCCAGGCAGCCTCCTATCCCATTCAATTTTTATCGCAAATGACCTTGGTAGCCCTCCCTGTCTCTGGCGTTCACCTTTTAAATTTTAATTACGTGTGTCATTCATCTCCCTCCAAATCACATTTACGATTCTGGTGACTCTAAATTCATTTGGGTAATTATAATATAATTTTAAAGCTTTTAGTATCTAATACTTGTAAGCAAGAGGCTATTAATTAAAGCAACTTCTAATGTTGCAATAATTCATCTGTAGCTATATACAAGTAAAATAAAACACAGTTAACCACCTATCTCAAATCCTCATTGCCACATGTTTAGCATGGATCAGTTTAATTCATCATTGTGCAGTTAGGAACCCAGGATAAGTTTCATTTCTCCCATTCTATCCCTTTCCCTTTCCTTCCCATCGTATTCTCATCTTCCCGATTTCGTTCCATCCTGGGTCATAGGCTCCCTCAGCATCAGGTTCTATTACCAGGCTCTAGGCTCTAGGGTCTAGGCTAGGACCTCCATCTTCCATTAGCCTAAGGTCTGATGTCTGTTTCCCTGTTCCCAGGCAACAGCCTGAGTTCACTCCCACCTCTGTCTCTGTGAAGTGGCAACAGGTGGCACATGCCCCTGTCTCCCTGGTGGCAAACCGCTTCAATGTAACTCATGCAGTTTTCACAATATTAAAGTGCTACAGTCACACCCAGAGGTAAAGGAGGGATGCCAAACTTACAAAGGGGTGAAGAAGCAACTATTATACAGAAAACAAGTGACAGGCAAAAGGTGGAGAGAGAAAACAATACAGAAGGAACAACTGAACTTTGAGAAGTGTACAGATACTAAGAGGCACCCAAAAAGTAAAGGCAAACAGAGATCAGGACAAGGATGATGTGCTAAATGCCCACTTTATACACAGACATATTGCAGTCTTTATGTTTTTAGCAGTCAAGAATAATGAACTAGACAAAAGCCTCTGTCAATCTGCCCATTCTGCACTTTCTGAGTCTAGCTGCTAGACTGAGCAGTCCCCACTTTTCCTATCCATTTGTTTTCAGGGCTATTGACTCTGATTGCCAATTTCTTGCTGTCTCATGATGGCAATCTGGGCCATTAACTTTGGGACATACAAGGAGGAGAAGAGTTGGAAGAGACTTTGCCTTAGCTGTCAAACTGTGGTCAAGATGGATGTAGGATGGTAGAGGGGAGCAAACAGATGTTAAGCATTGCTGGAGAATCTATGGCTAGGAGAGATGTGCAGAATGTAAATATGTTTACTTTCCAATAAAATATCCTATTGTCTCTTGGTTCAAGTCAAATCTGACAACTTGATGGGCATGAAAGATCCATTCATAACATGGCTACATAGATTGATTTATCAATCTGAAAATCCTTCCAACATGCTAGTGGCAGATAGCAAGAACAGGAGAGGTTCTCTTTCAGACATATGATGGGGAGAATATTTAAGCCAATGACATCAATATGCACAGCTCCAGACTATAACATGCAAGTTGAAGCACATGTTTCCACAGCAACTCAGAGTTCCTGAGTGATATATAACAGACCATCATGCTGATTCAAGAGTGGAAGGTGAGGGCAGGTCAACATTAGGCAACACCTAGTTCCTTGTTACATATTAGTTGAGATACCAGAGTTATAAATGTTACATCTTTGTCCGTCATCAACTGATAATGCACAGTTAAGGTGTGGAGGCTAACAAGAGGTAATCTTACTTTTGAAACAAATTCTTGGTGTTAAAATTTTTCTTTGTTTTGAAATACAAATGAATTTGTTCTGACTCTGGTAACCTGCAACTTTTAATTTTTTCTCCAGGCATATTTTCACACTGTTGAGGAAAAGAAAGGCTTGACTTTATGTAGCATCTTTTGCCGCCTCAGGATATCCCACAACAATTTCATTTCCATTCCCCTGTATTTCCCACCCACTTTAATGTAGTCTTTGTTGTGAGGAGATCTTGTGGTGAAGTAGTAACATTCCTATCCCTGGGTCAAGGGCTCTGGGTCATGTTCCATCTTAGGATTTGATGGCTATGTAACTGTTAGAACACGGACATATATAGTGTTTATTAATCTGCAAATCTATCAGACTATAAAATGTATGAGCACAAGTAGGCCATTTGGTCCATCAAGTCTGCTCTGCTGGTCAATGAATTTGTGGCTAATCTGATAATCTTCCACTCCACTTTCCTGCCTTATCCTCATAATCCTTGATTCCCATACTGATTAAAAATCTGCCTATCTCATTCTCCATAGCTCTCCGCGGTATAAAATTTCACGGATTTACTATCCTCTGCGAGAAGAAATTCCTCCTTATCTCTGTTTTAAATCTGCTTACTCTGCAATTGTGCCCTTTCATTCTAAACGCTCCGGTAAGGGGGAACAATCTCTCTGCATTTACCCTTTCAAGCCTGCTGAGAAACTCACATGTTTCAACAGATTTCCTCTCATTCATTGTAAATAATTCTATGCTACAAATTTAATTATAAATTTTGAAAAAGCAGAAATGCATTGTATCAAAATTGGTAAAGACTTCCAGCAGTTAAAAGAAAATAATGTTAGTTTCACAGAGGAGAATGTTCATTGTGCCAATTTGATGACATTCGATCAGTTATACCAATAGCTTGAGCGTGCGGCTAGCTAAGCTAAATGGAAGAGAGCTAGTTTCACTGATTGTTATGGATCAGACCAAACCCCCTCAAAATATATTAAGAAGATAGTCTGGACCATAACTTTTTCTTATTTTAAAGGTGAGTGTAAGATGTTGCTTTCTAGATGCAAGTCAATTGTCAAACTATTCGAATTTAAGCAAAACACTCTTTATTTTTACACTACAGTTAAAATACAGATGAAATAAAAAGAAAAGAATTGGTTTAACTGTAATTCTATTGAAATGTTTAACAAAATACTATACATTAATTACTATTAATTAGTTGTTCCAATATAGTAACATTTCATTAACACACCCTTGGCAAAGACAAACTCAGTAAAACAGATTGTCTCATATGTAATTCTAGCAGCTGGATGAGAATCCCAGCTTTTAGTTGTAACGAGAGAGGAATAAAAGCACCCACATCCAGCTTCTATACCCCAGCAACTGCAGAAAGCTAACATTAAAAATCCTGAACAAAGACAGAAATTGCTGGAAAAGCTAAGCAGTTCTGGCAGCGTCTGTGGAGAGAAATCAGAGTTAACATTTCAATTCAAGTGACCTTTCTTCAGAACTGTTTCTGTTTTTGCTTCTGATTTATGGCATCCACAGTTCTTTCAGTTTTATTTACTAAAAATCTTGATTCTGCAGGAGTTTGATCCATTCAGGCTGCTTCTATTGTTCCAACTTTAAAAATAAGACCCCAAGGCCTCACAAGCTGTTTACTTTATTGGCTTTGAGCAGGCTACTCAGCGCATTTGTCTCAACTTTTCTTCATACAAAAACCCCAGGATAAAATATATCTCTTAAAACCATAGTATGGCTATACCTCTCCCCTTAAAACCATCAACATACAAAGATGTCTTCATTTTTTAAAACCTTCAGCACTATGCTATTAGTACATTATAATACATATACATTGGCTGTAAGTGTGCAATCACTCACTACCACAGTCCATTTCAGTATGTTTTTCTCCCATCACTGAACACCTCCGTCTTCCTCCATCAAAGTCATGGCAACATGTCGGCAATTATGTTCTTTCATCCTGCCATGTATATAATTTTCAAATTGAATGGCTGCAATAATAAACTCCATCTAAACAGTCTGGAATTTTTGTTCTTAAATTTTTCCATTTCGATTATGTTGTCTTTGAGTATGCATTCAATCTCTCTTTGAACCTGTGCTAACTTTAGAGTGCTAAGTCTGTAGAGATGTTGTTCAATTGAAACAGCATTTCCTATATCTACATCATACAGATTTGTACTGCCCAGTTTCTTCCCAAATGTCTCCCCATGTGATTGCAAAAACTCTTTCAGGTCATTTCGATTTTCCTCTGGAAGGAGACACGATAATTTACCCCAATTTTTGAGAACTTCCTTATTGTTCAATTTAATTTGAGGAATGACCAATTCAGAATCATCTGAACTTGGTTCTTCACTCTGTGTTGTAACCAGTAACACATTCTCCTTTTGCTTTCCTTCCCTATCAAAATACTTTTTGAGCACAATCAGGACATATTCTGCGAGATTCCTTTCCATCTGGAGTTCTAATCAAATAGTTTAATTCACTCAATGTCCCCTTTTGATTCGATAAGGCTAAACCTTGGCTTTAAAGGTTCACCTACCACTCGTAGCAACACTTTATCTCCACTAGCAAAATTAAGAATTTTTGATTTATTGTCTGTTTCCTATTTCATCACATGCTGTGCTACTTTCAAATTCTGTCTAGCTAACTCACCCAACTCTATTTAAACTTGCTCTAAAATTTTACACATCATCCAATATTGAATTATGAACTCCTAATTTCTCCTAATTAATTTCAGTGATCCTCTCACCTCATGCCCAAATACTAATTCAAGTGGACTGAATTTAGTTGATTCATTAGGTGAATCCTGATGAATTTTTTCCAAATAATTGCAAAAACTACAAATGGAATTCCTTTATCCCAATCCTTTGGATATTCTTGACTATAAGCCTTCAACATGCTCTTTATAGTTCAATGTCATCATTCTGCTGCTCCCTCTGATTCTGGATGGTTAGCAGTGGATTTGAATTATTTTATTCCTAAACTGTCCACAGCTTCCTTCAATAACTTTGATGTAAAATTTGACCCTTTATCCAATTGTGTTTCTGTGGGTAGTCTGTATCTAGTAAAAAAAAATTGAGTAACTCTTCTACAATCCTTTTAGCTGTGATACTGCATAATGGAATGGCCTCTGGAAATCTAGTAGACACATCCATTAAGGTCCACAAATGATGTTTCTCACTTTTTTGTTTTAGATAGGGGCCGTTCACAATCAGTTAAGACTCTTGTAAAAGATTCCTCAGATGTGGGAACGGGTATTCAGGGTGCTGGTTTTATTACTCCCTCAGGTTTTCCAATTACGTGACACGATTGACGTCCAGCAAAATTCAACCACATCCTTATGCAGTCCAGGCCAATAAAAATATTTTTGTTTTTTTGCTTGACTTTTCCTTACTCCCAAATGACCTCCTCCTGGTAATTTATGTGCTATCTGCAACACCTCCTTTGTATAACCCTTCCGGTAATATAACTTGATTAATTTTTGCCCATTTCTCATCTGCCTGAATATATGATAGTCTCCATTTCCTCATCAAGACTTCATTTTTAAGATAGCAACAATCAGCGATACGCTCAAATTCTTCTTCTCTGTATGCCTTTTGATACAACTGCCTTAGTTTTTCATCTTTTCTGTTGTAATTCAGTGAATTTCTCTGAACTAAAACTATCTATTTGTCCTTCACTTGTTCTTGTTTTTTTTCTCAATGATTTGATCAAACATAGTTTTTGAACTTCAACTTTCTTATCTTTGTTTTTTTGATTTCTCCTCCTGTTTCCACCTGTGGCTTTGTAGCCTTCTTTCACAATCAGGACAAATGCCAGGATATACTTCCTGTAACATCTCAGTTGCCTGATATTCCACGGACTTTTCAAACACAGTAGACATCACTCCCACCTGTGATCCAGCCAAATCATTACCATGGACCCAAGAATTTCTCTATTACTCCTACCACCACTTCACCACTTTTCACTGGATTCCTAACCTCACTTTATATAATGGAACACTGTTCTTTTCACCATGAATTCCACATATTACCACATTTTTTCCAGCAATACTCTTTCTGAGTTACATATCTCCTCATCTTTCACCAAAGATTGACATGCTCCTGTATCCCCTAAACTATTAATTTCTTTACCTACTCCTCCTGCCATATGTAAGTAAACCATACACACATGAAAACGCTTTAAAGTTCTGTCACTTACTTGTCAACCAACCCCTGATCAGGTTGCACATTCTGCTGCAGCTTTTTAGCTTCTACTGATCTTTCCTTTGCCACTTCAACAAAGCTCACTGACTTACCCCGTTTTCCCACATCCATCTTCCTGTCGGTTTTTCTAAACCACCAACACTGCGACTTCATGTGGCCTACTTTATTACAGTGAAAATACCTGAGATTTTTTTCACTTGTCTTTACCCTTCATGGATTTCCTTTTTCACGTGTGGTAAACTATCTTTCCAATCCCCAATAAGATCTCCTTTTCCCTTACCACCTGAGGATTTCTCTTTTCCCCAGTTTCTATCCCTAATGATATTCCGATGATATCGGAAGTCAAACTTTGATTTATGAGCCAACTCATAATCATCTGTCATTTTCGCTGCTAATCTTGTAGTCTTAACTGTCTGCTCTTCCACTTCAGTTCTCATTACTTCAGCAAGTGAATCATACGTTTGATTTATTTTCAATGCCATTATCCAGCTTTCAAAATTACTTTGTCTGATCCTTTCAAACTCTATGTTTCTGAGGAAGGGTCACCGGACCTGAAACGTTAACTCTGTTTTTTCCTTCACGGATGCTGCCAGACCTGCTGAGCTTTTGTTCTTGATTTACAGCATCTGCAGTTCTTTCGGTTTTTAAACTCTATGTTTGACCAGGTTCCCTCCTTAGATTTCTAAAACGTTGTTTATAAGCTTCTGTTACTAGCTCATATGCACTTAAGATGGCATTTTGCACCTCATTATACTCTTCAGATAGTGAAGCAAGTACCTCACTAGCTGTATACACCAACTTTGTGTGAATCAAAATTCCTTTTCCAAAATTCGCAGCCTTCAACACTGCCCATTTTGAATTCTACAGTTCTGTCCTTACTACTCAAACTGTTTGTTCCTACAAGAGGGGAAAAGGACATTTAAAATTCATGAAGTTTGCTAATTGGATTCTAATATTCGTCCATTTCTCTTATTTGCATTTCGGCTAAGTGCTTCTAAGGACTTTGGTGTCTTGCCGGATCTCAATTGCATAAAAAAAACCTTTCCACTCACATACTTGAATTAACAATAAGCTCCTGAATATCCCGCCTGAACTTTAAACTTTTCATGCCGCCTGGGATGAGGTATTTGAATAATGCTCGGTAAATTACTGGGTAATCTGGAAACTGCAAATCTTTGACTGAAGCTTTTTCCTTGAACCAGCCACTTATACTTTCAGAAATTGACTTGTCCAAATCAATTTGGATCTTCTTTTTTAATATAAGAAGGTCTCTCTTTAGTCTAGTGACAAAGATTTTTTTTTAAGAAAACCAAATGAGAATAAATTGCTGGCATACCTTAAAGTTAAAACTGCATTATATTTAATTCATTCACCAAGATACCAATTACCTTACTTTGCAATCCCAACCCAGACGTGCAGCATGCATGTGAGTAATAGCACTTATTAAGAGACACCCAATGGTTTAACTTGGTGAATTGTTTTCAAAAGGACATTTAAATGCATTGGAAAATTATTTCTCACATAATACCTTTAAATGAATGGTTGGAGTTCCTAACCTCGACCACAAGCTTTGAATAACGGAAGGTAGCTTTTAAAATATTAATTTGTTCTCTTCTCTTGTCTTCTATAAATAGGTATTCTACAAATTTAATTAGAAATTTTGAAAAGCTGGATGTGCCCTACCCAAATTGATAAAGACTTTCAGCAATTAAAAAAAAATAGTTTCACAGAGGAGAGTGTTCACTGGGCCAATTTGATGGTAATCATTCAGTTATAATAATTCCTTAAGTTTGCAGCCAGCTTAGCTAAATGGAAGAGAGCTGATTTCACTGATATTCCTTAATAATGAAAGGATTCCATATTTACATAGCATCTCCCACAACTGCAATATGTCCAGAATACCAGCATGGATAAAAGGTGGTATACTGCATCCGCTGTACCCGGTGTGGCTTCCTCTACATCGGGGAAACCAAGCGGAGTCTCGGGGACCACTTTGGAGAACACCTACGCTCGGTTCGCAATAAACAACTGCACCTCCCATTCGCGAACCATTTCAACTCCCCCTCCCATTCCTCAGACGACATGTCCATCCTGGGCCTCCTGCAGTGCCACAACGATGCCACCCGAAGGTTGCAGGAACAGCAACTCATATTCCGCTTGGGAACCCTGCAGCCCAATGGTATCAATGTGGACTTCACAAGCTTCAAAATCTCCCCTCCCCCTACCGCATCCCAAAACCAGTCCAGCTCGTCCCCGCCTCCCTAACCTGTCCTTCCTCCCACCTATCCCCTCCTCCCACCTCAAGCTCCACCCCCATCTCCTACCTACTAGCCTCATCCCGCCCCGTTGACCTGTCCGTCCTCCCTGGACTGACCTATCCCCTCCCTAACTCCCCACCTACACTCACCTTTACTGGCTCCATCCCTGCCTCTTTGACCTGTCTCTCTCCTCTTCACCTATCTTCTTCTCTATCCATCCTCTATCCGCCTCCCCCTCTCTCCCTATTTATTTCAGAACCCGCTTCCCCCCTCCTCCCCCATTTCTGAAGAAGGGTCTAGGCCCGAAACGTCAGCCTTCCTGCTCCTCTGATGCTGCTTGGCCTGCTGTGTTCATCCAGCTCTACACCTTGTTAGCTTAGATTCTCCAGATTCTACAATTCCTACTATCTCTAAACCTATTAAAATGCATATAGTTTTATGACTTATTTGCTGGATTATGTTCTAAAATGCCGCTGGATTGTGCTGATTCATGACAGATTTTACATTCGATGATATATTTGCAGGTTTGAATGGAAACTTGAGGGAAGTAAATGACTTTTCAAATCCAAGTGTAATTTTGGGCATTATTTATGGCAAATTGTGCTCAAAGTGGAAGTTCTACTCCATAGGTATTAACGTGGAACAGATGAGGGCAACTTACAATAAATGATAACAAGGTGTAGAGCTGGATGAACACAACAGACCAGGCAGCATCAGAGGAGCAGGAAAGCTGACGTTTCGGGTCTGGACCCTTCTTCAGAAAATTTTTCTGCAGAAGGGTCCAGACCTGAAACATCAGCTTTCCTGCTCCTCTGATGCTGCTTGATCTGCTGTGTTCATCCAGCTCTACACCTTGTTATCTCAGATTCTCCAGCATCAGCAGTTCCTACTATCTCCAACTTACAATAAATGTTGCAATCCTGATTTTGCAGAGAGCCAAGCTAATAACAAGTAGCACTGGGGAGACCTGAGAAAATAAATAAGGGCACAGAAAGTGAGTGAGACTAGATTGGCAAGTAGGATCAAAATGGAACAAAGGCCTAGGTTTTGACAAAGCACATCCAAAATGGCACTGGAAACCTGGATATGGAAATTACTCCATTTTTGACAGCTTCCTATTTTATTAGTAAGAGAATTGCTGGGGGCGGTGGAAACCGGGTGTCGGGGGAGGTGGGAGAAGGGCATCTTGGGAGTGAGGGGATCGGACTCACATGAGGGAATCTTGAACTCAGCAGGGCCCTTTGAGCTGAGCACTGAGTTCAAACAGATCCATTTTTCACTGGAGCAAGGGTCATATCCCGTAGCATGTGAATTGTAAATTTTAAAAGTAAATATTAATTCTCATAATGGGTGGATAATTTCTGTGGAATAGTTATGCTGTCAGGTTATTTAAATCACCTGCTCTTTAAAAATTGAAAAGAAAACCCAACTTGTCTGAGTCCGTGAGTTGAAAAAAAAGCTCCCTGTGCAGATTCAATGGCTTTTTGTTGTCAAATCCTGAAGAGCTATCATATGGCAATATTACTTTCGATTGACAGTGAGGAGCTGTAAATTCACACTTGAATTGGTTGCTTCAAAATGGTGTTAAAAATTAGCTGTCTTCGATGAATATGATGTATGGTTATGAATACAAATGTTTGTTTTTATCAGTGATTAACTTGAGAGGATTTAAATTTTTTGATTAGGTTTTCATGAAGGAGCTATTTTATATCATGAAGTCAGTAATAGATATTTTAAGGTAGACAAACAGGAGGCTGGAAGAACACAGCAGGCCAGGCAGCATCTGAAGGAAAGAAGCAGTCAACGTTTCAGATAATACCCTTCTTCATATTTTAAACTTAATTTTATTTCATCTCGGCATGTCTTCTGAAGGCTGACCATTGAGGATACTAGGTAAGCTTGCAGAAAGGGTGAAATGGTAAAAGTGGTATGTGGGAAAGTCACGAATTGGTATAATAAGTTGGCATTAAATGGGTATTAAGGCTCAAAGAGGATCAGGGGATAGATGAAGGGCATGGGATGGCATCCATTGGCATATGAAGTGGGTGAGGCTGTGAGGGATGAGTCTTAGAATGCCTATCGACAAATAAAACAACTGCTACAAAGTCCCAGAGAATGGAAATATGGCCTTTAGCTAACCACCTCAGTACTCAATAGCCTTGTGGCTGCCTTGGATCTGCTATCTTGCACCTGACCCTCTTGTTGTCTAGTTCCTCCTTAAACAATTTAGACAACTCAGACCAGAATGTTATGAATGAATTTGCCCCGGTGTCCCACAATACTGAAGCAGTCAAATCTATATGAACACAAGCCGGTACTAATACAAAACAGTCCCAACTTTTTTCAGAACAGTTACAATAACCTTTAACATGAAACATATTATCTCTAATCCTATTTGTCCCCCTAAAGTTCCTGAGTCTCTTGTAGATTTACACAGTCACTTTCCCTCTGGCTCTGTCTTTGGGTCTGTGAAGCTGCGTTCTTCCTCTCTCTCTGGATGGTCAGATGGTATCTGCCTCTTGCCATGCTGGTCTCCTCAGAAGGCTTCAGAAGATTTCCAAGAGATTCCAAGAGCCTGGTCTGCAGGTAAACACTGTTGTTATTCTTTTAGATGGCTTTCCGGAAATTTCTATAGTTGTGGCCAATCAGGGAAATACACTTAATAGTTTGAAACAGAGTCAATTATTTGGATAGCAGAGTATTGTTAGTTTCTTCGTGTAGCAGGACATGGTGCCTTTCTGTCTAGGCTAAATGGATAAGTTGTTGGGAGTATGTCTGACCTGTTGCCTTTTACATCATGCTAATGTCATTAGCACCTGGCTGCTGTGTTAGCACTATGTCTGATGTGAGGGTTTTGTGATTTCGGACTTTTACCAGTATCCCTTGCTGAATGGCCAAGTTAGAAATCTGTGGTTATAAACATGCTTGCTGAGCCGGTGAGTTTGGTTCCAAATGTTTTGTCACCCTGCTAGGTAATATTGTCAATATGTCTCTGGTGAAGCTTCAGTCCTGCTTGTTACTTGTATGCCTCAGTGTGTTGGGGTGTTTGGTACCACTTCCGGTTCTGTTTCTCAGTGGTTTGTACACAGGGTCTAATTCAATGCGTTTGTTGATGGAATTCCGGTTAGAATACCAGGTGTCCAGGAATTCTCTGGCGTGTATCAGTTTGGCTTGCGCAATTATGGATGTGTTGCCCCAGTCGAATTTGTGTCCCCCGTTTCCCTGTGTAGTGAGACAAGTGAGAATTGGTCATGTCCCTTGGTGGCTATTTGGTGTTCATGTATCCGTACTGTCAGTTTTCTTCCGGTTTGGCCTATGTAGTGATTCTCACAGTTTTTGCATGGTATTTTGTATATTACATTGGTTTTGCTGGTTTTGGGTATGGGATCCTTGTATAAATAACAAGTGGGACAGAACACTGACGCTTCACCGGAGGCACACTGACCATGTTACCGAGCAGGGTGACGAAACGTTTGCAACCAAACCCACTGGCTCGGCGAGCATGTCTACAACCTCATCCACAACCCGAACTACAAATCTTCTCAAAAACTTTAGAAATCTGTGTTTTAGCAGCCAGGAGGCTGCTACACTCTTCAGAGCACAGATCCTATGATATGAGGTACATTTTGTTGAGAAGGGTGCAGCAATCTGGGAATTAGTGAATCCATGCACCTGCCTCAGGAGCGAAAATCCAAAAATGAATCTTTTATGCAGAGATAATTACATGTTGAAGGCAAGGTGGTGCTGATTAAGGACCGAAGAATAAAATCTTTGTGTGGAAAGGGGCATGCCTCTTCGGGAGGGTTTAAACTAATTCAACAGCGGGGTGGGAACCTGAATTGTAGCTCCAGTGTACAGGAGGTTGAGAGTAGTGAGGTCATAAATAAGGTTTCAAGGTCGCAGGAGTGTACCGGCAGGCAGGAAGGTGGTTTGAAGTGTGTCTACTTCAATGCCAGGAGCATCCGGAATAATGTGGGTGAACTTGCAGCATGGGTTGGTACCTGGGACTTCTATGTTGTGGCCATTTCGGAGACATGGATAGAGCAGGGACAGGAATGGTTGTTGCAGGTTCCGGGGTTTAGATGTTTCAGTAAGATCAGGGAAGGTGGTAAAAGAGGGGGAGGTGTGGCATTGTTAGTCAAGGACAGTATTATGGTGGCAGAAAGGACATTTGATGACAACTCGTCTACTGAGGTAGTATGGGCTGAGGTTAGAACCAGGAAAGGAGAGGTCACCCTGTTGGGAGTTTTCTATAGGCCTCCGAAAAGTTCCAGAGATGTAGAGGAAAAGATTGCAAAGATGATTCTGGATAGGAGCGAAAGTAACAGGGTAGTTGTTATGGGGGACTTTAACTTTCCAAATATTGACTGGAAACGCTATAGTTCGAGTACTTCAGATGGGTCAGTTTTTGTCCAATGTGTGCAGGAGGGTTTCCTGACACAGTATGTAGATAGGCCAACAAGAGGCGAGGCCACATTGGATTTGGTACTGGGTAATGAACCAGGCCAGGTGTTAGATTTGGAGGTAGGTGAGCACTTTGGTGATAGTGACCACAATTTGGTTACGTTTACTTTAGCGATGGAAAGGGATCGGTATATAACGCAGGGCAAGAGTTATAGCTGGGGGAAAGGCAATTATGAGGCGATGAGGCAAGATTTAGGATGCATAGGATGGAGAAGGAAACTGCAGGGGCTGGGCACAATTGAAATGTGGAGCTTGTTCAAGGAACAGCTACTGCGTGTCCTTGAGAAGTATGTACCTGTCAGGCATGGAGGAAGTGGTCGAGCGAGGGAACCGTGGTTTACTAAAGAAGTTGAATCTCTTGTCAAGAGGAAGAAGGAGGCTTATGTAGAGATGAGGCGTGAAGGCTCAGTTAGGGCGCTTGAGAGTTACAAGTTAGCCAGGAAGGACCTAAAGAGAGAGCTAAGAAGAGCCAGGAGGGGACATGAGAAGTCTTTAGCAGGTAGGATCAAGGAAAACCCTAAAGCTTTCTATAGGTATGTCAGGAATAAAAGAATGACTAGAGTAAGATTGGGGCCAGTCAAGGACAGTAGTGGGAAGTTGTGCGTGGAGTCTGAAGAGATAGGAGAGGTGCTAAATGAATATTTTTTGTCAGTATTCACACAGGAAAAAGACAATGTAGTCGAGGAGAATACTGAGATACTGTCTATTAGACTAGACGGGATTGAGGTTCATAAGGAGGAGGTGTTAGCAATTCTGGAAGGTGTGAAAATAGATAAGTCCCCTGGGCCGGATGGGATTTATCCTAGGATTCTCTGGGAAGCTAGAGAGGAGATTGCAGAGCCTTTGGCTTTGATCTTTATGTCGTCATTGTCTTCAGGAACAGTGCCAGAAGACTGGAGACTAGCAAATGTTGTCCCCTTGTTCAAGAAGGGGAGTAGAGACAACCCTGGTAATTATAGACCAGTGAGCCTTACTTCGGTTGTGGGTAAAGTGTTGGAAAGGATTATAAGAGGTAGGATTTATAATCATCGAGAAAGGAATAATTTGATTAGGGATAGTCAACACGGTTTTGTGAAGGGTAGGTCGTGCCTCACAAACCTTATTGAGTTCTTCGAGAAGGTGACCAAACAGGTGGATGAGGGTAAAGCGGTTGATGTGATGTATTTGGATTTCAGTAAAGCGTTTGATAAGGTTCCCCACGGTAGGCTATTGCAGAAAATACAGAGGCATGGGATTGAGGGTGATTTAGCGGTTTGGATCAGAAATTGGCTAGCTGGAAGAAGACAGAGGGTGGTGGTTGATGGGAAATGTTCATCCTGGAGTTCAGTTACTAGTGGTGTACCTCAAGGATCTGTTTTGGGGCCACTGCTGTTTGTCATTTTTATAAATGACCTGGATGAGGGCGTAGAAGGATGGGTTAGTAAATTTGCGGATAACACCAAAGTTGGTGGAGTTGTGGATAGTGTGGAAGGATGTTGCAGGTTACAGAGGGACATAGATAAGCTGCAGAGCTGGGCTGAGAGGTGGCAAATGGAGTTTAATGCGGAAAAGTGTGAGGTGATTCACTTTGGAAGGAATAACAGGAATACAGAGTACTGGGCTAATGGTAAGATTCTTGGTAGTGTGGATGAGCAGAAAGATCTCGGTGTCCATGTGCATAGATCACTGAAAGTTGTCACCCAGGTTGATAGCGTTGTTAAGAAGGCGTACAGTATGTTAGGTTTTATTGGTAGAGGGATTGAGTTTCGGAGCCATGAGGTCATGTTGCAGCTGTACAAAACTCTGGTGCGGCTGCACTTGGAGTATTGCGTACAGTTCTGGTCACCGCATTATAGGAAGGATGTGGAAGCATTAGAAAGGGTGCAGAGGAGATTTACCAGGATGTTGCCTGGTATGGAGGGAAGGTCTTATGAGGAAAGTCTGAGGGTCTTGAGGCTGTTTTCGTTAGAGAGAAGGTTAAGAGGTGACTTGATAGAGACATACAAGATGATCAGAGGATTAGATAGGGTGGACAGTGGGAGCCTTTTTCCTCGGATGGTGATGGCTAGCACGAGGGGACATAGCTTTAAATTGAGGGGTGATAGATATAGGACAGATGTCAGAGGTAGGTTCTTTACTCAGAGAGTAGTAAGGGCGTGGAATGCCCTGCCTGCAAAAATAGTAGACTCGCCCACTTTAAGGGCATTTAAATGGTCATTGGATAAACATATGGATAATAATGGAATAGTTTAGGTTAGATGGGCTTCAGATTGGTTTCACAGGTCGGCGCAACATCGAGGGCCGAAGGGCCTGTACTGCGCTGTAATGTTCTATGTTCTATGTTCTATGCCTGAGATACTGGAGGTGTACTTTGTATATATCTTCATGACAGAAGAGGATGCTGCCACAGTAAAGGAAGTAGATGATGATAAATTAGACAGGAAAAATGTTAGCAGCACTCAAAATAGAAAATCACCTGATCAAGAAAAAAAAGCCACGAAAACCACAGACACACTGGCCACCTTCAGATTCGGGAATGTTGCCAGAGGCTTGCACCATGTATGTGTACGAGGTCTAAGTCTAGCTCAGAGACAGTCTGCCATTTACAGCTCAAAACAACATATTTGTACCTTTTTAGGTCACAAATGCAACAAAGGTATAATTTAAGCACAATATCAATCATTTTGTTGTCGGTTCCTAATTGTGGTTTTCACACTTCCATCAGACGCTTTGTTTCCTTTCAAGGCTACTTTGCTTTCACCAATTGTTTTCACCACCTATCCTCTGCATCCTGAATCCCTATACATAGCTGACTGAGAGAGATAGTAGGAACTGCAGATGCTGGAGAATCCGAGACAACAAGGTGCAGGGCTGGATGAACACAGCTGGCCAAGCAGCATCATAGGAGCAGAGAGGCTGACGTTTCGGGCCTAGACCCTTCCTCAGAAAAGGGGGAGGGGAAGGGGGTTCTGAAATAAATAAGGAGAGAGTGGGAGGCGGATAGAAGATGGATAGAGGAGAGGAAAGGTGGAGAGGAAACAAACAGGTCGAAGAGGCGGGGATGGGGCCAGTAAAGGTGAGTGTCGGTGGGGAGTTAGGAAGGGGATAGGTCAGTCCAGGGAGGACGGACAGGTCAAGGGGGCGGGATGAGGTTAGTCGGTAGGAGATGGAGGTGCGGCTTGAGGTGGGAGGAGGGGATAGGTGGGAGGAAGAACAGGTTAGGGAGGTGGGGACGAGCTGGACTGGTTTTGGGATGCGGTAGGGGGAAGGGAGATTTTGAAACTTGTGAAATCCACATTGATACCATTGGGCTGCAGGGTTCCCAAGCGGAATATGAGTTGCTGTTCCTGCAACCTTCGGGTGGCATCGTTGTGGCACTGCAGGAGGCCCAGGACGGACATGTCGTCTGAGGAATGGGAGGGGGAGTTGAAATGGTTCGTGACTGGGAGGTGCAGTTGTTTATTGCGAACCGAGCGTAGGTGTTCTGCAAAGCGGTCCCCGAGCCTCCGCTTAGTTTCCCCGATGTAGAGGAAGCCACACCGGGTACAGCGGATGCAGTATACCACGTTGGCAGATGTGCAGGTGAACATCTGCTTGATGTGGAAAGTCTTCTTGGGGCCTGGGATGGGGGTGAAGGAGGAGGTATGGGGGCAGGTGTAGCACTTCCTGCGGTTGCAGGGAAAAGTGCCGGGTGTGGTGGAGCTGGAGGGGAGTGTGGAGCGGACAAGGGAGTCACGGAGAGAGTGGTCCCTCCGGAAAGCAGATAAGGGTGGGGAGGGAAAGATGTCTTTGGTGGTGAGGTCGGATTGCAGATGGCGGAAGTGTCGGAGGATGATGTGTTGGATCCGGAGGTTGGTGGGGTGGTACTTGAGGACGAGGGGGATTCTTTTTTGGTTATTATTGCGTGGACGGGGTGTGAGGGATGAGTTGCGGGAGATGTGGGAGACACGGTTGAGGGCGTTCTCGACCACTGAGGGGGGGAAGTTACGGTCCTTGAAAAACGAGGACATCTGAGATGTACGGGAGTGGAATGCCTCATCCTGGGAGCGGATGTGGCGGAGACGAAGGAATTGGGAATAGGGGATACCATTTTTGCAGGAAGGTGAGTGGGAGGGGGAGTATTCTAGGTAGCTGTGGGAGCCGGTGGGCTTGAAATGAATATCAGTTTCTAGGTGGTTGCCCGATATGGATACAGAGAGGTCCAGGAAGGGGAGAGAGGTGTTCGAGATGGTCCAGGTAAACTTAAGGTTGGTGTGGAAGGTGTTAGTGAAGTGGATGAACTGTTCGAGCTCCTCGTGGGAGCACGAGGCGGCGCCGATACAGTCATCAATGTAACGGAGGAAGAGGTGGGGTTTAGGGCCAGTGTAGGTACGGAAGAGGGATTGTTCCACGTAACCTACAAAGAGGCAGGCGTAGCTTGGGCCCATGCGGGTACCCATGGCCACCCCATTTGTCTGTAGGAAGTGGGAGGAATTGAAAGAGAAGTTGTTGAGGGTGAGGACGAGTTCGGCTAAGCGGATGAGGGTGTCAGTGGAGGGGGACTGGTTGGGCCTGCGGGACAGGAAGGAGCGGAGGGCCTTAAGGCCATCAGCATGGGGAATGCAGGTGTAGAGGGACTGGACATCCATGGTAAAGATGAGGTGTTGGGGACCAGGGAATTGGAAGTTCTGGAGGAGGTGGAGGGCATGGGCGGTGTTACGGACATAGGTAGGGAGTTCCTGGACCAAGGGGGAGAAAATGGAGTCTAGATAGTTGGAGATCAGTTCGGTGGGGCAGGAGCAGGCGGAGACAATGGGTCGACCAGGGCATTCAGGTTTGTGGATTTTGGGAAGGAGATAGAAGCGGGCAGTGCGAGGTTGGGGAACGATGAGGTTGGAGGCAGTGGGTGGGAGGTCACCTGAGGTGATGAGGTTGTGGATGGTTTGGGAGATGATGGTTTGGTGCTCGGGGTGGGGTCATGATCAAGGGGGCGGTAGGAGGAGGTGTCGGAGAGTTGGTGTCTGGCCTCGGTGATGTAGAGGTCAGTGCGCCATACTACAACTGCGCCTCCCTTGTCCGCGGGCTTTATGGTGAGGTTTCTGACTGAATTTGATTATGGTGATGACCTGTGGTCCAGGGGCCATAGAGCATGACCATCTTACTCACTACAAATAGCAGCTGCTCCTTTAGTTAACTGCTCATTGTTCTCTTTCTAGGTTCCTGGTTTAAATTGCCTAAGCGACAAGAACTATTTCCTTAAATGGATGTATTTCGCTCTTAGCCCTACCCTCTACTGCTGTCCAAGCTTCTTTTCTACCATGTGTTATGTTTGACAGCATTCCACTCCTTTCCTTGTATTTCCCCTTTTACACTCCTATCTTCCTTACCCTTCTTCACTAGTTAATACAACTTGTACCCATTATTATCATACGATAAATTGTTGCTCGTTATGTAAGACAACTACTTCTTTCTGTTAAGACAGGCCCTTAGCCTCAGCATAGAAATGAAGATTAGTGGCATCATTGTACCTCAACAACAAGTTACCAGTGGTTGGTAATTCTGAGCCCAATACGACATTGATCAAAATTGATTAATTAACTCTCTGGAAAACTATGCGTTAGTCATTGAAATCCATGATGAATTGTTAAAGACAAATTGTATTTGACTAACTTGTTTGAGTTCCTTGATAATGTAACAGGCATTGCATGCGACGGTTACGCATGTGCATTGATATTTAAAAAGTTATTTGATAAAGTACCACAGAATTGAAATTTTATGAGAACTCAATGCCATATTATTAAAGGGGCTGTAGATGAATAGATGTAAAATTGGCTAAAGGAACAGAAAGAAGACTACAGGTCAATTGTTGTTTTTTCACAATGGAATAAAGTGTACAGTTGATTTCCCCAGGGTCCAGCAGTAAAATCCGTACTCTTTCAAATTACAACAATGATGTGTACTTTGGTATACAAGACATTAGTTGAAAGATTGTGCATGATGCAAAACTCTGAACTGTAGGAGACAAAAGTACAGCAACAGATTTCATGGGGACACAGACAGACTTTTGAAATAGTAGGTACATAGCAGGTGAAATTGAATACACATCAGTGTGAAATGATTTGTTTTAGTAGGAAGAATGAGAAGGGGTAAAATAAACTAATGGTTGCTATTATAAAAAGAGAGGCAGGAACACAGATATATGTACATAAGTCTTTGAAGGTAAGAAGGTTTTAAAAATTGATCTGCAATTCTTGGCTTTATAAATTAATGCATAGAGAGGAAAGGTAGGAATTTGTGCTGAACGTTTATAAAACACAAGCTAGGCCCAGCTGGAGTACCGTGGCCAATTCTGCGTACTGATCTTTAAGAAAGGTTTCAAGCCCAATGACAACATCGAAGTAAGATTCACTACAATGGTCTCATGAGTAAAAGACTTCAGTTAAATGGAAACTGGAGAATTGGAGTTTTTTTGGAATATTGACAGCTGAAGCCAAATTTATTAATGGTGTTCAAAACCTTGAAGGCCTTTGAGTGAATAAGAAGGAGCTATCCTCAGTGACAGTGGGCTCAGTAAGTAGACAACTCAGATATCGGGTACCTGGCAAAAGAACCAAAGATGACATTTGGAAAAGAAAAATATGCAGTTACAAATTGGAATAGATTGCATGACAGATTACTAGAAATTGATCCAATAATAATTTTCAAAAAAAATAGATAATTGCTTAAAAGGAAAACAAATTATAGGGCTCTCGGGAAAGGGGAAAGATATGACAATAATTAGGCTGGCATATGTATAATGGGCTGAATAACCTCATTCTGTGCTGTATCATTCTTTGAATCCAGGGCAAAACATCAGAACTGCTGAAGCAAATCTCAATTTATAAAATCACAAATCGCAACTTATAAAATCACAAATCACAAAAGGACCACTCTCTAAATACTTCCCATTTGCTTTGGGATTTTAATTTATTACGAAAATCTGGAATCATTGGTAGTAATAAGAGACTTTGAGGACATCAGCACTTACACTACATCCCAGATTAATGATTGGCAAAAAGTGCTAAGTGTAGATAAATGCAAAGTGACTGGAATAGATGTAAAATACATTAACTGTGATTATGGGATTAATAACTTTCCTTTATTGGAGTGAGTGCAGAAGGTGATTATCAGGGTGTGTTTAGGAATATAGCCAAACCAGTTTCCCCAGTACTGAGTGCAGATTGTATGAGTATCAGCCTGTGAGTCATCCAGAGAATTTTTTTCTTCTGAAGAAGGGTCTAGACCTGAAACGTCAGCCTTCCTGCTCCTCTGAT
>NC_063356.1:21431211-21441514 GCF_021869965.1 Rhincodon typus
AAGGCTGACATTTCAGGCCTAGGCCCGAAACGTCAGCCTTCCTGCTCCTCTGATGCTGCTTGGCCTGCTGTGTTCATCCAGCTCTACACCTTGTTATCTAACATCCTGGTAAATCTCCTCTGCACCCTCTCCAGTGCAATCACATTCGCCCCCCCATGCGAGGTTATGTGAGCAGCTGAACTCAAATGAAACACAGATGGCAACAGTGGATACAGTGTTCTAGAGTAGATTGCGTTTTCACAGAAGTGTCAGAAAAACCAAAAGCCAGGAGCCACAACAGAAAAGTCCTGAGACGACTTCTTGAATATTAGAAATCAAAGACTTGCCAGAAGTGAGGAGAATGAAGAGTACTCTGAAGTGGCAGTATGTCTGTGCCTACTCCTTTCATAGCTCTTCAATGCTGTTGAAGCACTAATACAGGTGCACAGGAGCTATGGAAGGCTTGCTTCCACAAGTATGGAACATTTTCAGGACTGCATTAAAAGCAGCAACAGCTCCAGCTCAGTACTTTCTTATACACAGTGAATGGATGCATTGTGGATGGTGTCCTGAGCAAACAAGTTCTTGATGAAAACTAACCAGATTTTCAGTCAATCCTAGCAGCACTCAATTTGGTTCTAAGTGAAAACATATTGAAAGCAGCCAGTATAATGAGTGGTCTTAGTAGCTAGAGGAATTCCGAGACTCCTTCATTGATGTTTTGTATAGATTGGCCTGTTCACGCAGTTATGGTAGGATGAGCTTCTTCAACATAGAATAGTAATTTGAGTGTTCGACTACATGCCATCTGACTTTTTACAGTCTAATGAAGACTTAACATTAGAGAGACAGTTTAGCATTAAAGTCAGGCAAAGCCAAATGTGCAAAACTCGGATCTGATTTAGCACAACTCCAAAGCTCAGTCCAAGTTGGCTTGCCCCAATGATGGCCAACCTGCCTGATAGGAAGCCTGCCAAAGTTAAGGAAAATGCAAAAGACAGTATTTTGAAATGGTGGCATTGTGGTGCAAGACGACATAGAATTGTCCAGCACAGGCTGCACAATGCTTTCACTGTAGCAGAATCAGCCATTTCCAGCAAATCAATAATTCAACATCAACTCTTGAGATAAAAGTGGTCTCTGAATGATGGAGAATCCAGCAAACTGAAGAAGCAGGAAATGTGAAAAGTTATACACTTTCTTGAACATTATTGAACTGGAGCAGGAATTGATGATCTGAATCAGATTTTAGTCATCAGTCTTAAAAAATTTTATTCACGATTCAGGAGAAACAGTTACAGTACTGTCTGACACTTTAGAATTGTTTGACACCATATGCTTTCAGTCACCAAACATCGGGATCCAGGGTCTTGGAGACCAGAGCCTTCCAGTTAATGGTGTTTTTATAGAACAGTTCTCAACAATGGCAGTTATTAATGAGTCTATTTATGCTTTATTGAATCAGAACAGATCCTTGCTGAGCTGGCAAGCTTGTGTACAACTAGGTCTTCTACAGCTGGTACAACAGAATCCATGCCAGGTATGACATTCCATGCTGAGATGATGCCTGTATTCCCTTTTGTGAGGAATTATCTCAGTCTTTCCAGAAGGATGTGCTTTTGTCAGAAGATTTAACACTGTTTTCTGAGCGTTGACCACAGTTTTTCCAAATATCCTATCAATCAAATCTTCTTTCAAGAAGTATCTCTGTTTTTCCAGATGTTTGATCCATGTCAAGATACTCCTTCTTCAGTCATGATTGAAGAGGGTTAGCCTGTTTCTTTAGAAGGTCCTCGGCAGGAGGCACTTCCAGTGGGTGAATGAGAGCATTTTGGGCCCTGTTTGGCATTTCAACAAGAAATTCTTATGATCTCTGACACACTTTAATGTAGTTGATCAAGATACCTGTAATATTCTTCCAGATCACTGTGAGTAAAATTCTTCACCTACTCTTATGGAATGCAAGTTTTATGTGACAAATAATATTAAGGAGAAGCACTACATGTGGCTATTAAATATGTGATGGAAGTACAAGATAGTACAAGATGAGCCACAATGATCTTTCAATCAGCAGCAAACAGAGTGACCCAGTTGGGGTTGTACAGGATCACAGAAAGCATTAGGCTGTGCACATGCCAGAAAGTTCTTCAGCAATACTGGAGTATGAGAATAACGTTCTAGTTTTCTTTGAAAGGCCAGAAGGTTCTTTACCTTTGTCTAGCTTTCTAGTGACAGTTATAAACAATACTGATGAAGTTCATCGCATATTGTTCTCCTCCAGAGTGGTTCACAACAACTACAGACATGGTCACAGCAATCCTAACAGCAACATCTTCCAGAACAAGGTAAAGTATCTGCAAAAATCTTCATCAATAATTTGCAATCCTTGTGCGAGACTTCAAACTCAGGTTCTGTCTACCCTCATGCATGGTCTTTTGAATGGCAAACATTACACAAAGTCTGATAGTTATTAAAGTTTGTGTTAAAGATTCATTTCAATTTAGCGTTTGTACAAAGTGCTTTTTGCAGTTTTAAATCTGCAGATTCTACAGAACAAATGTACAACTAGTTGGATAAAAACCGAAAGAACTGCAGATACTGTAAATCTGTGAGAAAGCATCAAATTTAATTACAAGTTACCCCATATCATGGTGAATGCAAACCAACCACTGTTAAAATAAAACTTAGAACTATTAGTTCAGAGCAGTTGTTGAAAAGGAATAGTGGTATTTATAGGTTCTGGTCAGTATATATGGGAACTGAAGATTGGAACTGGTGCTTATCAACAACAATCCTAACATTGAATCTGCAGAACACGTGTTGCACAATAGGAAATCACTTCAAAGGCAGGGAGAAAATTGCAAATTAGTCTTTATCTTTTATAAATAGAAAATGCACTGAGAAGACAGAAGAACTTATTACTGACGACACATCACAGATTTCATTCATCAAGAAGATCATCAAAGTGACTATGTTTGTGACATTGCTATTTTCTGACCATTTTTGCACAGAAAGGTTTTGGAGCATTGACTTTTACATCAAGTCTTTTAAAGCCTAGTAGTGTATTTAAACCAATCTTTGTTTAATTCTGATTAGCTTCTTAGTTTATTACACTCCATATATGCTGGCATTAGTTTTAGCTCCTTGCTTGTAAAAATGATTTACATTTATATAGGGTACTTACAGCACATTTCATGACCTCAGGACATCCTAAAATGTTTTACAGCCAATGAAATAATTTATTTGAAGTATAGTCACTGTTGTTATGTCAGGAACGTAGCAGTCAATTTGGCACAGCAAGCTCCCATAAGCAGAAGTGTAATCATGACCAGATAATCTCTGTGCGATGGTGATTGAGCAATAATTATTGATCAGGACAGCAAGAATAACTTTCCAGCTTTTCTTCAATACATACAATGGGACTTTTTATTTCCACCTTGGGATCTTAATTTGACATGGAATCTGAAAAACAGCACCTACAACAATGCAGCACTCTTGCAGCACTGCACTACAGTGGGACTTCAACCCACAACCTCTTAGACTAATGCAAGGGTACTTACAACTGAGGCTTTTATTGTCAATGAAAAACAATTTATTGATCTGTCTTGGCAATCGATAGCACCCCACATCCCATCGTGTTGGAGGGTCCTTGATTTTTCTCAGGAAGCTAAAACTCACAGGAAAAGCCTGACAGGCTGTTGAAGCAGTAAACTGTGAGGCAGGCATGAAGTGAGATATTCAGAGGACAAACATGAAACAAATTGCAAACCTGTTCAAACACAGGCAGCTGGGATCACTTTTTGAAAGGCTGAGGCAGCACACGTGGAATTCTGTAAACTAAATAAGAAAATGTGAGATATAAATATTTAACGCAGCCACAGTGTTGGGTCAGAGATGACAGAGTGTTCCTAGCATCATGTCACCGATGTACAGAGGCTGCTCTAAGTGAATTATGGTACCATCATGACTGGGAAAGAACACCAGTAACTCACTGTCACCGGTTGAGATATCGCTTATAATTCCATCCTTCTTCAGAAGATGGAAGATGTGATATTGTTGTTCCCTCTACAAATACACTGTTGTGAGTTATACCAGAGCTGTTGTGCTATTCCAGTAATTTAATAAGTCATGGTATGAACCCTGTACAACACAAACCAAGGGCCCAATGCTTGTTCTCCATTCTAACAAACATTCCTGACAATTGATCTTGTCAGTGCTTCTCACTGAGTGAATGCTCTGTTGTCTCAATTAGCAAACCTCACAAGTCGAAGCCTGCACACACGCACATAGCCTGAAGGCACCACTACTCAGCTCAGTTCTTGTGAAGGCTCAATCTTTCTGCAGCTTGCAACTACACACACCAACACAAAAATTGCAATTGATCATGAAGGAGTGAGATCATTACATGGCACTTTACAGGCAAGAAAGTACGGCCGCAGTCACAGGGCTATTGACCCAGAATAGCCTGTTTGCTAATAAGACTGTGCTAAATATCTTCTTGTGTAAAAGCAATATGTTTGTGAAATTCGTCCACCTTCAAGTTAATGTGAGAGGTGAAGGGGCCTATTTGTAACATGGAGATTGTCTTACCATCTGCAATCTTCCTAATTATAGATTTTTCTTCTTCACTATAATGTCTTGAGGAAAGTTTAGGAACAAATTACTTAGGTTAACACATGTCCCTTACCCCCTTCTGTGTTCCCAATGGAAAGCAAGCTGGGGGAGGTGTGCCGGTTAAAATTAGGGGTGGGGGGGGAGGAATCTTATCAACCTTTAGTTTCTAACCTTCCTTCTCTTCTGTTCTACTTGCTCTTCCTCACATTTTTAACAGCAATAAACCTATCACTTTTCACCTCTGAATAGAATCCTTATAATGTGAAAACAGGCCATTCAGGCCAACAAGCCCACACCGACTCTCCAAACAGCAACACATGCAGACCCATCCCCTCTACCTTTCCCTGTAACCCTGCATTTCCCATGGCTAACACACCTTACCGGTGGTGGGGGTGGAGGTATTGGGTTGTTGCAGTTCTCTGGAAATTACAAAAGACTGAGGGATATTGGGCAGGGTGTCAAGAGTCCACTAGAAAGGAGGGGTAGGATGAGCATTGATCTGGGATAGGGTGTAAAGATTGCTGGGGCTTTGAAAGATTGAGAGTGTGAATTCGATGACCTCAGCACTAGCTATTGGGTCCAGTTGCTGAACTAAAGCCTGAGGAAAAGTCTCACCTAAATATTATATCCTCAGATCTGTCTCCTCAAAGGGCTTACATCTCAAATCTCTCCAAGTAGACACGTTAGGTGGGATTTCACCCAATTACCTATTTCACCTTCTCTCAACAGTACCTTTCCACCCACAACCCCGTGTTGTCCATTGTGGGGTAAGGGGTTAAAATCGTCACCATCCAGTACTGGTGTCTCTAAGGAAAGAAAATTGTGATGTATTCATCCATTCACAGAACTGCACTGGTCAGGTTCACCTGCAGAAAACCTGCTACATTGTACAATATCACCCAGAAACATAAACTTGAAATCCTACTTTTAAAAATGTCTTTGCCAAGGAATATGCTACAAAACGTGGTCTGAAGAAATCTCCTCAGAAGTCATTAATAATAAAAACAAAGTTAGACCAGCCCTAAAAATTCTCAGTTTTACCTTATCTTTAGGGCCAAATTTACCCTAAACCTGCCTTTGATAGAATTGTGGAGGAATTGTGCATCATGTTATAACACACCGAATGAGGCTCCGTAGGTTGGTGTCTGAGCTGTGAGTCCAGGACTTGAACTTGGAAATCTAAGGCAACACTTCAGTGCAATTCTGAGGTAGTGCTGTACTGTCAGAGGTGCTAACTTTCTGTTGAGCTGTTCATTCAAGGTTTGGTCTGCTCTCTTGACTGGTTGTAAAGGACTCCTTGACACTATTTCAAAGATTTTAGCAAAGATTTGTAGCTCAGGGTGTGGGTGGTGAGATTGCTGACTTGCTCGCCAAGCTGGGTTGTTTTCGTTCAGACATTTTGTCACCATGCTAGGTAACATCAAGCCAAACATAGACCCGCACGGGAATTCCTAGAGGCATGGTTCTCAACCCAAAATGCAATCAACAAACATATAGAATTGGACCCTGTATACAAACCCATACAGAACAAAACCAGAAATGACACCACTCACCATAACAGACTGGACAGTCTGAATTCCAAGTGGAGCAGAACAACATCGCTTCATCGGAGGCCTCACTGATGATGTTACCTAGCACGATGACAAAACATCTGAACAAAAACAAGCCAGCTCGGTGAGCAAGTCAACAACCTCACTATTTCAAAGAAGATCAGTGAAGTTAATCCCAGTTCAAAGGCAAAATGCTGCAGGTGCAGGAAGTCTGAAAAAAACAAAGACAGTATCTGCAAAGGGAAACAGAGTTAATGATTCAGGTCAATGAACTTTCACCAGAACTGAAGATAAATGGAAATGTAAATGGTTTTAAGTCAGAAGAAGCGGGTATGGAACAGGAAGAACAAAGGAGAAGGTTAGTAATAGGGTGGAGACCAGGGGAGATTAAAAAACTTTTTATGATGTCCAACAGCAGATTATTGACAGAAAGGCCAGTAACCAGTGAACGGAGATCTAATATAGTTGGAAGGAGAATCTGAGGTGACATGAAGAAAATAAATCACTGAATTCCTACAGTCTAAAGTGGAATAATGACTGTCTGGCCATCAGAAATTCTGTGTCAAAATTAATGAAATTTTCCTGTTCATGTAGTGAAAGCAAGAAATGATACTCATACAGTCAACAATGAACTGGGCAAAGAGATGTGAGAGAGGCTAGTGCTGACCAAGTGAATTTCCCATCAATCCCACATAAAAAGCAGACTTAATAGGTCACATAGCAACACCTTTCATTTGTTTCTAACCTTTTTTTCATTTAATCACCCAGTTCAGAGATATTATTACACACCTCTGTAGCAGGTGGGGCTTGAACCTGGGCCTCCCAGTCCACAGTAGGGAACCTACCACTGCACCACAAAAGCCAGAAACACATATCTATTTTTTGCCAGAAATACTTGCCCCAACTCCAAAATGACTGTTGTGAGCAAATGTTCTCCAGGCACATGCTGTTTTCTCTGATCACCTTTCTAATAGCTGCACAGAGGCTGGTATCCCATCACCAAGTCATCTTTTATTTATTTGTGCACAGTACACCGGCTGTGGCCAGCCAGCTCGGAGTCAGTCCCTGACTTGAGGAAATTCTTAATCCCCTGTTTATTTTTTTAAATCCCCTGTCTATATCTTTTTTTGTTAGCCCCAAGCTACTGATGCAGTAAGTGCGTATTTTTTTCCCCACAGTACCTGCGTTGAGTGTATGTAAGTGCAGGGACTCAGTAAAGACACCATTTGCAAAAAGACTTTATTCAATATTTCCACCACCAGGAAAACACCCATGTGGCCAAGGAACCAGTAACAAGCAAAGCCCGATAAGGGCAATGCTGATGTGAAAAGAAAGTGAAGGGTGAAGGTGGGCGTTAAATCAGAGTTGGAGGTGGCAATGGCTTTCTATTTGGAGGAAATGATTGAAGTTGTTAGTGTGTCATGAAATTGTTTGTGATTTGTCTTCTCCTGACTTCAGATTTGCCCATTTGTATTTTGTCTCTCCTCCTTCCTCTTTTCACAGCTTAAAAATTCTTGACTTTGCAGTTCTAATGGAAGGTTATCAGCCTGAATGGTTATCTCTCTTTATCTTAATAGCAGGTGCTGCCCAATCTGCTGAGTTTTCCAGCTTCTTTAAAGAAAGATATTTTTTCTAGTTCTCGCAGGGTGTTCTGGTCTATATCAATCCCTCTTTCAATGTCACACCCACACACACACACAATTCAGATTATCTGGAACAAAAACTAGACAAGCTCAACAGGTCTGGCAGCATGTGTGAAGGAAAAATCAGAGTTAATGTTTCGGGTCTGGTGACCCTTCCTCAGAACTGATGGTAGCTGGGAAAACACTGGTTTGTATGCAGAAAATAGGGAGGGGGTTGAGTTAGGGAATAAATGATAGGATAGAGCCCAAAGAGAGAGAAGATCAGTTGGACAGAAAAATGAGTTGATAATGATCTGGCTGGGAGAATGGATAGTTGTTAATGGGGACTGTTAGTGACTAACAACAGGGGGTGTGTAATGGCAGGCTATGTGGTAACAAGGCCTGGTGTGTGGGATGGGAGAGTTTAGGCCTTAAAATTATTGAACTCATATAGAGTCCAGAGGGCTGCAGAGTCCCCAAGTGGAAAATGAGGTGCTGTTCTTCCAGCTTTCGCTGGAACACTGCAGCAAGCCAGATACAGACATGTTGGTCAGGGAACAGGGTGGTGTGTTAAAAGTGGCAGGCAACAGGTAGTTCAGGGTCTTTTTTGCAAGCAGAATGTAGATGTTCCGCGAAGCGGTCGCCAAGTCTACACTTCATTTCCCCAGTGTAGAGGAGACTACATTGTGAGCAGCGAATGCAGTAGACTAGATTCTGGGAAGTGCAGGTGAAGTGTTGCTTCACTGGAAGGCATGTTTGCAGATTATCTGGAACCCAAAATGTTAACTCAGCTTTCTCTCTCTACATATGCTGCCAGACCAGCTGGGTTTCTCCAGCAATTACTGCTTTTTTTCTTTCAGATCTGCAGCCTCCTATTTTCGCAGATTAACTGGTCATTGAGGCGACTTGCTGTACGCAAACTGTCTGTTGGATATTGCCCATTTCAACGGGAAGTATAATTCAGAACCTTGGTTGTGAAGTGCTTTGGGAGGGTTGGTTGTTGAAGTCTAAACGGAAGTCCGTCACTTTTTAACTGTACTGCGGGGCCAGAGTTTTACAGAGGACTGTTCTTCCATTAAGGGGAGAGAGAGAGGGAAGGAAGGGTTTCGACCTGAAACGTCAGTTTTCCTGTTCCTCTGATGCTGCCTGGTCTGCTGTGCTCCTCCAGCTCCATACTGTGTTATCTCTGACCCCAGCACTTAGGCGTGGGAAGAGGCTCAGAAGGAGGGAACTTCAACATTAGTCCTTCGCTGACTATCCACCCTCGGGTGTCATGCAAGCAGGCAACTTTTTTTTTAAAGATGGTTACTTTTGCTTTTCCTCTATTACGGAAAATAACCAAACCCACTGCGGCGAGCTTATTAAAAAAAAGACACAAAGCAATTAGTGTAGAATCAGCGTCGACTTTATAATTACAGGGAGCGAGCGTAGTTACTGACACAGTTCTCTGTTGGGAGGGTGGGACGTTGTTGTTAAGCAAGTTCCACAACGTGAAGGATCAGGCTGCTACGTCGGGGCTGACTGGGTTTCACTCTGCAGAATGTAGACTCCGCCCCGAGTTTCTAACCCACTCACTGGGTCAGGGAACTCATGCAAGTCATCATCCACATCTTAGCCGTAGCTCTGACTGCCCAGAACGGAGGCTTTCAGGCACCTGGAGACCACACCGACTCAAGTCTCTTCTCAGGTGTACACTCCCCACTCCCAAAGGCTTTCTGACGAGTGAATCCGAAGCTAGCTGAACTCAGAGGTACTTTTATATATTTCCGGAACTTTTTAACATTTCCTTTTGAGCCAAAGCGTGGGTTTTGAGCAAAGGACCAGATCTGACTGCAAGCTGTGGCTCACGTTGGAAGGATGAAAGCTTTAGTGTTCAGTCCTGAACTTGGTGGGCTTGTTGTGACCGGTTTTTTTTGTCTAAACAACTTGTCGATACAGTAAACACTAGCAGAATGGTACATAAGTGTAAGTCAGGTTTTCACACTGTGCTGAAGGTATTCTGACAGCAAATTATTATGAGTTCCTCCAGCATAGTCTCATTCTTATAAATGAGGACGGTTTCCGGGCTTGCTTTATCTGTGGATCAGATGACGATTTTCTGAAAATGTTCTTTACAAAAAACTTTTCATTTAAGCTCTGTTTCAAAGAAGTAACAGAGGACGTTTGTTGAAGACAGTTTACGGTGAATTGTTGGTACTTTAACCGAACTAATGAAGAAAAGCTACAAGTCTACTTTTTAACATGGAGAAGTGTGTGCTTATAGATAGTGACCACGCCAGTTCTGACACTAGCAACTTGAGGTCTTATCGCTGGTCCATTTCGTTGGTTATCGATGATGAGCAAAATTGAGCTGAGGGGCAGGGAAATACCTTCTGTGACATGATCATTTCACCAAGAAAGTTGTTGTGAATAAAACAGTTTATTTTTATGCACGAAGGGGTAGTAGGAACTGATGATGCTGGAGAATCTGAGATAACAAGGTGTAGAGCTGGATGAACACAGCAGGCCAGGCAGCATCAGAGGAGCAGGAAAGCTGAC
>NC_063356.1:21442014-21468402 GCF_021869965.1 Rhincodon typus
TCTGTTAAAACCACCTGGGGAGGCTGAAAAGAATGCCTTTTATTTACCCTTCATTTAGTTTAGTTCTCTACTCAACAGCTTCTGAAGGTGTCAGGTGGATCAATAATGCGTCTCCTACGACTGTTCTTTGTAAGCAGGTTGATGTGATGTGATCCATAGTTCAGGATTCTTAGCCTCAGTTGCATTTGAGGTTGATCCTCAACTTTCACTTTTGGTGTGAGTGGGCACATTGTCCCTGGTCAGTGGGCATTGGGTAGAGCACTGTCCTCTGTCACTGAGGGAGCACGAAGCTGGTTTCCTTGGCTGCCGAGTCAGTGACTAGAGGGGTCTCTTCTTTTATTAGACACTGCAGATAGCTTACGATTCTCTGTTCTAGGAGAATGGGTTAAATATTAGCTGCTGTTTAGCAGATTGGCTGGTGCAATTTGAAGTGTTTCCCTGATTGATTTCTCCAAGTCTTCATGAATGGAAGAGTGAGAAACCACTCACAAATGAAGTGACTGGAGCAGCCCTTTACCCTTTCTCTTGGCAACATTTAGCCACTGGCCAGGGTCTACGTGTGGCTGCTACAGGGCTATGAGGCAGTCCTGCACTCTGCAGAACAGACAAGGGCCATTATTACAATGCACAATGTTCTGGTTGTGCTTCAGCTAGTTTCTGGATCAGCTCCATCTTGGATACTATTGATTTCTGGGTATCAGATAAATAATCAAGTTGAATCTTTATGCCTTTCAGTCATTGGATCTTCTCCCGTGACTTGCATAAAACTTGGTTTCCAGTGGCAGGATAATATTGCTCCACCAACAGAATATGCCATTGAGGACTAGAATAATTTGACTAAGGAATCTGATGAAATCAGCTAAGTAACATAATTCATTCTGGGCTTATGGTCTATTTAAATATTTAGAAATCATATGGGTAAAGTCACTATTGCCCCAGAGAATCATAGGGTTTGCTCTCTCATTAGAGAGAGAAGACTGTAATGGTTTAACCCGAGGGTCACTGCACCTCAGGCGATGAGTGAGGTTGAGAATGCAGAATCTCCATGGGAACGTCAACTGGTGCAGAAATTGAACCCACACTATTGGTACCACTCTGCATCACAAACCATCCATCCAGCCTACTGGTTTTTGGGATGATACGTCAATACAACATTGGCTTTAGTCATCTGGTAATACAGAACTTGAGTCTGCTGAAAAAAAGACACGTCTTGACAAAGCTTTTCATCTTGCACTCAATTAGGACAATTTGTAAGAATACCAACGTAGAGGGAAAACAACTTTCGGAGAGTAGAGTACTGACTGATTCAAAGGGGACTTTGATTGGGAGAGACATTGCCATAAGCTAGACGATAACTGACAGTTAACTGCAATGCTTCATTTAAATTCTAAACTGGACAAGTTGACTGATTGGTTATGGCATTGCTCTGAGAAATGAACCAGAGAGTAGCTGTCACCTATTTTGCCGAGTTGAAACAGGTACAGTGTGTGTATCAGTCTGAAGAAGGGTCCTGACCGGAAACGTTAGCTTTCCTACTCCTCTGATGCTGCCTGACCTGCTGTGTTCCTCCAGCTCCACACTGTGTTGAGCCTGACTCCAGCATCTGCAGCTCTTGATATCTTACAGCGTGTGTATATTTTCTTTCTGTCTGCACACAGAACAGGGCCCCATGTATTTTTTTTGTAGTTTCCAGTGTGTGCACATGCTTCACAATGTGAGCTTGACTAATAATCCAAAATGAGTTGTCAGCATATATTTTTCACTGTATATCACACAAACCCAAAAGCCTATCACTTTTGTCTCTGAAAAGTGTCCTGTCTACCTCTCAGTATCCTAATAGTAACTGTTTGACCAATGGATGAAGCTAACTGCTTCTTAGTGCTACTGGGCAGTAATAACTTAAGTAGTGTTCATCACTAACAAGATGTTGCAGTAAACCTGTGATCTATGTGGAAGCGTAAGACATCTTCAAGCTGGGTAGAAATGCCGGAATTCCTTGTTTTGGGCCAGTGGAAATTTATTCACAATAAAAATAAGGTAAATGCATGGATTTTTTTATGCTTGTAATTTTTATTAACTTGAAACTCTAATTGCATTTCAGATAATAGTTCCAGATTTAGGAGACTTTAGACCAAGAAAGTTAACCCTTAATTGCAATTCCTTCATTTTATGGCTAACACACACAGACACACACACACAGACACAGACACAGACACACGAAAAACTTTAACTTACTCTTTTTCAGTAATGGATAACCTACTAAATATTGATAGGTGACATTAATAGGTGCAGAAAAGTTTATCAGCTCCCTGAAGTTCTGCACATTCCTCTCTGAATACAACTGTTGTACAGCTATTTCTTTGGCCAATCTCTTTTCTTCTTCTTCCTGAAAGACAAATGTAAACAACCATAAACTGCACTTCCAATAAAAAAAATCAGATAATTACTAAAGACATATTCTTTAGTAATCCCTGCTTTACAAGTCCATCTAGCAATCTTAGCATTTTCACACATCCGGAGTGAAAAGACTCTTTAAAGTAGGGGTGCTCGACAATGGACAAGTTAACCATCTTGTTCTATATTTTTAAAAATGCAGAAATATTTATTTTATGTATGAAGGTGTCATGGTCAAAACAACTAAGAGACGACGTCTGCAGGAACTCTCTTTATGGCAATCATGTTTTAATGTGAATTGACAGGGATTTCTCCCCGCCACCCAGTGTTTTCCAGCATGCCCATATAAATGCATGTTTTTCATTTACAAAGTACTCACATTTTAGACATTTCAAAATGCATTTATAAAGGGATAAAGGTGGGAACATGGGAGTGGGCTTGCTGTAATTTATATTCAAAATACAGTTATTGAGTTAAATGTTGCTCTCAATGGATTCAATTTATAGAATAGCATGGCTGAGCGTATGGCAAGTGGTTAGAATATTTCAATAATCATTCACACCCATTCTGATTGAGTTAGTTCAATTGATTTATACTCAATGGTGCAGTTGCCATGGCAACTTGAAGAATTCCACCTATGGCAATAATTTTAAAAACTATAGATGAGAAGCATTGTTCATATTTAGTCCTGGTTTAATAATGGCGATAGGGAAGAGCTCGGTATTAAAATACAGTAATATTTAAAGTGAACATTCTGTCTACTGTACTGGAACGTCTTGTTGTTTAGTGCAGTCAGATCAAGTGTTGAGGGAAAGAAAGTGTGCAATTGCTATCTTAGTTCAGGGATAAGCATACTGCAAAATAAAACAGTTGCTTGATTTGGCATTAAATTAATTTTACTTGAGAGTAAGGGTGGCACAGTGGCTCAGTGGTTAGCATTGCTGCTGCAAAGTGCCAGGGACCCGGGTTCAATTCCAGGTTCAGGCAACGATCTGTGTGGAGTTTGTACATTCACCCGCTGTCTGCGTGGGTTTCCTCCCATAGTCCAAAGATGTGCAGGTTGGGTGGATTAGCCATGCTAAATTGCCCACAGTGTCCCAAGATGCACAGGCTGGATAGATTAGCTATGGGAAATGTTTGGGTTACAGGGATAGGGTGGGATACTGTTTGGAGGGTCAGAGTGGACTTGATGGGCCAACTAGCCTGCTTCCACACTCTAGGGATTCTATGTTCATCGGCCCTGCCTATGAAAAGATTTGAGAAATATTTGAACAGGGTCGTGCAAGTTTATGGGTACTGATTGGTAGTGTCATATGCCTTGAATTGCACTACCTCTGGGTTGATATGGGTAGTGAGAACTGGAGTCAGAGTCACAGCATCTGCTCACAGGATGAATCTGCACGAATATCCGTGGTCCACTCAATATTTGCAACAAGCCCCTTGTGCCCTTCAACTATATGTCCAATTCACTACTTTTGAAGAGTAACAATGGGCAAAAATGGCAGCCAATGAACAAACAACATAGTTTTAACCAGGAAATAAGACCAATATGGTGTATATGCACCTACTAAGATACTCAATACCATCCAGGTCAAAACATCCCACTTGAGCAAAATTGGTTCCATAACCATAAAATGAGATCAATGACAAATTGATGTTTCTTTCTTGATAGCAATAGTTGAATGAAAAGCAATATTATGGATTTTCGGTAACTACCTGACCAAGGATAAGGCTCTAGTTTAGCATTGCGACTGAAAGATGACACCTCAGACAATGCAGCACCCTCTTATCAATGCAATGAAGTGTCAGAACTTAGTTATGAATCATAGAATCCCTACTGTGTGGAAACAGGCCCTTCGGCCTAACAAGTCCAGTCCGACCCTCAGTGCATTCCACCCAGACCCATCCCTTACTCTACACATCCCTGGACACTATAGGCAATTTAGCATGGCCAATCCACCTCGTCTGAACATGTTTGGACTGTGGGAGGAAACCAGAGCACCTGAAGGAAACCCATGCAGACACAGACAGTCGCCCAAGAGTAGAATTGAACCCGGGTCCCTGGCCCTGTGAGGCAGCAGTGCTAACCACTGAGCCACCGTGCGACCCTGCAATTATGCCCAGTTTCAGGATTCTATCATCATCCATGAACAAAATAATATATCTGGCTCATTATCACATTTGACTGGCAAGTCTGGTAAAGTATTATAGAAGTGAATGACCTTCCTGTATAGAGAGCAGGATTCATTCATTGATGGCTGAGTTAAAAATTCAAGATGACAAGACTTAAAATAAACATCCAGTATCCTGCGGATTACCACTGCTCAAAAAACGAACTGGACCAAACATATGATTACTCTGGCTGCAACATCACATCAGGGGCTGCGCATTCTATCGTAAGGAACTCACCATATGACTTCCCAAAGCCTGATCAGCATCTGTAAGATGCAAGTTAGGAGTGTGATGGAATATTTTCCACTTGTCTGGATGGGTGAAACTCCAACAAGCCACAAAGGCTTGAGACACCGTCCAGGACAAAGCAGCCTATTTGATTGGCACCGCATTCCCTCTCTCCATCACCAATACTGCAGCAGTAATGTGTGCCATCTACAAGATACAGTGCAGTAATTCATCAAGGCTCCTTTGACAGTGCCTTTCAAACCTACAAACTATCATCTCAAAGAAAGAGGCAACAGATTTTTGGGAACACCACATGAAAAGTCCTCTCCAAGTCCCACATGATCTTGACTTGGAACTGCATCACTATTCCAGTGCCAGAAACCTGCAATTCCCTCCCCAATAGCAGAGCAGTGCACAAATACCACTTAGACTGCAGCTGTTCAAAGAAGGTTACTCACCATCACTTTCTCAAGGACAATTAAGGATGGGCAATTAATGCTAGTCTTCTCAGAGATGCTCAAATTCCATGAAAGAAGAATTTTTAAAAAAAGTAATTTGGAAATCACTGTAAAAGTGAGACACATAGCTTTGTTCTTTCATCTGTTTGCCTTTGGCAATTTATATCATCATTGCAGGGAGAATACCATCCACCAGAGGGACCAAGTTAATACAAATTGACAGTAATTGCTGAACATGAATTTCCTCCTGTGCCTCAGTCACAATATGACAAGAAATACATTTTTACACCATTTTGTAATTTGCTTTTGGTTCTACCTTCCACCTGTAACAGTGACAACACTTCAAAACCATCCTGTACATTGAGATATAATCCCAACTGATGGAATTACTAGACAAGTCAGATCCCAGAATTAAATGTGGCTTGATAGATTAGATCATATTGGGTTTGGGTGGTTCATTAGCACGATGACTAGTCACCAAGATATATTCAGATGAGGCTACAGATTTTCTCTAACACGATAAGTTTATTAAACAACATAAATTAAAACAAACAAGTTAACTAAATAAATAGAAGTTAGAATGATATCAAAATACATAGCAAAATAAAGTATCAATCTATCTTCCAATACTATCCATGAAATACTTTCAAGTCCAGAGGGAGATTACATCACATCTCAACACTTTAGGGGTCTACTTAAATGACTTTTGCCCAGGTTCTTTCCTGTGCACTGCGAAGACAACTTGATGAATCCTTTCCAAATTTCACAAATCTGAAACCCTGAGCTTTCTCAGTTCTGATAGATTTTGCAACTAGATTGTCTTAGCTTGGACGTTTCACAAATTAAACCCTTCTGTTGAGGTAACTTACTCCCGAATTAACTACCCTGAATCCTTCTAGATGAGCTCATCTTGCTTCTAAACTCTACACTGGTAAATTTTGAACTGAATTTTTAAAAAGACTCACACAAACCTAGATTCTCTGACCTGAAGAAAATGCTTAAATGTTCACTCTGTCGTAAACACCATAGTACCAACATCTTTCCATGAACACAACATTGATTCATAGCTCTATTACAGATACACACACTGTATAATATATAAATATTTTGCTCACTGCTGGGATGTGGACATCAATGTCTGGGTCAATATTATTGCTAGTGAACTGCCTTCTTGAACCACTGCAGCCCATTTGGTTAGGTAGACCCACAATACTGTTAGAGAGGGAGTTCCATGATTTTGACCAGCAATACTGAAGGAACAGTGACATATTGAAAATACACCTTAAGATTACATTCTAGAAGTTTTGCCTTCTACTTGTTTTGAGTCTTGGGACCCTATTTTACGCCACAGGCGTTTCTTAAAGCCACGATGAAAGATTACATGAATGTGAACTCAAGGGAAAGTACAATTTGGAAACAATTGCCTGTATTATTAATTTATAGAACATAGAACAGTCCAGCACAGTACAGACCCTTTGGCCCATGATGTTGTGCCGACCTATTATCCTACTAAGATCAATCTATCCTGCATACCCTACATTTTACTATCCTCCATGTGCCTATTCAAGAGTCGCTTAAAAGTCTCTAAAATTATCTTACTCCACAACCACCACCGGCAGCGCATTCCATGCTCCCACCACTCTGTGTGAATAACCTACCTCTGACATCTCCCCTATACCTTCCTCCAATCACCTTAAAATTATGCCCCCTCGTAAAAGTCACTTTTGCACTGGGAAAAAGTCTCCGACTATCCACTCTATCTATGCCTCTCGTCATCTTGTACACCTCTATCAAGTCACCTCTCATCCTTCTTTGCTCCAATGAAAAAAGCCCTAGCTCTCTCAACCTTTCCTCCTAAGACCTGCCCTCCAGTCCAGGCAGCATCCTGGTAAATCTCCTCTCTAAAGCTTCCACATCTTTCCTATAATGAGGCGACCAGAACTTAGCACAATATTCCAAGTGTGGTCTAACCAGAGTTTTAATGGGGCTGCAGCATAACCTCGCGGATCTTAAACTCAATTCCCCTGCCAATGAAAGCCAACACACCATACGCCTTCTTTATAACTTGGGTAGCGACTTTGAGGGATCTATGGATGTGGACCCCAAGATCCCTCTGTTCCTCCACACTGCCGAGAATCCTGCCATTAACCCTGTATTCTGCATTCAAATTCGACCTTCCAAAATGAATCACTTCACACTTTTCTGGGTTGAATTCCATCTGCCACTTCTTTGCCCAGCTCTGCATCCTGTCAATGTCCCACTGCAACCTACAACAGCCCTCCACACTATCCACAACTCCACCAACCTTCATGTCATCAGTAGACTTACTAACCCACCCTTCCACTTCCTCATCCAAGTCATTTATAAAGATCACAAAGAGCAGTGGCCCCAGAACAGATCCCTGCGGAACATCACTGGTCACCAAGCTCCAGTCTGAATACTTTCCATCTACTACCATCCTCTGACTTCTATTGGACAGCCAGTTTTGTATCCAAACAGCCAAATTTCCCTGAATGCCATGCCTCCTTACTTTCTGAAAGAGCCTACCACGTGGAGCCTTATCGAATGCTTTGCTAAAATCCATATACACCACATCCACTGCTCTACCTTTATCGATGTGTTTTGTCACATCCTCAAAGAATTCAATAAGGCTTGTGAGGCATGACCTGCCCCTCACAAAGCCATGCTGACTATTTCTAATCAAACTGTGCTTTTCCAAATAATCATAAATACTATCTCTCAGAATCCTCTCAAATAATTTGCCCACCACAGAAGTAAGACTGACCAGTCTGTAACTTCCAGGATTATCCCTATCCCCTTTCTTGAACAAAGGAATGACATTTAACACCCTCCAATCTTCTGGTCCTACTCCAGTGGACAGTGAGGACCCAAAGATCATTGCCAAAGGGGCAGCAATCTCTTCCATCACTTCTCGTAGCAACCTTGGGTATATCCCATCTGGCCCAGGGGACTTATCTATCCTCATATTTTTCAAAATTTCTAGCACATCTTCCTTCCTAACATCAACCTGTTTCAGCATATCTGCTTGTTTCATGCTGTCTTCACAAACGTCAAGGTCCCTCTCACTGGTGAATACTGAAGCAAAGTATTCATTAAGGACTTCCCCTACCTCTTCTGACTCCACGCACAAGTTCCCTCCACTATCCCTGATTGGCCCTACCCTCACTCTGGCCATCCTCTTGTTCCTCACGTAAGCATAGAACGCCTTGGGGTTTTCCTTGACCCTACCCACCAAGGTTTTCTCATGCCCCCTTCTACCTGTCCTAAGTCCTTCCTTCCTGGCTACCTTGTAGACCTTCAGAGCCCTGTCCGATCCTTGCTTCCTCAACCTTAAGTAAACTTCCTTTTTCCTCTTGACTAGGTGCTCCACATGTTTTGTCATCGAAGGTTCCTTCACCTTACCATCCTTTCCTTGCCTCAGTGAGACAAACCTATCCAGCACTTGTAGCAACTGCTCCCTAAACATCCTCCACATTTCTGTCGTGCATTTCCCCGAGAACATCTGATCCCAATTGGTGCTCCGTAGTTCTTGCCTAATAGCATTATAATTCCCCCTCCTACAATTAAATACTTTCCCATACCGTCTGCTCCTATCCCTCTCCATGACTATAGCAAAGGTCAGGGAGTTGTGATCACTATCTCCGAAATGCTCTCCCACCGAGAGATCTAACACTTGGCCTGGTTCGTTGCCGAGCACCAAATCCAATATGACCTCCCCTCTAGTCGGCCTATCTACATATTGAGTCAGAAATCCTTCCTGGACACACCTGACAAAATCTGCTCCATCTAAACTATTTGCACTTAGGAGGTTCCAGTCTATATTAGGGAAGTTGAAGTCACCCATGACAACAACCCTATTACTTCTGCACCTTTCCAAAATCTGCCTCCCAATCTGTTCCTCAGAGTCTCTGTTGCTATTGGGGGGTCTATAGAAAACTCCCAATAAAGTGACTGCTCCTTTCCTGTTTCTGCCTTCCACCCATACTGACTCAGTAGACAAACCCTCCTCCACAACCTCCCTTTCTGCAGCTGTGATACCATCCCTGATTAGCAATGCCACTCCCCCACCTCTTTTACCTCCCTCCCTATTTCTTTTGAAACATCTATACCCGGGAACATCCAACAACCATTCCTGTCCTGGTGTTATCCAAGTCTCTGTAATGGCCACAACATCGTAGTTCCAAGTACTGATCTATGCTCTAAATTCATCATCCTTATTCCTGACACTTCGTGCACTGAAGTAGATCCACCTCAACCCGTCGCACTGATTGCCACTTTGCCCTATCAACTGCTTATCCTTCCTCACAGATTCTCTGCTTGCTCTATCTGCCTTTACACCGGTTAACCCATCCTCTGATCTGTAGCTCCAGTTCCCATCCCCCTGCCAAACTAGTTTAAACCCTCCTGAAGAGCTCTAGCTAACCCCTTGCCCAGGATATTGGTGCCCCTCCAGTTCAGGTGCAACCTGTCCTTCCTGTACAGGTCCCACCTTCCCCAGAAGGTAACCCAATGATCCACAAACCTGAAGCTCTCCCTCCTACAGCAGCTCTGTAGCCACGTGTTCAGCTGCACTTGCTCTCTGTTTCTGCCTCACTAGCCCATGGCACTGGTAGCAATCCTGAGATTACTACTCTGCTCGTCCTGGCTTTCAGCTTCCGTCCTAACTCCCGATATTCACTTTTCAGGTCCTCATCCCGTTTCCTAGCTATTTAAATTGAAAACCTGCGATCATCAGGGCTGATCCAGGAATTGAACCAGGGACCTCTCGCACATCCGCGATCTACAACCCCCAAAGCGAGAATCATACCCCTAGACCAACGAGCCATTGCCAAATGTCTTCATTATTTATCAAGTATAGATTTTTCTCTTATATTTCAAGGTCCTTGTGGCTTTATAGGAGTTTTCTTAGTGAAAGCTCCATTTAGACATGGGAACATACATAACTGAAGACATCAGTCTGTCAGGATGTCACCAAGTCAGGACAGTGTGTGACTGGAGGCAAACTTGCAGGTGGTGGTGTTCACATGTATCTGTTGCCCTTGTCCTTTGTGTGGTAGAGGTTGCAGGTTTGCAAGTTTAAAATCAGGGATATACAAAAGGCATGAATGGCGAGAGATTATTGAGGTAGGAAGGGATAAAGTAATCAGTTCCCTATTCATAGAATCACTACACTGTGGAAACAGGCCTTTTGGCCCAACAAGTCCACACCGACCTGCAGAGCATCCCACCCAGACCTATCCCCCTATAACCTCCCCTCCCACCCAATCTATTGATGGGGATAGTTTATAAGCTACAGAGAAAGTACATATTTCCATAAAGTTGCAATTTTGCTGCATCTGTAATATCAGGAGCTGCTAGAAATAAGTGGCTTTCACTTAAAGATACATGACGGTGGTCCTGTTTCTGTATTGAGTTGCAGACAAGTTATTTTAATGATATCTTTGATGACTGGCAAATTTAATCTGAACATTTTTCCACGTTGTGAATAATGTCAAGTTCCCCAGCCTCTCGAAGAAAATAGCTCTTTCTGATTATCATTAGAATTAAAGACTTCAGAACATAGATGTCAACAGGAAAGTTTATGTTTGGAATCAATGAAAGAATGTGGCGAACTTGACAGACATTGATCTGTTCCACACGGTGGTATAAATTGTTGAATTGAACACACATGAAAAATCCCCATTGTCACTTGTTGTGAAAGTGCTTACTGAGTCACACCTGGCACACAACCAACAAGTTTGCCAAAAACCTGATGCAAAGTGGACTCCCATCACACTGTACCACAGGGAATACTTACCAATATGCTCCCTTCATCCTTCATACAGAGGTACATCAAAAGACAAAAAAACAGGAAGGAACCAACCGTCGTCACTGATCGTTTCCAGTAGCATCTCATTGCAGCAGGATTTTTCCAAGCTGATCATGAGTCAGGGCTGCTTTCAGTCTCACTCTGAAAACAAAACGCAGAACACTTGTCAAATTGGATTTTGAATCTTCTGGTAAATAAGAGGCTGCATCATTTTGAAAGAAGGCTATGGTATTTTATAAAAGTCCAGTACACTTGGAGAGAGCATGAGGCTTTACTGTGATGGGCAACGTGCTCAAACAGCCAGTGAATATTTACTGCTGACATGTATGCATGAAGATTGAAAAATTGGACAGCATACCAGGGAGTGCCAAATCCAAGGACTCTTTCCACTCCTTCCACCAGTGTAATGAAGAAAGAAAAGAAGTGCTCCTTTTAAATAGGGAAAATCTTTATGACTTTGTGTGCTACTAAAGTTGAAAGAGTCTCTCCACAACCTGGGAAAAATGGAACATAACTAGCCAAAGGTATATTATTTAACTGATTTATGCCATTTTTTACAAATTGCCTGTTAGGTGACAAAATAAGCTGAGTGAGTAGGCACACCAGTCTCTTGTCCCAGTGACATTCTCCTTTCTGAGTCTTCCTTTAAAAAGAATCAAACCAAGCTGGTTCACACACATGGTGTGAGTTTCAACAGCATACTTATCTATGCAATTCTTTTGTAGCCTAATTGGTACACCATTTTGCGCTGATTTGCTTTATCAAAATGTACCTTATTTTGTATCAAATTACTAACGTAGCTTTTGCAATATTGGGCCCTAAATTAGAAACAAAACTTCAAGCTATTAATTTATCTGAAAGTATTCCAAATGTTGTGTAAAGGGATGTGATAACCCGATATAATCTTGAGCATATCAAAGATTCTTTGAACCAAAAACCCTTGCACACTGGAACCCTTTTAATGCAATTGTGCTTGACATAATTTCCTTTCTATTCTCTTCTATTTTAAGCTAGCTGATTGATAGTATGGGCAGGTGTAACTGCAGAGGCTGTTATCTCTAAAGTATTAGAGGCATTGTCACCAACCTAGAGAGAAGAGAATATCTATGAAGTGAGCTCATTCTATCTTCTACACTCAGGAGGCTGGTGACAGGTACATTTCATACTTTCCAGTCTTTACACAGGTGAATTGTGTGAACCCCATGAAGTTACAACTTTGCTTGCAGTATTGTGCCCACAGTGTATACTTTGCATCATAATCAGCCCATGATTTGACTCTATTCTTGTGCTTGTTCAATGACTTCTCATTAGTCATTCTTCTTGTCCCAATTAATATGTCAGTATGTGTCTGCAACACAATAACTCAAACACCTCCAGTTTAACTGCATCAGGAACTACAAAATATCTGGAGCAAATTTTAAGCACAAAGCTGTTTTTGAAACTTTCCATTATAGAAAAAGCTTCCTGACAGTAAGAGCTCATTTCAACGACAGGGACTGGAAATTGTGCAATTAATTGTCAAGATTGGAGGAGTGAGACCATCAGCTGCAAGGACTAGAATCAACTGCTTTCCAATTTTGACAACTGCAGATAGCTGCACTAAAGTAAACCCAGCAAAATAAAACTCAAACTTATCAAACAGATGCACACACATCTGACGGAAACTGACCCAGTCTTCAAGTTATTTTCAAATAATTTTTGTATTATTAATTATTGTATTAGCAGATTTTTGTAACGTTTGAATGGTTTCTTGTTTTAAATGATTATCAGAGTCTCATACTGAACCATTTATACTACCAAAAAATGTTAAAATCGTTAACATGAAGTCGCAAAATGGTAAATGAACTACCCAATGTGATTTTAAGGTAGCTGCCTTGACTCTGTAGCCGTGCTGCCCCTCTCTAATTCAAAACTTTGTGGATTCAAACTTCAGTTTATGCATGTAATCTAGGCTAATGCATTACTGACACCTTGGTCTTCTGGATGAGACATTTACGCTCTTAGGGGGATATGAAAAATCCTATAGTACATTTTGAAGACAACTAGCAAATTTCCCTAGGCCAGCATATATCAAGTAACACTACTAAATCTATTCAGCTACTGTCTTCATCATTGTGGAACCTTGCTGTGCACCAACTGGCCATCACATCTCGTTGACCCTGGTTCAGAAACACTTAATTGGCTGTGTAGTACTTTGCTGTTTCAAAGTATTATTGAACCGCACTAACCATCTCTGAAATGCAATCTTTTGTCGCTGCAGAGCTGGAGAAACAAATTTGATGTTACATTTAGTATCCAGTGAAGAATCGGGAAAAATGAGCCAGTGTTCCAGCTTCTGATTCTCACTGTTCTATGTCTGGGTTCCGTTGAACCTAAAGTGATGGTGTAGAGGCTCAGTGGTTATCACTGCTGCCTCACAGCACCAGGGACCCAGGTTTGATTCCAGTGTCAGGTGACTGTCTGTGTGGACTTTGCACATTCTCCCTGTGCCTGCATGTGTTTCCTAGGGGTGCTCCAGTTTCCTTCCGCTGTCCAAAGAAGTGCAGGTTAGGTGAATTGGCCATGCTAAATTGCCTGTGGTGTGCAGGGATGTGCAGGCTAGGTGGGTTAGCCATTGGAAATGCAGGATTATAGGATAGGAGTGTGGGTCTGGGTTGGATGCTTTTTGGAGGGTCGGTGATGACTTGATGGGCCAAATGGCCTGTTTCCACACAATAGGGATTCTATGATTTTAAGTGCTACAGTGTGCATGAGGATAGTCATCATTTCAGTCTAACTTTGGTCTTATTGAGCAAACAATAGGAAGTTTAGGACATTACTGTAACCATTTACAGATTAACAAATATGACCAACATTAGTACAGAGTGTGTTAAGAGCAAACTAGCCTCAGGTCTGTCTCCTGCCAGCTCCTTCTTTACTCTGATCAAGTCCCCATGGCATCACAATAATGGGTGGTGTTTACTGCACTGTATCAATTATTAATCTTTTCACACCCATATACAACAGCGACCCTTCTGACAAAATGTACACGTGCTTACACAGTACTAGAAACAGGACATGGCTTGGAAAAAACTGACCAAACCGTGTTGGCCTGTATATTGTATCTTCTTTAATTGTTCTAGCAGAAATAGTGCATAGGGTCTTGTATTTTGTGAATGGAATGCATATGATTCAAGAGATATTTTTTCAATAGTAAAAAATATAATTTTCAGCATCTGGAAGAATTTATACCTCTTCAGGCTGCCAGTTTAAATACTAATCTTTTCAGAATCTTGCTTCAAGAATTCGCTGATATTGTTGAAGTCCAACCAGCCACATAGATAATCATTATGCAGTTTTTAAATACTTAGAGAACAGCCTAGAGCCAATTGTACAGTCAGTGATGGAAAGAGAACTGTAAACTCCACAACTTTCACATGCCATCTAAGCGAAAAAATACTCACTAATCTCCCATAACATTACTGCTGAATTTACCACAAAGGAACCTCATTCTCAACTGCTCCCATTGCCTGGGGAGTGGTGACCCATAGGTTAAACTACTATCAGCCATCTCACTTCAATGAAAGAGAAACCCATGGTCCAAGAGAACTATGGCAAGTTCAGATTGTGACAGCTACAATACAACAGCATTTTACGTGGCTTGTTCCCTTTAGGCTACCTGTGGGGAAAAGCCAATATTAGGCACAACCTTCTGGTAATTGTAACTCCTATTAACCTTACTGCTGATATAACAGCTCAAAAATGAATTGGCCTCTTGAGAAGTTGGCACTCAATTGTAGCACAGATGCTAGGGAACTTGGGAAAATAAATATTGGTGTCTTGAAGAGAGTCCACATTACCTAAGAGGTGATATGCTGGAAGTCTTAAAATGCATTAAGGTAGATAAATCCCCAGGATCTGATGAAGTGCATCCAGGACTTTCTGGGAGACTAGGGAGGAAATTGCGGGGCACCTAGCAGAGATATTTGGATCTCTAAGGTTTTGGAGTAGATTTGTAGCTTGGGTTGTGGACATTGTGGTTGGTTGGCTCACTGAGCTGGTTCATTGTTGTTCCGCAGACGTTTCATTAACCTGCTGGGTAACATCATCATCATCACCATCAACAAACACATAGAACTCGACCCCATTATAAACCACTGCGAAGGAAAACCGGAAGTGAGGTGATCCAGCTCAACGGACTCCAGAGGTTAAAAACCAGGGGGGAAAACACAACGGCGCTTCATTGGAGGCTGCACTGATGATGTTACCCAGCAGGGTAATGAAACATCTACAGAACAACAATGAACCAGTTCAGCGAGCCAACCAACCACAGGAGATATTTGGATCATTGACAGCCATGGGTGAGGTGCTCGAAGATTGGAGGGTTGCTAGTGTTGTGCCATTATTTAAGAAAGGCCGCAGGGAAATGCCTGGGAACCATAGACTGGTCAGCATAATGTCTGTAGTGGGTAAATTGTTAGAGGTGATTCTGAGAGACAGGATCTATAGGTATTTGGAGACACAAGGAATCATTTGTGAGTCAGCAAGGCTTTGTGCATGGGAAATTGGGGCTCACAAATTTGATTGGACTTTTCTGAAGAGGTGACCAAGGAAGTATATGAGGACGTGCGGTAGACATTGTCTATGTGGACTTTAGCAAGGCCTTTGACAGGTATCCAGGAAGAGTTAGAAAATTGGATACAAAATTGATTTGAAGGTAGAAGGTAGAGTCTTGTTTTTCAAACTGGAGGCCTGTGACCAGCGGTGTGCCACAGGGATTGGTGCTGGGTCCACTGTTATTCATCATTTATATAAATGATTTTGATGAGAATTTAGGAGGTATAGCAAGTAAGTTTGTGGATGACACCAAGATTGGTGGTATTGTGGACAGTGAAGGTTATCTGGGAATACAGCGAGATCTTGATCAACTGGGCCGGTGGGATGAGGAATGGCAGATGGAGTTTAATTTAGATTAATGCAAGGTGTTGCATTTTGGTAGATCAAACCAGGGCAGGACTTACACAGCCAATGGTAGGGCCCTGGGGAGTGTTATAGAACAAAGAGATCTAGGGGTGCAGGTTCATAGCTCCTTGAAAGTGGAGTCACAGGTAGACAGGGTGGTGAAGAAGGCTTTCAATATGCTTGCTTTCATTGGTCAGAACATTAAGTATAGGCATTGGGATGTCTTGATGCAGCTGTAAAAGATGTTGGTAAGGTCATACTCAGGAGTACTGCATGCTGTTTGACTGCTCTGCAATAAAAAGGATATTATTACTCTAGAAAGAGTGCAGAAAAGATTTACTAGGGGATGCTACCTGGACAGGGATGTTTGAGTTATAAGGAGAGGTTGGATAGGCTGAGACTGTTTTCTCTGGAGCGTACAAGACTGAGGGGTGACCTTTTAGAGAATTATAAAATCATGAGAGGCATTAATAAGGTAGATAGCCAACAGCTTTTCCCCCATGGTAGGGGAGTCTAAAACTAGAGGGCATAGGTTTAAGGTGACAGGGGATAGGTACAAAAGGGTCCAGAGGGGCAATTTTTTCACACAAAGGGTGGCGACTGTCTGGAACAGGCTGCCAGAGGCAGTGGTGGAGGTGAGTACGGTTTTGTCATTTCAGAAACATTTGGACAGGTACATGAATGGGATAGGTATAGAGGGATATGGACCAAACACAGACAAAATGGGTCAAGTTTACTTGGAAAAAGTGGGGGGCTTGAGTAAGTTGGGCCAAACGGCCTGTTTGCATGCTGTAAACCTCTATGACTCTAAAGTGAAGGAATCTGCAAGAGAAACCCAGTTTTAACCAACAACACATTGTATTTTTATATTCAAAGACTTCTGGGCTCCAAAATGTCATTATTCCGTCAAATGAAAATTCAAAAAATACAAGTCTGAGCTCACCTGGAGTGTAGTTTGTTCAGACTGAAGAGACATACATCGATGAATTGGTTGAAAGCGCGTGCTGATTTACTACCCTTTCAAATACAACATTTTGTAAAATGAATACAGGTTACCTCAAGGATCTGGTCAGCATGACTACTGGCCTGCAGCGGCTTGGAGCTGCAAAGGCTGCTCAATAGGGCATTAATACTTGGAGTGAACCTGGTACAAAAGATCTTCAACTAGACAACTCACAAGTACTTGGTCACATATAGGCTGCAGGAATAATTCTCCAAAAACCTGTGAAAATTTATGCAAAGGAACCGTCAAAGGGCATGTACAAGGTATACAAAGTACATCTTTTTACACAAAGCAGAATTCCCTATTGTAGCGATAAATCCTCTCTCCATATAAATCAGTGCAGACCAATAAAGTCACATGTTTCAATTTTCTGACCTTTAAAACCATTGGGAGACATATTCTAGTCCGATTACCAGAGAGCCTACAACCACATAATTACTTCTATTAACATGGTGGCTCTCTTGTGATGCTGCAGACACACATTGCCATGGATAAGATATATATTAGGTATAAAATTTTCCTATCCAAGAAGGGCCTTAAAAAGGACAGGGCTTTTTATGAATTGTAAATTAGAAACACAAACAAAGAGCCCCAAGGTCATGATTTCTGCTCTATAATGAAGAGGGAAGTGCACAGCCAGGGAGCAGACGGATTCTATAAAGAGAAAATATCAAATCATTCTCTCAGGTGGATCTCCAAAGTGGGTAATAGTGGGTGAAATCAGGGCTCAAAGTATATCCTTGCTGCTTCATCATGGCCATAGCTCCTGGCTGGGATGCATTTCAAAACGTCAAGCAACAAACAGGATGCGTCGTCAACACAATTGTTTTCTTTGGCAAAATGGTTTTTGATCTTGTATAAGTGACATGGTTTGGAAGTCATCTCATCTACTTTAAAAGTAATGGCAAATGCGAATAGACAGAAGTGCACCAGATTCCATCAGAAGACCCACTGAAACAGCTGCAAGTCAACTATACTACCAAGGTAATAAACAATGATGTCTTGAATATAGGAGGAGAATGACATTAACTAAGCTGTTCAAACTTGCCCAATAACCTCCTGGAAATTCAAATATAAGGAGCCTCTCAGGTTACTAAGAAACTTCTACTTTCAAGACATTAAACTACAACAAAAATCAACACATCTAATTAAACTACATGCCTGCCATTAAAGAACAATGGAGATAATTATACATTGTAATTCTATTGCTTTTCTCTAAATCTGTATCTACATAATGTGTTCTGATATTATTTGAGAGTCAAACAAGTTAGACAGTATATCTTCAAACCTTCTAGGGCAGGTGTAGGATATTAAGTGGCTTCTTTATTTAAAATCTAAATAAAGCTTGAAATTACTGCAATTGGGACAATCACTCTGAAAGTAAGAAAATACACACAACTTACATGCAAAACAGTTTAAAAAGAACCAAATTTTATGACAAAAAGTAGACAGAAATATTAAAACTTTTGTTCAACCCATTAAGGTCATTTCAATTTTCTGCTTTCCATTGGTTTGGAATATTTGGGCCCAATTTTATTCTAAATCAAGTTGATACAACAGAGAAGTTAACATAACCTTGGGGGCTTAAAAATACATAAGAAGCTAGCATGTGGAAAGTTATTTGATGGCTTGGGTGGATTTGAATGCTTTAAATGTAGCCTGTGTGCTGCTAGGCGTTAAGAAGTCATAGTTGCTATGGTAACAGTTGATGTCATTCAAACTTCAGATTGCGTCGTTGACTGATATGGTTTTCCTTCTGTGTTCAGGTAGAGATACATATGAAAGGGAGGGAGAGAAAATAAAAGCTAGCAGCTGGAAAAATACTGAACTATTTCTGCCTGTCACATGTTTACCATCTTGCCAAATGCTCCTATTGTCACAATCAGTCTTGTTTTGTACACTGCAATAATTTTGATATGTGCTCCATCTTTTATTTCCTCCACATTTTCTATTTCCACATTTGTACTAACATGAATGAAATGGTTTCCTCACAATTACAGGAACTTGGGTAAATTAAAAATGCAAGGTCAAATGTGTTCTACTTCTCTATTTTTTTGGGACTTTGAATGTATTCTGACTTATCTCCACTGATTTCCTTATGTCTCTCTGCCTGCTGCTTCTATTCTGCTTCACTGGTTAGTATTGATATCACATTATAAAACCCATCATACTGCTGACATCCCCTTGTATTTTTCATGAAACATTACTTCTGTGTCAGGTGTTTCAATGGATATATGCCTCACACCATTGTCAGTGAATTGAATGAAAACAGACATTCATTCATAGATTTCGCAAGTTAAGATCACCACTTTACATCGGGCCATTTGATTTAAACACCAGCTGTCTTCAGAAAGGAAAACTGAAGACTAAACAAAAAAAAATTGGTACTTGTCGTCCTTATCAGTAGATTGCAAATTTCTGTGCAACAGGGAGTCTTTGTTATTACTTCCTTTCTTTTCATTTCATAACGTCTTTACCCTTACAGTTTATTTTACTTAAATGGTCCCGAATAGAGAGGGAAAATAAAATAGCTCTATACAACCTTAGTTGTCCCAAAGTGCTTTTAAGCTAAATGAAACATTTATTGAAGTGAAGTGAGGAACCCTGGTAGTTAATGTGCATCCAGCTAGGTACCACAGCAATGTAATAATATCATTTTAGAATGGTTTCAGCATAGGAGACCATACAGCCCACATCATGTTTGTGTTGACTCTTTCCAAGAATCATTTAGTTCCATTGCTACATCTTTTCCCCCCACAGTTCTGGGAATTTTGGTGCTGATCCAATTTCCTTTTGAAAGCCACAAAGGACTCTACTTCCTCTCAGGCAGTACATTTCAGATCATAACTACATGCTGTAAAAAGGTGTTGCCTCAGGCTGGATGGTACACCAAGGCTGGGCTTCCCATTCTTCATTCTAAATGTCTTTTCCTTAGCCAGCTTGCCATGGCCTAATTTTCCAAACAATAGTTCTTTAATTTTTATAAAGCAAGACTTCCGATCATCTCTGGGATTAAGTCTCATCTCCAACCAGAGAGTGCCACACCAGGATCAATGGCTACTACCGATATTGCAGAAGACGATGATGATATGAAAGTTGGTGTGAGGATAAATAGTGAGAAGGATAGCCTTTGGTTACAGGAGGATATAGACAGCTGGTCAGACGGGCTGATAAGTGGCAAATGGAATTCAATCTGAATAAGTGTGAGGTGATGTACTTGGGCAGGGCAAACAAGGCAAGGGAATACATGATAAAAGGTAGGAGCTTGAGAAGCACAGAGGGTCAGAGTGATCTTGGTAGACCAAGTACTAGGACAAATAGATAAAGTGTCAGTGTGTGGAATGAAAAGATGTTGTCTATCGGAGATGCCCTCAGCAGTCAAATAGCTGATCAAAGCACTCAGATGAATGGAATCAGAGAATGACTAGATTGGGAGGCACGTTATGTCAGCACAGACCTTCAGAAGAGGAGAAGCCCAGTGAAAAGGTAGATTATGGGTTGTAATGATCAGCGCTCTCCCCCTCTCAGCGTTAATAGTTGAATAAAAACACTATGAATAATTCTCTAAAACACAGTTTGCCTCATGTATTGTCTGGAAAAAGGGATCGTTCAGAAGTGTACCCCCTGTTAAAGAAGACTAATTAGAGCTCTCCTCAGTAAAAACTCAATTTTCAATCAATTATGGCATGTTACTGGCATTCATAATAAGACACAAGATGAAATGTGTAATTTATAAAAATTTGGTACATCGCTGCAAAATGCTTATTTCCTCACCATGTAAGAGAAAACCCTCAGTCAGACCTTCCATTTCTCTATGGGCTGGGGCATTGTACAATGTAAGTAATTTTCAGGAGTTTAAGTTACACTACATTCCCACCAGGCAGCAGGTTTTGCATGGTCACTTGAACGAATAATACATCAACATTTGGGAAATATGACTAACTATCAAGAGGCAAACCAAAATCAGTTATTCAACAGGGATCCTTCCCTAGTGGATTGCTTCTTAAGTGTACTGTGTGGTAGTTGCCTTCAATTTTGCTCTGTGCTAAGTTAGCTGATCTGAGCCAGTACTGTTGCATTATTGCATGGACAGGTAGTGCACCTTCAAGCCAGTTACACATCACAACATGTGATATAAAAAGGTACCCACCTTGCCTTGTCACTCTTAGTGCAAGAGTCATTGTAGTGAGTTAAGTCAGTTACTTGTATGTAATGTATAGTAACATCAATTAGCACAGAAGTCAAAATATGTACATCTGTTATATTATAGCAATGTATATAGTTAACATTGTTAATAAGTGTCAAGATATCTGTCTCAAGAAGAACCCACTATGTTACGAGTACTTACAAATAAGGCAGCACTCATACTGGCAATTGTGTTAACACAAGTGCTAGATGTGAACAACAGGCATATTTTTGGCTGCAGTGTTCCTTCCCTATGAAGGGACTGGGCACAGAACAATTTCAAGACATCCTTCTCTGGTCATTCTTAAGTAACTTCTACTAGAAACCGTACATGCAATGCCCTGAAGTGAGGAGAAAATCATATTTAGCTGCGATGGTGCCTGTCCTCTTCAGCCCCAAGTGAAGCAGCCCAGGTTTACCTCCAAAGAACAGCTGTGTGAGTGAGCTCCTGGTGGGCACCTGTCACCTCTCCACATTGGTTGGCTGTGCAAATCTTACTTCTGCAAAATTGAAGGCCAGTGGGGGAGGAAAACAGAAAAAGGACACGTTCTATCATGTTTTTGGTGGGATATTTTGGTATAAGCCTCTCTATAAACTCTGTCACTCTCAATTGCTATCTACCACTCTCAGAACCTGGTCACTAAAGCAGGTTAGTTAACATCAAAGTACATTTAATACTATGTTGAGCACAGAATAAGAATTGGTTTGAAATTTTTATTTTGCATTAAAACCTTCACTGTAAGACGTCTATTTGACAGCAGCAGAGGAAACCCTATCTGCTGATTTCATCCTCTGTATAATGGAAATAACAGCTGGCTGAGTGAATGATTTATTGGAGATCTCACAGCATTATCAAGCAACATGTAGCAGAATTTTGCAAATACAATGCAGCAGCTTTCGAAGGCCACCTAGTGCTTTTATTGGAAAAAGCCATCTGTATGTCAAATAGAATATCAAGGGCATTCAATAGTAATATTACACCTTTATACAGATCAATGGCTAATTTTGATTCGTTTTGCATTATTGTGTTTTACAACAATCACAGACCATTCCCAGAAATACAACCAAGGGACTATTTCAACTTGCCCATTATGAAGGATAGAACATCAATCTTCTGTCTGTAAATTGTAATTTATTGGTCATTGGATCTGACATTTATAATATATCAGCCAAAAAACTTGAAACTGATGCAATGTACTCAAAATGACCGGTGCCACATTGGAAAAATCATAAATGAAACAAAATCGGCAATCCTATGATATAAATATATACATAAAATGTGCTTCGAGCAAGTATCATATCTGAAAGATGAACACATGTTCTACTCTCAATATACACTGATTGATCTGTAATCTGCTTTGAAATGTGTTCTCTATGATGTTGCATTCATTTTTTCCAAAAGCTGAAATGAAGTTCCTGATCAAGGTACACAGGGGTATTAATTCATCATATTTGCTCCGTTAGTACATTAGGAGGACACACACAATCTGATGTTATCCTTGAAGGCAACTGGATGATAATGTAACAACAGAATTTAGAGGAAATAATACCCATAATACCAATCCTATTGATCAATTAAAACATTAAATATTCAATTACCAAATATTTCAGGTTAATTATTATAGTCAATAAATAATTACTTTGTAAAATAACCTCTAACGTGAGTGACTCAGTTTGAACTGGTCTCTCAGGGTAAGGGAATATATGCAAAAATCTAAGTAGATTCTCGGCAGTTATTATGGTATTGGACCCAAGTCTGTCCCTTAATTGCAGTTTTGTTTTTCATTTCTAAAGTCGAGCATCTTTATAGATTTTGAATAAAAATGTCATGATTTATAATAACAAAAACAAATCAAATACTTTATGATCATCTATGTATGATTTAACCATGGGAAAGAAACGATATAAATTCAATTTTTTCAGCTCACTGAAACAAGTGACCAATCACTTTCATGTAAAATACTTCTTGAATATGCATCCCTTCATTGTCTGCTACTAATTATCTTTCATGAATGTCCTTGTCCATCCAGGAAAGATCTGCAAAAATTCTTGTCAAACCTAAAATAACACTGTTGTGTTCTGTCTCATAGTTAGTATTTTCGGGTACCTCGAAGACATTGTATCATTATCATACCATAGAATGTGACCTAAAGGTTTCATGCTCCATCCACCCCAAAGTGCTCCATCACTTGAAGTCTGAACAGCTACTGGAGGCATGCTCATTTCTGTAACTTAAAAACTAAATATCACTCCAGATACTTACGTTTCTGTGCATGTAATGTTTGTACATAATAGCAAGTTGTAATGAATGTCTGTTGGATTCTTCAGTACCATGATATCCAAGCCTAGTTTAATGTTACAAGGGGTAATATTAACATTGTCACATCAGGTAAAATACCCTGCTGAAAGCAAAACAACTCAACAACTAAAGGGTACTAAAGTGGAAAAGCAGAATTACTGAATGTCCATCTTAGCATTGATTCAACTTTAGGAAAGATGGTAAATTCACTGAGGGGGGTCATCATTGCACAAGTGCCAACATAGAACTTTAGAGAGTTGCTGTCAACTACACCTGCAGTGAATTGGAGGTTCATAGTCCAAATATACTTAACCAGGAAGATTAGAATATAAAATTCTTTAGATTTCCAAAATTAAATAAGGATTTGTTTTACAAAACAGCAACATTGTAATTGTATGTGTGTTACTGTAGGAATGAACTGCTTCACTTCTCAGTTTTGTAAATCTATATTCTAAAATAACTGTTACCAGAAACTTGAGGTTTATGGTAGATGTCTTACCAATTTGAATATATTAATTTCCCAATTTTGAGGGTGACTATTTCAATGACAGCTTCTAAGGCTATAAACTAACAAATACAAACAAACAAATTGAAGCAACAAGAATGAAGGAGCTCCCTTTACACTTCTATTTTACAATCTTCTGGCTGTTGAGTCATTACCTGAAAGTGCATCTCCATCTCAGTGCTGATTGCTTATTACTATATAAACTATGGCTGGATGATTGTTCAGTACTCTCAAGTTTGTACACCATATTCAGAACTGACTTGTTAGTATAACCTTTTCAATGCTTTACTTTATTAACCATGGCCTTTTTTTAAAATAAGAATAGCACATTTGTGCTTGAGTGTAATTTATACTTACCAAGGGTGCTTAATTAAACAGTTTAAATCCATAGGATCATGACTGATTGACTTTAACAAGATTTTCACACCATAACTTTTAACTTTGTTGTCAATCTTAGCCTTGAGTATGTTCAATGACTCAGCTTCAACTGCTGTGGAAAAAAATTCTCATGACTGATGATCTTTTGAGTGAAGAAACTCATTCTACATAGGAATATACCATTTAGGAGCAGAAGTAGGCCATTCATCCCCACAAATCTACACTGCTATTCAATACAATCATGGTCAATCTGATTATTTCACATTCCAGCCGACCCTGATGACCGTTCACCCTCTTCCTCCCCTCTGTCTTAACAGGGAGAGGCTATTTTTAAACTGTTCTAGATTTCTGCCACAAGAGGAATCATGTAAGCATTTATTTTGTCCAACTCTCTCAGTCTTACATGTCATGGGCTAATTACCTTTTGTATTAAATGCCTTTGGATGCAATCAGTGTCGTTGCGTTTATTCTCTAAAGTTAAAATCCCTGTTTAATGACAGGTTTGTTGAACCAACACACTGAATATTGGTAGATGTAATCTTTCAATTATGGAGGTTAAAAATGTAGAATATTTTTTAAATGGTAAGAGGTTAGAAAGTGTAGATGTGCAATGGGACCTGGGTGTCCACCATACTAGGTCACTGAAGGCTAACATGCAGAAGCAGCAAGCTACTAGGAAGACTGATAGAATATTAGCTTTTCTCACAAGGGATTAGAATACAGGAATAGTGAAGTCTTGTTTCAATTGTATAGGAACTTGGTTAGACTGCATCTGTAGTGCTGTCTGTTACCTTGGAAAGATATTATTGTTAGAGAAGGAGTGCAACAAAGATTCACTAGACTTGTTCCCAGGATGGGGGGATGGTCCTATGAAGAATGGTTGGGTAAATTGGACCTGTATTCTCTACAGTTTCAAAGAATCAGAAAGTGATCTCATTAAAACTTACAAAATACTTGAAGGGATAGACAAGGTAGATGCAGTAAAGATGTTCCCCTGGTTGGGGAGTCTAGAACCAGGGGCACAATTTGAAAATAAGGGGAATGCCATTTAGAACTGAGATAAGAACATTTTTTTAAAAGAAATAAACTTAGCAGATTGTGAATTTTCGGAATTCTTGACCCCAGAGGAATATGGAAGCTCAGGTTGTGAATATATTTAAAGTAGAAATTGATAGATTTTTGATTAACAGTGTGAAGAGTTATGGGGATTGTCTGTGTAAAAGGTACTCTAGTGTTCAATCATCCATTATCGTACCAAATGGCAGAGGGGCTCAATGGGCTGATTAGCCTACAAACCTGTTCCTTTGTTCCCATATTGACTAAACTGGCAAGAACTGCAGTATTTTTTTTCCCTGTGTCCTGTTTTTCACTATGCAATTCATTAGACCGTGGGATATTAGATGAAGTATTTAAAAGATTTAAAATGTACAGGCTGCAAAATGATGTATTATGCACGAAGGAGACTAGACAGGATCCTAATCATTCTAGTTGCAGAAAAATAATTAGTGTTTGTAAAGATTCAATTAACCACATAAATTTACCATTAATCATTCAAAAAACTATTGAAATGGAACACTGAACTTTGGACTAAGACTTAACCTGCTTTTTTAATTAAAAAGGAATGAAAATTCCTACCAAAAGGCTATGAATCCCTAAAAATTACATCAGGTTTTGCAGCATGGATATAGTTCAGTGAGACTATAATTTAGCCTCCCTTCCACTTTATTTCAGCTCTCTCATCAATATTATCCTGCTATCTTTTTCTTCATTTATCTACCTTCCCTGTAAATACTTTGTTGCTAATCATGTCATTTGAGATTTCCACAATCTTACACTCAGCATATCGTGATACTGTGATAATGCTTAATGTGGAAGAACAAGCAAGTACTCTTCCTTGAATCAGAGATAGTAGGAACTGCAGATGCTGGAGAATCCGAGACAACAAGGTGCAGGGCTGGATGAACACAGCAGGCCAAGCAGCATCATAGGAGCAGA
>NC_063356.1:21473402-21488937 GCF_021869965.1 Rhincodon typus
TTCGGGTCTGGACCCTTCTTCAGAAAATGGGTTCAGAAGAAGGTTCCAGAAGAAGGGTCCAGACCCGAGACATCAGTTTTCCTGCTCCTCTGATGCTGCCTGGCCTGCTGTGTTCCTCCAGCTCCACACCTTGTTATCTCAGACTCCAGCATCGGCAGTTCCTACTATCTATGAATAAATCAAGTTTGCTATAAATAGTGTGAGCAAGTTCATGCATTTGTTTTACTTCAGTAGTTATAAAGAAGATTTACATTAGACTTGAAACATTAACTTTGTTTCTCTCTCCACAGATGCTGCCAGACCTGATGTTCACCAGCACTTTCTGCTTTTTATTTCAGATTTTCAACATCTGCAGTTTTTTTGCTTTAACTTGTTTTATTCTTATACTTTTAGCTGAATGAATTTAAACTTTATAATAAAGTTATATCCGTCCCGAATCTGGCCTGAAACACAAAGACTGGCACACATGTTACAGGAAATGGGAGATGGAATTTAAGTGAAAATATCCACAAGAAAGAAAGAAAGAAATATGTTCTGATGTTGGTCATGAAGTTCTGGTGGGGTTGTGACCAAGTTCAGGCTGGAGACAGTCTCTTTTACTGCATTGTCTTTTTTCAAGAATTGATCCTATGGCACTTGAAGCTTCTTTTAGTTTTAAATTCTTTATCTCTGTGATGCATTCCAACTTATAAGAAAGATTGGGTTAGAACTTGAAAAAAAGATTTATTCAGAGAGAACTGGTTATTGTACCCTGCAGACAGCCTTGATGTAACCGCTTTGTAACGTTAGCTCTTCCCAGGAAGTACTTCAATCATAGAACAACTGAGCATTGGCACACAATGGAGGTACTTCATGTTAATTTAATAGTTTGGATCTTTATTGTGCAAGGCTGTCAAGATGTCATCAAAACAGAAAGGGAGTCATCAGCACCCTTTCTGCATTATGAGTTCCCTTTGTTTCAGGTACTTTCTGCAGATGTAGCTTATTGTCCTTAGGCATCTCCTAGATCATTCAAACAATAACAAGCATGAAATTCTGAAGAGTAGAAATGCCCAGACATGAGACGGATTCAATTGAACAACAGTCACATCCGACTCAAAATGTTCACAATTTCTCTCTCTACAGATGCTGCCAGACCTACAGAGTTTCTCCAGCACTCTTTTTTTAATTTCAGATTTCCATCCTCTGCAGTGTTTTACTTTTTATTATGCCAAGACATATCTTCTGTTAATCCAGAGAGATTTATGGAAACCAGGTCTCTCTTGTCAGTCAAGTAATCTCTTCAGCCACGTTAAAACATAGCATATTGGCTCATTTTAAAGTTAGTGTCTTTCGAACAAACAAGGGCCCGATTAATCGAATTAAAAGATGAATAGTCCATATTTTATAATCTTGTGACAACACATACTATCCATCCAGATCACAATTTTAATGGGCTCATTTCAAATCTTAGCATTGATCAGGAACCATAAGGGATCTCCCAATGTCCATGCACGATCTACAAATAAAAAACTAAAAGAAATGTGAATGCTGTAAATCTGAAACAAAAACTGAAGATGCTGGGAAAGCTCAGCAGGTCTGGCAGCATCTGTGAAGAAAAAATGGGTCCAGTGACCCTTTCTCAGAACTCAGAAATGTTTGGAGGAAGGGTCACCGGACTCGAAACATTAATTCTGATTTCTCTTCACAGATGCTGCCAGACCTGCTGGGCTTTTCCAGCAGTTTCTGATTTTGCTTCACCTTCTACAAATGTCCATTTTAACATCTTAGATTTCAAGTGGAATTGGCTACATTAATTAACCTGCAGAGAGAATGTCCAGCCACTATAATCCTGAACACTCATATAGGCACAAAGCCAATGGCAACAGCTCAGTGTGGCAACCGGATGATGTATATAGATCACTGGCATGGCAGAAGGACTCAAGAATTCACTTGAAACTTGCACCAAACTCTGATGGATGTTCTCCTCCTGATGCAGGGCAAACCCATGTTCAATGGACCAAACTGAGGGTGTGAGTCGTTCTGATTTTAAACTTGTCAGGCCATTACTGATAGTTGCTGTTTTCCGGACACTAGGGGAAATGGCCTATATCTCGGTCCCCTATTCAAAGTTACCAAGTAAAGAGAGAGTTTGTTTATTTAATTTCTAAACTCACAATTAAAGGTAAAAACACCAGTAAGAGAAAAACCTACCCAGTATCCATCTCCACACTGCCACAGCCCCCAACACACACACACACACACACACACACAGACACACACAGACACACACACATGCGAACGTACTCAAACCAAAACACGTTACACGATGGCCTACTGACTTATCCTTTACAGCTGGCACTGAATTGCTGTGCCTTTACTGCAATTCCTACTACTGATCTGCCATATTATTTTCTTTCTAATGGTAGACTGGTTCTCTATTTTCCAGAGAAACGTAAAAATTATGCTGCTTATTAAAATATCTGACAGTAACATATAGCACCAGTAATTGCCTGATAGTTATTTTAAGGGTAACAGTTAGTTTGGTGAATCTGTGACAATCCATATCCAATTAACCGGGTGATAAAGCTCTTGATATTCTGCTGGCTGCAGTTATGCTGTGGCATCTGTTAATTTCATTATGTTGTACCCACAGGAAGGGAGACAAAAGGCTCTTAACTTTGGATAAATCATCTCAATGCAGCATCATTTCCGCATCCTAGAGAGGCATTGATCTGTCAGTTTGTCAGGGCATTGACTGTCGTTCGTCACTACGGGGTGCACCTTGAATTTTATTTATCTGCTTTTCCATTTCTTTCCCCCCAATTTTCTTTTCACCCTTCAAACCTTGGGAAATAAGTAGCACTAGCAAAAGCTTATGGCAGCACATGCCTCTGAGCCAGATGTTCATGCTTCCCAAAACAGCAGCTCATCTTGGCTACCTCCCTTGGTGCTGCATTGACAGTATAATACACTATCAGGGGCACTGTTCTTTCAGGTGAGATGTTGGATTTAAAAACATCCCAGTGCACTACATTAGGAACAGTACTGGCAGTTCTGCCCAGTTTTCAGTCAACACTTCTGTCTCAACCATGACAAAAACAGATCAATATGTCAATATCACACTGTGGTTCCACAACCCTACTGTAAACAAATAGGTTGCTAAATCTCCCATCTTACACCAGAGGCCACATGTCAAAAACATTTAATTGACTATAGAGCGACATGGAACATCATGTCATTCATGACCCAGATAGTGCACTTCTCTTAGACCCATTTCCTTGGAAACTGGCCAGTGGAGTCTCAATCAAATAGCTACGTTTCTGAAGTTGAGACGTTGGGCATCAGCAGGTTCTTAAATTGAGAGGACAAATCATATCCAAAAGCCAATCTCACTTTGCCTGAACACCACCAATGCTACTGGAATTGGAATGGTCCACAAGGAGCTGATCAAACACCTCACTGAGCAGCTGACTACCTGTAAGCCTCACTGGATAGCAATCCTTAATGGAAATGGTGTCTGACAGATTCACTTCCCTCCACCTATTCATCACTTGCCCTTACAGTTAGGAGCAGCTAGCCCAGCCAAGACCAGGAGTCCAAGCCGAAACTTTTTGCTTCTAAATGGCTCAGTATTACAATCAGTTAATGGACTACCATATGAGTTGGTGGCAATGTCTTTGCACTTGATCTTACTGCAAACACTTCATTTTTCCACTCACACAGAACTTTGACCACATGTCCTACGTCATTTAATACACCAGTCTATCATGCCATCCACTACAAAACTACACTTGCATTTATTGGTCAATGCATTCAGTAAAGGAGTGAGAGGTCATATTGCAGCTGTACAGGACATTGGTTAGGCCACTGTGTTCTATTCTGGTCTGGAGTGGCAGAGGATGAGGGTTGACCTTATCGAAGTTTATAAAATCATGAGGGGCATGGATAGGGTGAATAGCCAATGTCATTTCCCCAGGATGGGGGAGTTCAAAACTAGAGGGCATAGGTTTAAGGTGAGATGGGCAAGATATAAAAGGGACCTAAGGGTCAACTCTTTCATGCAGAGGTGTAATGTACATGGAATGAGCTTCCAGAGGATGTGGTGGAGGCTGTTACAATTACAATATTTAAAAGGCATCTGGATGGGTATATGAATAGGAAGGGTTAAAAAGGATATTGGCCAAATGGTGGCAAATGGAACTAGATTAGGATATCTGGTCAGCAAGGATGAGCTGGATCGAAGGGTCTGTTTCCATGCTATACATCTCTATGGCTCTATGACACTATATGGCGTCATCCACAATGATTTTTAGCGAGACTGAAAACAGCTTTGCACAAAATTTCCCCAGGTGCTCTGCTTGTTTATCACTGGGCATATATTAACATTGATGAAATCTTGCAATAAGAAAACAATAAGCTTTAAAAGGCATTTATTGGATAAAGCAGTAACAGAGCAATGGAAGGATTCAAACTTGAACAACATAGCTATACTGTGTCTTTAACATTGTAAACCATCCTAAGGCATGCCGTAGGGTTATTATAAAACAAAACATGTGACACTGAGCCACGAAAGGGAATCCCAGAGCAGATGTTAACATTTTAAAGGGATGTTAAGAGATGTTTGAAAGGAGCAAAAAAAAGGTATGGACCCTAAGAGATTCAATGTGGAACTGCATAGGACCTAGGTAGCTGAAGGTATGGCACCAAACCACTAGAACAAAAGAAACAGGAACAGTAGACTAGAGTCTGTCTAGAGTCAGTCTGACTCAAGACTAACTAGAGTCAGTCAAGGTTTCTCTGCCATTCAATATGGTCATGGCTGATCTGCCCATTCCTCCTGCTGCTTGAATCGGCAAGATGCCAATAAACCGTTTATCCAAGCCTGAATGTATCCAATGATGGAGACATTACACATTACACATTACACCCTCTGCATGAAAGAGTTGACCCTTAGGTCCCTTTTATATCTTGCCCGTTTATCCAAGCCTGAATGTATTCAATGACGGAGACTTTACAGCCCTCTGGTGCACAGAGCTCATACAATTTACAATCCTTTAAGTGAAGAAATTACCCCTCATCTCAATCTTAGACAACTGGCACCTTCTCCTGATATTGTGCCCATTATTTTAGATTCCCTATCCAATGGAAACAATCTCTCAGCATCTACCCTATCAAGCTCCTTCAACACCCTGTGGACTGATGAGAATGGAGAAAGTTCCAAGAGGCCAGAAATAGAGAAACACATATCTCAGCACAATGCGGGACTGATGAACCCATTAAGAGGGATTCGAAAACGAGAATTTTGGTGTAGCTTAACCAGGAGCCACTGTAGGTGAGGGGAGACGTGGCTGATGGGTGAAGGGCACTTGGTTCAAGTAGAACCATGTTCAGCAGCATTTTGGATACTGTCAAGTTTTGGAAGGGTAGAATGTGGGGATACATGTTTTAGAATAGTTAAGTCTAGATGGAGCAAAAGGTTACATGAGGACAGAAGCAGCTGATGAGCTGAGACAGGGATCAAGTCAGGCGATGTTATGAAGGTGGAATATATAGACCATCTTAATAACTATTTGGATGAAGTTGAATGCATATTTCAGGATCGAAGATAACAGAAAGTTTGCACACCACAATTAGACTCTATCCCTATCCCTAGCAACTGTGATTGAGGAGTTTGTGGCAATAATTGAAGGCAATGGCTTCTGTCTATCCAATAATTAATTGAAGGAAATTCAGATAAAAGCAAGGCACATTCCTTTAAAGGAAAAAGCAAAACATCCAAAGCTAATATGCTCTAGATATATCAAAAATGTTTAAAAAGTTAAGCTAAAACTGAGAAAGGAAAGTTTGGACAAGTACTATAGGAGCAGAATTCTGTTGATAACCAGGAAATCGAGAAATACAGTTGAGAATTGAAGATAAAATGGGAGGAAGAAAAGAGGTTGTGAGAAACAATCTAAAGGCAAACCTAAACTAAAGGCTAAAACATATTACTGACAAGCTAGGAAAAAATGTCATTGTTATAGACAATTAGCTTATTACTGTTAGTGGAAACGTTGGCAGCACACCAAAGCATTCAGTCCAAAAATAGTGTGCTGCAGAATGGCTGCATGCCTCAGCATGAAAACCAACTTCACGTGAGATTAGAATAATTTAATATCAGCCTAGGCTTTCTTATTTGAGCATGTATTTTGGCTGCAGCAATTGGTTTATGAGCAGAAAGAGGACTGAAAATGGGATGAACTAACCAGAGAGCATGCTCCAACGCAGTAACAGCAGAGGCAGAGGTCACAAACTTTGAATCTTATTTGAATACAGGAGGCTAAGTGCAAGTGACTGCCATGGCCATCATAGCAACTTTTAACTGACTGTGGATCAGAAAGCCTTAGGAAAACTGAAGTTGATTAGAATTAAAGGAAAAATTCACTGCTCATTTTTAGGTACACCTAGCACAAAGATATGGATCTTGAAGCCCAATTATCTCAGCTCCAAAACATTGCTGAATGTGTTCTTCAGGGCAAGCTCCTAGCCCCGAGCACTTCAACTGCTTCACCAGTGACTTTTCCTTCAACACAAGATCAGAATTGCACAATGTTCAGTATCATTCATAAATCCTCAGATATTGATACAGTCCTTGCCAATATGCAGCATGACAAAAATAGAAATTGCTGGAAAAGCTCAGCTGGCACCATTTGTGGAGAGAAATCAGAGTCAATGTATGTGGGCCCAGTAACCCTTCCTCAGAACTGATGGTAGCTAGAAAGAAGTTGTTTTCTTTAAAAATGCAGATGATAGGGTGGGGGCAGGGCGTAAGGAATAAATGATAGGTAGAGATAGAGCCCAAAGAGAGAGGAGAACAGTTCAACAGACAAAGGAGTGAACAATGACCAGCCTGGGAGAATGAAGAGGCTATTGACTGGGACAATTAGTGGCAAACAAAGGGCTGTATGTAACAGCAGACCACGTGATAACAAGGCCTGGTGTTTGGGGGTTGGGGTAAGGACATGGGGAAAGGTGCCTCAAGCCCTGAAATTGTTGAACTCAATATTGAGTCCAGAGGCTGTAGAGTTCTAAAGCGGAAAATGAGGTGCTGTTCTTCCAGAGATGTTGGCTAGGGAACAAGTTGGTGTGTTGAAGTGGCAAGTGACTGGAAGCTCAGGGTCGTTTCTGTGGACAGAACATTGTTTCACCTCAAAGGTGTGTTTGGGCCCTAGGACACCGAGGAGGAAGGAAGTAAACAGGCAGGTGTTACAGCGGAAGGTGTCATGGGACTATGGGGGGAGGGGATATTTTGGGAGTGGAGGAGGAGTGGACCAGGATGTCCCAGAGGGAACAGGCCTTATGGAAGGCTGACAGGGGAGGGGAGGGGAATGTGTGCCTGGTGGTGGGATCTCACTGGAGGTGGTGGAAATGATGGCTAATGATCTGAGGATCTTCCATAATGCCAGATCATTAGCCTGTGAATGAAGAACTAACAGAGTTATGGACAAAATGAAATGGTGTAAGATGAAGCAAGCACTTTCTTTCAAAAAAGCTAGCACAATCATGATGGGCTGAATAGCTGCCTTCTGTTCTGTAAGTTTCTATCATTCAAAAAATGTCCTTCAATGCAAAGCAAACATTTGGGATTTATTTAGGAATTTCTCAGTCACATCCAATACAGCTGAAGTGAAGATTAACTTTTCCACTGTGTGTCATGTCTCCTTATGTGGCCTGCACTCAAAGTTTCTTTGATTATCCTCCAAATAGTGCCATAGGATATACTACCATATTAAAGATGCTACATAAACACAGTTGTTGTCCTTGTTGTAATATTGCACTGTATCACTTTGTTGGTGCTGAGTGTTGTCAACATGATGACGGTGTCAATGTTAAGTGCCTATGCCTGCATTGCTGGCTGTGCCATGCATGACGATATACAGAAAGATAATGATGATAGGCTTTTGATTGAGGTTGTGAGCAACAACAGGGTAGAGATACCAGCAGGAAGCCCAATGCACAGTGTATATGAGGGAGATAGCTTCAGAGACTCAGGTACATAATTCTTTGAAAACAGAGTGGTTAAGAAGACTTTTAGCTTGGTTGCCTTCACTGTTCAAAGCTGTGAGTATAGGAGTTAGGACATCATGTTGAGGTTGTGCAGGATGTTGGCGTACTGAATGCAGTTCTGGTCACTCTGCTATAGGAAGGATATTATTAAAGTAGAAAGGGTTCAGATAATATTTACCAGAATGTTACCAGGAATGGAGGGTTTTAGTTATAAGTAGAGGCTGGGACTTTTTTCACTGAAGCATAGGAAGTTGAGGGGTGACCTTGTAGGGGTTTATAAAACCATGAGGGCATAGATAAGGCGAATATAGCAAGGGTCTTTTTCCCTAGGGTGAGGGGGTTCAAAACTAGGGGTCATATTTTTAAGGTTAGAGGAGGAAGTTTTGAAAAGGATATGGGTGCATTTTTTTTTTAAACACAGAGTGGTTCGTATGTGGAATGAAATGCCAGAGGAAGTTGTCGAAGATATTAATTTCTCAACGAGTTTCAGTTTTCCACACGTGATCTTGCCTGACCCATCTTTCCAATCTCCCAGAGATCAGATCAGGGCAGCTCAACATGGGTCACCGGCCGGGAGAAACTCCAAATCCTCACAAACTCGTTTCTCTTTTCCTATCAATTTGTTCGGACCCCGTAAAGATAGGGATCCTGCCAACTACGCCAGATTATATACGAATATATTAATTTAGTCACACACTGGAGCTTTAGACTTCGGAGTAAAGAGGCTTTATTCATGATATCATGGGGAGCCAATGCTGACAAAAGGTCAGGCCCATAGTCTCCGATGAGTACAAAAACAAGGCAATACTTATACACGCAGTTATAGATTGAGACAATTGTTATGAGCAGATAAGCCCGGATAGTTTATCACATCCCCTTAAGGCAGGCCCATATGAAATGTAACATGTCATGGTTCCACAACTTGTGGTCGCTGATGCGTTATCTTTAAGCGGAATGTGTCTTAAGCTTTAGGTCAACATTGAATCAGCAATTCTAAGCTTTCTGCAGATATGCAACAATTTGTCACATATCTCTTACTTGGCCTACTTTCCCATCATTCCAACCTCTAATTCTAAGGTTTAGCTACTTTCTACATCTAATTGATCTTGATACTTTAATTATTCTTCCACAGAAGTGATGGATGCAGGTACAGTTACAACATTTAAAAGCCATTTGGATAAGTGCATGAATAGGGAAGGTTTGGAGGAATATGGTCGAAATGCAGACAAGTGGGGCTAGTTTAGTTTGGGAAACCTGGTTGGACGAGTTGGCCCGAAGGATCTATTTTCATGCTGTATGATTCTGTGAATGGGGGAGCATATAACAGAGACCCACATGAATGAAAGGGGGAGGAAGCAAGAGTACGGCAGGGGAGTGGAGTGTGGTGGGAGGGAAGTGCACAGGTAAGAGGGACAGACAACACAAGAACACCACCTTGGTAAGGTAAGGGTTGATGTTTGGTAGTCAATGCCGTTGGTGGGGGGTGGGGGGGGGCAGTAGTCAGCACCCCGGAGGGGCAAGCGGGGGGTTGGGAAACGGCAGTCAATGTCTTATAGGGGTTGAAAGCAGTGAAGGGTAGCCCTTGAGGTCAACAAGGGTGGGGGGCATATAAGGAGCAAAAAATTTCAGTGGTGTGGGGGGAAATGGGGACCATTAAGGAGGTGCACTCCCATCCAGCACGAGCTGGTTGCTGGTTAAATCTGGAGGCAGCATGCATTGAATATTTCTGAAGAAGGGTCCTGACCTGAAACATCAACTTTCCTGTTCTTCTGATGCTGCCTGCTCTGCTGTTTTCCTCCAGCTCCACACTGTGTTGTCTCTGATTCCAGCATCTGCATTCTTGCTATCTCTGATGCATTGAGCATTAATTGGTCACCCAGGCTGTCACCAGATCCGCTGGTGGGATGGATGCTGACACTTCTTCACCACTGGGATAGCTGCGATGAGGGAGGGGCAGGGGCAGAGGCAGAGGGGCATCAGGGCCGTCCCACTGAGTTTAACAAGGCACTCATCTCCCAGCAAAGCAACTGGAAGAGAAGCATTCAGTTTGGGCTGCAGCACCTACAACAAAATAAACATCCCAAGGTGCTATACAGGTGCATTTGCAAACAAAATAGAACACCTAGCACAAAAAGACCTTCTGCGAATGCCAATGCAAACAGCAATGATTAGATGGGAAAGGGTGAGAAAGAGATGAGAAGAAGAAAAGCTCAAAGAAAAGTTCAATCCTTTCCTCAAATGATTCCTCAAAAACCACAACAGCATGGGAACAAGGGGGTTGTGGTGTAGTGTTAGTATCCCTACCTGTGGGCCAGGAGGCCAAGGTTCAAATCCCACCAGCTCCCAGAGGTACAATCATAATATTATTTCAGACAGGATGATTTAGAAAGGTACTTGTACATTTTTCAAGGGGAACCCCAAGTGTTTACTGGGGAGGAGAAATCACCTGTTGATTTGAGAAATCACCCTCCGACGCCAGGGAACCTGAGATACATTGATACTTCTGCACTGTTACCCTGAGCTGAGCTCACACACTACACAGCTTGTAACGGCCTTCCTATCGATGTGACCACAGTGTATTTACAAAGCCCTGTGCTGCATTTACCACTCTCCAGGAAATCAATAGGTCTTGCTGTCAGTCAGCATTAAACTGGTCAGACCCAGAAAAAGGTATCATTTTCAAAAGGACTGTAATAATACTTAATGGGGCTGGAAAAAATGACGTCTTTTACACTAATTTAACTTTGTCGTTATAGCCAGTGCATTAAAATTTTCGACCCCAGGCAGCATGTTAAAAATTAAAGTCAGCTCATCATTAATTCAAAACAAGGCCATCAAGATCTTGATTAATCCTTCCACAAAGGCTGGAAGGTTTCCTGTGAATGCAGAAAAGTACATCTAATATTAAACAGCCAGGACCTACATATGCTGTAATAGAAATTCAACTGCACTCATCACAGCTCAGTTCTGTGGCAGTTAAAGACATTTGGTCCACCACACGCAACTAACCACCATCAAAATTGCTACTCACTGGCGTCTTGGTGTTTCCTAATCACACTCTCCATTGACCTGTGTGCTCAGCTTCTGAGTGGTAACTTAGACAAAGTGGAGAAACTAATTCCATTGTCAATGTAACTAGTAAATTCAATGTACCCCGTAATTAAAAATTGCAAAATAAAAATTTACAGGATCATATGAAATGAATTTAAGAATTGTTTAAAAGAAAGTCACACAATACCAGGTTATAGTCCAACAGGTTTATTTAAAAATCACAGGAGCAGCGCTCTGAAAGCTTGTGATTTTTAAATAAACCTGTTGGACTATAACCTGGTGTCATGTGACTTCTGATTTTGTCCACCCCAGTCCAAAACAGGCACCCCCATATCATTATTTAAGAAAGTTAGACTTACCAAATAATGGCGGACATATTGCAGTTAGCAATGAGCGAACTGCGTTTGTGTTCGCAGCTGCACATGAACTATTAGTGGAGTTTTGCATGGCAACTTATAATAACGAGAAAGTCATTGCAGCATGGTGTCCTCAACAAATGATCAGAGGCCTGTCCGAACAACAGAAACACTCCCCCTCCCATTCCTCAGACGACATGTCCATCCTGGGCCTCCTGCAGTGCCACAACGATGCCACCCGAAGGTTGCAGAAACAGCAACTCATATTTCGCTTGGGAACCCTGCAGCCCGATGGTATCAATGTGGACTTCACAAGCTTCAAAATCTCCCCTCCCCCAACCGCATCCCAAAACCAGCCCAGCTTGTCCCCGCCTCCCTAACCTGTCCTTCCTCCCACCTATCACCTCCTCCCACCTCAAGCCCCACCCCCATCTCCTACCTACTAGCCTCATCCTGCCCCCTCAACCTGTCCGTCCTCCCTGGACTGACCTATCCCCTCCCTAACTCCCCACCTACACTCCTCTTTACTGGCTCCATCCCCGCCTCTTTGACCTGTCTGTCTCCTCTCCACCTATCTTCTCCTATGTCCATCTTCTATCCGCCTCCCCCTCTCTCCCTATTTATTTCAGAACCCCCTTCCCCTCCCCCATTTCTGAAAAAGGGTCTAGGCCCGAAACGTCAGCTTTCCTGCTCCTCTGATGCTGCTTGGCCTGCTGTGTTCATCCAGCTCTACACCTTGTTATCTCAGAAACACCAGCAGGTTCTCTTCAAGCAGTAAGATTAAAGAATCCATACCAGACATGTAGAATATTAAGTAGGAAGTTAGAATATTTAATTCAACGGAAAATCATATACAGACATTGAAACAGACATTTGAAATATAGAATTAAGAGCAACAGATGAAAGTGACAGAAAGTTAAAAGTACTTTTATTAAATCTCCAACTACAATGAAATGTGAAAAAAAAGACTCCATATTTGTTTAAAGCTAATTTTCAGCAACAAATTGTTGGGGAGATCATAGCAAAGTGGTAATGTCACTGGAAACAGACCCAGGCTAACATCTTTGGGACATAGGTTCAAATCTCATTATGGCAATTATTGGAATTTAAATTCATTGATTAGTCAAAAATAAAGTTTGCCTCAATAATGGAGACTGTGAAACTACTAATTGCTGCAGCTCTGAAGCAGTCTAAACAGGAATTTTAACAAAAGAACAAACTGTATTCCTTAGAAAAATGCCAAAGTATATTTTTCAGTCTAAACAGCAAGTGTTTCTTGCTATGCACACCAGGGAAAACCCACTGATGTGTCAAAGCAATTGCAGTATTTAAAGAGGCTGAGTTTACATCTATTCTGAAGCAACTCTTGTGAAAGAGAAGAGATGTGTTGAGACATTCCTAAAGGGAACTCGATAAATTGTCTCCAGCTACTCGAACAAAACTCTGCAAGGTTAACACTTTTCATTCAAACCTGAAAGGAAAACTTGATTGAACATTTCCTTTGTAAATTTTAATGCATTTTCAAACTGAGTTTATTTTATCTTTGCTCCTGTTCAGAACACAACTGCCCTTGAAAAGTTATTCTTGACTAAATCTATCAGAAGACCATTATCTACCTCAAGATTAAACACTCTGAGTCATGTTAAAGAGAACATTATCACAGCTATATCACAGCATTCACACTAAACTGACTACTATTTCTGATCTTCACTCCTTGTGAACCATTGTTGAGATATTTAAATTACTAATTTAAGAGTTTTGCAACTCACCTGGATAGGTTGCTGATCTAGTATTTTTGACTTTCTAGCCTATAGTATCCACCCCTGATAAAGAGGGAAGATGTGCAGTCAGAATGAGAAACACTCAATACAATTTTACAATAACAGGATAAATAACAGGATAATCTTGATAAATGTAAAGGAAAGGAAAGAAAGAAGAAAATCAAACTAAATGTTGCTTTTCTGTAATGTTTTCAGCATGATGAAATTTTGCTGAGCTACTATGAATGCTTGCCATAAATATCTAACAGCTAAATCTAACAGCAAGTTCTTGTGTCTACATATGCGCAATTAAATGCAGAACTCCAGCAGTCACTGTCAGAAAAAGTCTATTCTGATGCAAACCTCTTTGTTCAAGTCTTCACTAATGTAAATTAAGGTATTTAAACATTGAGTTTGCAATAAAGCATGATGAAAAGAATTACAGTTGGTAAAATCAGAAGTGAATGACCTTTTAAATGGCATTATGTGTACCCGCTACTGACAAATTTTATGGGTGTGCAGTCTCATTGTCTTAGAAGAGAACTACTCTACAGTAGCTTAAAACAAGATTTTTGTTTTTCTTCTTGCTCTCTCCTTTAAACATGAGTATGTTCTAAGACAGGCAGTCCCAGATTGCAAACAAATTCTGTTCTGGAGTCCATTTGCAGGTCAATTTGTACGCAAGTTGGAACACAATGCAGGACAATATAAAGTAATTGATTGTAAGTACAGGAAATGGTAGTCGTGACAAGAGGTTTCGTCCTGAAACATTGATTTTCCTGCTCCTCGGATGCTGTCTGACCTGCTGTGCTTTTCCAGCTTCACAATTATTGACAGGAAATGTTATGTCAGATCTTTAAAATTACACCCCTGTATGGGATTGCATTCGTATAAATACAAGTGCTTGTAAGTTAGACATTGGTAAATCAGAGACTTGCTGAAGTTTTTTTTCCCCCTGTGCAGTTATTTAAATGTACCATAAATACTCAAGTAAAAATCAATGTAAAAGTCGACTCCCTAGTTTTGGCCAAAAAATCTGGAATTTCCCATATATCTCGTGTAAAACTTGATCCTAGTTCTTCACAGGTAACAGATCAACATTTAAGAGTTAGGGTATTATACTATACATAAATGTTACGATGAGGAAATTAATTCTTTTTTGTGCTTTTATGAGTTTTGATGTACAATTCACACAAACATTAGGCTACAGATTTCTTAAGTTCATTATTGAATGAGCACTACAATTTGTATAATTAGTGTGATACAAAGTTTATCACACCATTATTTCCTTTGTAAAATAGGCTTATATGCATTTACTTCACTATAATTCCCGTATCCCTGATCGATTGGACATGCAGCTGTTGACTATTTCTCATGGCTACAATTATCGGTGAGGCTGTATGAGTCAAATGTTTGATAACTTTTTTTTTAAAAATCAGAAATAAAAGCTTAAACTATTAGTTTGAAAAACTAAAAAAAAACAGTAGCCGAGAGAAAACGGAGGGAAATGGAAGAATTTGTTGCAAAAGTTTAAGACATATCAGGTCAGAGTCAGGCGACAACCTTCCTTTTTGTGCAATTGGGCTTCTGCTAACGATACGCTATTTTGGACTGAAGCATGAATTTCAGCTCCGCAAAGGTAGTATCCGCGAGATACTGGGCCCCAAAAATTTAACTTCAAATGATTTGGCTTTTACACGAGTATATACGGCAATTTGTGACAGTTACAGCCTACATGCCCCGATCAGGATTCATCAACCTCATTGGGTGAAGAGCTTTGATGCTGCATGTCCTGCTCACAGAGGTTACTGTGTTCTGATGGAGGACACCCCTCTGAATCAGATGAAGTTGTTGGTGGGAGAATTGGGGAACACCAGTGGTAAATCCGCCATACTATTTGGTTCCTCTGCATAATCAGGCAAAATTATAGACACAAGTGTGGTAGAGGCTGGTACAATCACTACATTTAAAAGGCAACTAGATGGGTAGGTGACTAGGAAGGGTTTAGAGGGGTGTGGGCCAAATGCTGACAAATTGCACTAGACTAATTTAGGATATCTGCTTGACATGGACAAGTTGGACCGAAGAGTCTGTTTCCATGCTGTACAGCTCTATGAATCTATGACATCTGACATTATTTCTACACAACAGTTACCAGTTCATTTGTTCACAGGATGTGGGCATTGCTGGCAAGGCCAACATTTACTGTCCATGAGAGATAGTAGGAACTGCAGATGCTGGATGCAGGGCTGGATGGACAAACCTCCCTATTTATTTCAAAACCCCCTTCCCCTCCCCCTTTTCTGATGAAGGGTCTAGGCCCGAAACGTCAGCCTCTCT
>NC_063356.1:21488947-21497400 GCF_021869965.1 Rhincodon typus
TCCCCCTTTTCTGATGAAGGGTCTAGGCCCGAAACGTCAGCCTCTCTGCTCCTATGATGCTGCTTGGCCTGCTGTGTTCATTTACTGTCCATCTCTATTTGCCCTGGAGAAAGTGGTGGTGTGCCATCTTCTAAAACCCCGGTGATCTGCGCTGACTAAATATTTTTGCAAAAGCTTTGATGCAACTGAATGGCTTGTTAGGTAATTTAAAAACACAGTTAAGAACTAGATACAAGGCAAGGATGGTAGGTTACCTTCCCCTAAGGACAGCTGTGAACCAGCTGCGTTGATTCACAGCATCATTCTAACTCTTTATTCCACTTTTATTTAATTAATTGGAACTAAATGCCATGATCCAATTTGAATTCATGCCTCTGTTATTACTTCAGGCCTCTGGATGAATTTACCTGGTGCCAAAACACACGCTACCTGTTGAAGGTGTAAAACTAAGCACTGAGACAATGGCCCAGGTTTCCCCGAGAGTCAAAACACCCTATTTCTAACACTGATTTGACAAGGAAACAAAAAATCCATTAGTTCTGCCCTGAGGTTTTGAGGATAGGGGTCTTCTGTTATGAAGCAGTGGAGACCAATCCAGGAACACATTGTGGGCAGCAGCAGAGAGAATCAGCCCAGGAACCACATCTCCATTAGCCAGCAATAATTGCACTAGACTAAAATGTCCCACAGCCAGTCTGATTGCTACCAAGGAAAGGCAGCCATGGAAAGTCAACCATGGGGGTAGCGTGTCAGGTGGATATGGGGCATGGCATAGGACAGGTTGAGATATCGGGTTGGGGGCGAGCAGAGGTCAGGGCAATGGGGGTTACTTGAAGTGGAGGTCTCCAGAAGGAATTGGGAAGGGGGTTGTTGGCAGGTGTGTGTTTGTAGTGTTGTCAGGTTTGGCTTGTTGGGTTGGGGGTGGGGAAATGTGGCTGGAGCAGGAAAGTGGGGTACTGTTGATGTGTAGAAGCAGGCAGTTGGGGTCGCATCTGGTGGCAGGAGCAGTGTTGGGTCTGACACTAAAGGGATTTTGTGTGGGTGGGGATTAGCAAAAAAAAGGGACGTGTCAAGCTGAGTGGGACAGGTAGGGTTTTTCAGTCATGTGGGATTTGACCAGGTGGGGACAGAATGGGTAAAAGCTGGGAATGGAAAGGTTGGATAGTATAGTACAATTGGGCATGTGATCAACGGTAAGTTGGGCTTCAATTTAATAGTTAGTTAATCAGGGGTTAGAGCAGGTTTTTAACATCATTTTCTTCCTGGAAAACTATTAGCTTAAGTGAATTGGACCCTTTAAAGAAAAACTCCTCAGATTCTGAGATGAGGGTTCCAAAAGCAGGAAAATTGCCCAAAGGTAATTTCAACCCTGGGCAATTCTCACAGAGTCAGCTGACTTTAGGATTTCTGCATAGTCCCAGCACAGAACCAACTGTAAAAGTAGATGTTTGGCCATTGGAATTTCTGCACTGTTAAGTTGAAAATATTGCCTAGCTTTCTCACAGTAACACAATCCCTGATCAACAGACAGTCAATTTTGTCCAAGTCTGCAGATGTTGAAACACCACATCATCTGAAAACTAGTTTTGCAACAATCATTTCCAAAAGACACAAAAAGAAATAATTTTATGTTTCTTTGAAAATGTTCTTCCTTTTACAAACTCTTGACCGGATATGGGTAATAATGTTGATGCAGAAAAAAATGCTCAGTGTGATTCCAGTCTCCAGACCTACAGTTACAATTGTGAACAGACTGACAGACAGGAAAAGGCCTAAAGGCTTGATAAAATCCAATAAAAGCAGATAATGGAGAAATATCGAAATACACAAAAACACATTACAGTTAAAACAAAATCATTCAAAATGCTTTTGGAGACTGAAACCAAAGGCAAACATTCACAAATTTTCCTCTTGCCACAAGATGATTCTACCTCCCGAAAAAAATTAAGTTAATCAAGTCTTATTCAGCCATTAAGCATGATGGATGCGAAAGGAAACAGTCTTGTTGGCAAATAAAAAAAATCTGAATGCTGGGAGCAGACTTTAACTTTGTCCCAATTGGATCAGTGGGAATGTACCATTGTGCTGGTGAATCATTCAGATAAAAAGAATCCTAGGATTGAAATGTGATTTGTTTGGAACGAACTGATGTTAGCCAGAATAGTGCTGGTTGCTAAAGTTGGTGTTGGTGTCTCCACTCTAAAGAATTTTTGATTTTTGCTTCTGCTCCATATTGTGTGCGCATCCATGTATATTATGACCAAATCCAGAATGTTGAATAAATTATACCCTTTTCTCCTCTCCTGAGGTTGGTATAAAAGCATTTTTAAGCAAATATTTTAAAGGATGTGCTTTTTTCAATTCAATTTATATTTGAATGTATATAAAGTTGTGAGGAAACAAGATAGTTGGATTTCAAATAAACAAAAATAAAGGTTTGATTTACTTTAAAACTCAGTTAAAAAAATTTAAAAAATTCTAAAAGTAAAGTGTGTGTCTGAAGCCCATGACGTACTCTCTCTCGCACACTAGCATGCAAGCAAAGGAACAAATTATAGAGTGGGGGAAGGTGGAATTTAAAAGGGAAAGTACATAAGCTTTGGCACTTGAAGTCTGTTTAGTTTTAAATTCTCCACTGCTTTGATGTATTCAAACTTATAGCAGATGGGGTCTGGGCTTGGAAAGAACTGTATGGTGAGAACCAGCAATTTTATCCCACAGGCCCTTTTAGTGTCTGTTTGCTACAGAAAGGCTTATAATGTTAGTTCTCCCCAGGTAGCATTTTGAACAGCTGGCTATTGGCTCAGAATTGAGGCAATCCATATTAAAAGGGATTTTGATTCTCCCCCTGCACCCCCATTGTCAAAGCTGTCAAGATACCATCAAAACGGAAGGTCATACTCAACATCCTTTTGACATAATAGGTTTGTTCAGGTTCCTTTTGACACTGGATAGTCGTGCATATTTACTGTGTGTACTTTTCGTAAATGCAGTCTGTTCCTCAGCAGTGTTGTTTTGTCATCCATTTTGTATTCTAGCTCATTTAAAAGCGGTTTTCTTTCAAATAAAATATATAACATCTATAACACCAAGGGTCTGTGTGTGTGTACAGCTGACTTTTCGATTGGTGTGGAAAGGCTGTGATGATGGGCATTCATTCACAGGATGACAATCCAAGGTTTATTGCTCCGGGGTGTCAGCTAAGAATCCACCACATTGCTACGAGTCTGGAGTCACAGTCATCATTCATCATTAAACTCTTAATTCCAGATTTTATTCCAGCATGGCAGGTTTTGAACCTGGGTCCTCAGAACACCACCTGGCTCTCTGGATTAATAGTTGAGCAATAATACCATAGATCATTGCCTCCCGCGTGACGGCATTTCTGGGAATAGGTCCAACCGAGTGGATTTCCGAGTGAGAGAAAAGTATGGAGACAAAAGGAATGGAATCACACGATGACTGTAGGTTTATCCGGACTGTGAACTGAGATGGGAACAAATAGTCATCCTTATTTGTATAGTGTGACAGCTTCTGGTTTTGGAAAATGAACTTGTGAGAAAGGGAAAAAAATAGCTACAAAAAGCTACATAAGCTTGAAATGAGCTATAGAGAATTTGAAAATGTTGAAATACTCCAGTAGTTAAAAAAGATTGAAGATTGAAGTTGATGTGGATAACCTGCAACAATACTGACTTACTATTTCCAGCACAGTAAGTCTCAATTCAGTATATTATCCATTTCTGATACACTCTGCCTCACCAATATCCATTTGTTCTATGTCAGAGAGTAGCTGACAGCAGGAAATGAAGCAAATCACCCACAAACACACTGTAACCCACTTCCCCTTGGACCAATGTAACCTGATGTACACAAAACAGTCACATTTATATCCAAAGCATTTGGACGTTAAAGCTACCAAATGGTGACTTTGAATAAAGAAATTATAAGTTTGATCTTTAAAGAGTCTTCAGGATCACGGGAAAAAGAAGTGAGCTATGAGGCTGTGCTGTCAGTGGTGCTGGTCTCCATGCTTCTGACAAGCTGTGCATTAATAAGGCCATGTTTAAAGGAGAGAAGGAGAGCTTGAGGTCTGATTACCTGCTGTCAGACAGAGCAGAGCAGCGAGTCCTGCTGTCATCGGAAGGTCAAGCCGTTTATTGCAAATTGCAGCACTGAACAAAAATCTGCTATTTGACAGTAACATCGATTTCGGGCTTCTCTCCAAAGAGGCCTCATGATGTTTTGTTTGACTGTCTCATGCAGAAGTGATTTTCTCAGCCTGTACGCAAGTGTGCTGATCATTTGACAATTTGCCACTTTCATGTGTTTTTACAATTAAATAAACTGTTTTCTTTTCAATGCTGTTAATTTTCACAAATTGACAACTTTCTCACCTCCTTTTCTATCAAAAGCAGGTGTCCAGGTCTAACCTAGTGAAATTAGTACTGTCATAACCCTCATAAGCAAACAGTGTCCTGTTGAGAATAACAAGCTCAGTAGAGACAAAACTGGAACTTGGGACTCTCCTGGTCAGTTGAATCAGCAGAAAAGCAATTCTTTTTCATTTCTTTCTCGCTTGAAGACGGCTGTACTGAATAGTCTGGGACTTCAGATTCCAGCACGCTTGCTATTCTTTAGTACTCCAAAGTTCTACAGTTCTAGGTTGTAACTCTAAATTTTCCGGGTCAGCCACAATGAAAAAAAAGCAGAAGGTTACCCTAGGGAAAGGTCAAATAGTTAAATGGTGTTCTAAACAATAGGAATCACTGCGCTATGTCTTAAGGGGTGTGTGTGTGCTTTGTAACCCAGCAGACGAACTGAACTGGTTACACAATGTGTGTGCCTGAAGATCAAATTTAAAGCAGACTCAGTCCATGAGATGTGTGAAATACCATTTGTCAGCAAAACAAAAAGTGTTGATGATTACAGGAAGTTTGCTGTGTAAATATACAGTTAATTGGAAATAAAAGATGCAAGGAATCAGCTCATATGAGCAACATGAGCAGGCTGGCCTAAGATCAAGGTTCAGAGACAAAGCCCAGAGATAAGCCTCTTTCCAGAGAGGACAGCAGTTGTCCTAAGGAATGAAAGATCCAACCGATGTGGTGGAAGACACACCTGTGATGTGTGCCAGATGTCAAATGGCATGGTGGTTAGGACTGATGTCACATAGTTCCAGGGATCCAGGTTCAATTCCACTTTCAGGCGACTGTCTGTCTAGAGTTTACACATGCTCCCCATGTCTGCGTGGGTTTCCTTTGGGTGCTCTGGTTTCCTCCCGCAGTCCAAAGATGTGCAAGAAGGGTGGATTGGCCATACTAAATTGCCCAGTGTCCAGAGATGTGTAGGTTACATGAGTTAGCCATGGGAAATACAGGGTTGGGGGATGGGTCTGTGAGTGATGCTGTTCGGAGCATTGGTGTGGACTTGTTGGACCGAATGGCCTGTTTCCACACTGTAGGGGTTCTATGATTCAAATAATGAAGACTGAACAGTGTAAAGGATTGATCACATAAGCTACTTGCAAGGAAAAAGGAGTACAAGTGATAGGGAGCTCACTCATGAATATGAGTCGTCTGATCAATGGCTAGCAGTTAGGATTGAGCAGGGGGAATCACCTGTTTTAGTCTGATCCTTAGACAAGTCCACATGACCTGTGTCACTTGCAGGTATGGGTAAGCTTGTGATGTAGCAGTATTTTGTACTGTCTCTTGCTTCAATTAACTTGGTATATTCCATTGGGATATTGCTTGGGTTACTCATAGAATAGAATCCCTACAATGTGGAAACAGGCCCTTTGGCCCAACAAGTCCACACCGACCCTCTGCGCATCCCACCCAGACCCATCATCCCATAATATGCCTAATCTACACATCCCTGGACACTATGGGTAATTTAGCATGGCCAATCCACCTAACCTGTACATCTTTAGACTGTGGGAGGAAACCCACGCAGACACAGGGAGAAACTCCACACAGACAGTCACCCAAGGGTGGAATTGAACCGAGGTCCCCAGCACTGTGAGGCAGCAGGGCTAACCACTGAGCCACCATGCTGTCCCATATTAATCCTGACAAAGTAGGAATAAATGTTTACACAGGAAAGAGAACATCACCAGGAAACCAATTAAAATAGAGATCACAAAAAGACTTTACACAGTGAATGGTAAGAATGTGGAATTTTCCATCACAATTGCATACCTGGAACAAAGACTGTGAAGCCTCTAAAGGAGAATTGAATAGTTGAATGTGAGATAAAAGTATTAAAATATAGAAAAGAGGTGAAGAATGACTTTAAACTGGGTGACTTACTGAAGGAAAGACATTATTGAAACATAATGGGGCAAGAGGGAGGATGAAGACAAGAAGTGTTTCAATCTGTGACATGTAATGATTTTAGACCCGATAGTGCAATTCACTACACATTAGCATGTTATGACATATTCTGGAGAAAAAAGGAAGTCAGGTATTCCACTGACTTTGCAAGTCCTAAAGCTCTAAGCAAATTTGAATTCATACGCCTGATTTTATAGCTCACAGTTAAGATGGTAACTGAAGAGAGAGAAAGACTTCCATCTAAAATCACTATGGCTGTATGTAATGACAGGTATGGCTGTCCCATCTAAAATGTGAAAGGCTTTAAATTGAGGAAGATTAAAGCAATTTTCATAAACTAAATTTACCCAAAGTGTTTGTGCACAGCAAATTTAAAAGGTACAAAATATTCTGATTATGTAAATAGACCTTTATTGATTTTTACCCCTCTAAGCAAAGTCAATTCCTGGAGCGATTGTTCCAAAAATTGCATTGCAGAGCCACATTGTTGGTCTCCTGGTGAGCTCACATTAACAAACAGCTTACTTGGTGCAAGTGCATCTTTGCAACATAGAATTAAAACTAAACTGAAAGTATCAATGTTAACAAAGAAAAAAATAACACTTTTATTGTGACTATGACTACCAAGACAACATAATACACTCACTATTTAGCAAACATTTGGTGGAGAGTTAAATTATTGTTAAAGGGGCAGAAGAAGAAAGGACAAAAATAGAAATTGCTGAAGAAACTCAGCAGGTCTGGCAGAGTATTTGGAGATAGAGTCAACGTTTCAGGACCAGTAACCCTTCTTCAGAACAGAGTTCTGTTAAGGACAAAAATAATTTCCATTAAAATAAAACCTTCATATGTATTAATTTCCAAACAATGCTCCAAGTTCATTGCAGATAGAACAATTTAGAATAGATTTATAATATTCAAGTCAGATGTGCAATTTGAAAACAATACAAGATGTGGATCAGTAATCATGAGAACCTTGCACACACAGATGATTACTGTGATGATGGGCTTGCATAAGCACCTAGGTAGTTCCTAATTTCCTGAAAGTGGTATCATAAGTCCTTTAATTATTAAAACAAATGAACTTTTCCCAATAAATTTTATTGGGTTTATTCCCTACAGAGGATATGTTGAAAAGAAAAACAGACAATTTGTCTGCAGTGCTGGACAATTAGAGAATAAATCACAGTTCAACTGTGATCAGAGATTGATGTGAGGCATCTCGAATTTTTGCCATGTTTTCCCAATTCTCCTGGTTGGATCTTTCATATGCAACATCCATTTGACAGGAAAACAAACAGGAGATCTGTTTTTAAATTTGTGCAAATACTTCTTTTTAAAATCAAGCAAACTGAAGCACATTGGTGCCCTGTATATTCACCATCCCAATTGCCCCAAAGGTTTAGTGTTGAGGGTATTATGTCAAATACGTTAACAGAAGCCTGTTAGTACAATACTGAAGCACATATTCCTTTCACTTCTGTATTTGAATACAGCCCTGATGGATGATAGACTCTCCCTTCTGCCATCAGCTTACATTTACATGGTGCTTGGGCAGTTTAAACATTGGCTTTATCAACTGCACAGCAAAACAGTGCCCACATTTTAAAATTATATTGGAAAACGCATTGAGGATGATTATGAAAATGATACACTTTTGAAGGGAGTCATTTCAGTGAAATTAAATGTCACATAGTGCTTACCAGCTTTGTCAATCACCACAAAGAAAACTCAGCTATACCCAGCTGGAGCATATGAATTTCTGACACTGTAATCCTTCAATGAACACGTGGATTTCCCCTACAGCGCAACACCAGTAAGTCACTAGCACTGACGTGTCGTGCCAGATGATAAAAAAAAAAGACAGTGCAATAAACTCAAACTTAGTCAAGCAGTAATGTGTGTTTGCCTTATAGGACTTGGAATGATATGCAAAAGATGGAACTGTTAGAAAGAAGATTATTGTAACAGCTCGATTGAATACCCTCTGCACTTTAAAACAGGTGAAAAAAGACAAAGTTGCTGGAAAAGCTCAGCAGATCTGGCAGCATCTGTGAAGGAGAAAGCAGAGTTAACGTTTCGGGTCCGGTGACCCTTCCTCAGAACCGGACCCGA
>NC_063356.1:21517400-21531358 GCF_021869965.1 Rhincodon typus
GTTATCTCAGATTCTCCAGCATCTGCAGTTCCTACTATCTCTTTACCAGGATGATGCTGGGGCTGGAGAATTTTATTTATGAACAGTAATTGGATACACAGGGGTTTGTTTTCTTTGGAGCAGAGGAGACAGGGAGGAACGTGATTTATAAAATTATGAGGGGCATATACAGGGTAGACAGGAAGAAACCGTTCCTCTTGGTGGAGGGATCAAAGACCAAGGGACATAGATTTAAAGGTAAGGGCGGGTGATTTGGATGGGATGCGAGGAAAAAATTCTCATGTAGACGGTGGCGACAATCTGGAACTCACTGCTTGTACGAGTGGCAGCGGTAGAAACCCTCATAACATTTAAGTAGCATTTGGATGTACACATGTGATTGCAAGGCATACAAGGCCAAGTGCTGGAAAATGGGGTTAGAATGGTAAGGTTGTTGTTTCTAACCATGATTCTATATGCTGAGGCTAGACTTCAAAGTATTTCTGTAAACAGTACTGACTGACAATATATGCATGATAATATGGTAACAGACAGCTCTGTCTAGAGCTGCATATGTTCCTGCAGAATCTTTACTATAAATCACAGCTACGTCACAGCATCCCTCAGAGGCTCCCCTCATATTCATTAAACACTACCTGGCCTAGAAGGGGTTGGACAGTTCAAAATGACTGGAGTGTGGTGTAGAATATAAAGCCAACAGCACAGTTCAATCCTTGTACCTGCTGCAGTTGTTCATGGATGGCCAGGCACCTCACCTTGCCTCATGTTTATGAGTGGTGCCACTCAAGTTAGGCATAACCAATTGTCTCTCTCTAATGGACTATTTTGTGGACTACGGCTAATTACCTTAAGTGACAACCTCATTGGAGTTATCAACCGTGTGGAAGGGAACAGCTGGTGTGGAGACCCAATGCAAAAGATAAAGGGGATTTACTGATGATGAAAGAGAATAAGAGATCTAAAATGGGTATAAATTAAGGTGTGAAATGGAGAGAATGTCTCCTGTCTGTTGACAGCAAGGTGAACAAGACACAAACAGGACAAGGTTGTTGGAGAGAGGAGAGGGAGAGAATGTAAGAACAGTGGAGTACAGACATAATGTAGTCAGTTTCTGAAGTTATAGAATTGAATATTTGAGATCTAAAGGCTGTAAAGTGCTCCAGTAGAAGAGGAGGTGCTGTTTCTTGAGCTTGTGTTGTACGTCTCTGCAACATTGTTGCAGGCCCAGGCCAGGAATATTAGCATGAGAACCAAACCTTGCACAAAAGCAGAAGTTGCTGGAAAAGCCGAGCAGGTCTGGCAGCATCTGTGAAGAAAAAAGTCAGAGTTAACGTTTCGGGCCTGGTGACCCTTCCCCAGAGATCTGATTTATAGCAAATGCAGTTCTTTCGGTTTTTACAAAACCTTGCACCTGTGCTTACATTTCTGTCCTGGGCCTACTGCAATGCTTTAATGAGGTATAATGCAAGCTCGAACAGCAACACCTCATTTTCTGCTTAGGCACTTTACATAACGCCATCAGCAGTTTCCACACTCAATTAATTAGGGGAGGATTACCACTCCCAGAGTTAAGGGGGCTTGGTCAGCATGCTTCCTATCACAGCAGGCTCTTAAAATCCAGCCCTTTGTCTCTCGACAGGAAGCTTTTGTTGTGCAATAGTCATCATTGTAGAGAGGGTGGTCCATATTGATGCAGTCTTTGCCAGTCCTATTTAGTTTCTAAGCAGAATGAAAAACACTCCTGTCCTTCTCTAAACTATCCAGGCCATTTATCAGCATGCTTTTTCTGAACAACAAGTCATAGAACACAAAACAAATTAACCAGCATGCAACAAACTTGCCTAAAGGATGTAAAAATCTATCCCAAAGGATATTTTATGGTTCTGGACCAAATCTGATGGGAATTGCACTTTTCCACCAAGAATTCAAAAACATTGTGATTTAAAATCACAGGGTCTTTCTGAGAGTCAGTTTATGGATGGGGTAACTTACAAGATAATGTGTGATTGTACATGTTTTCCAATTTCCTGACAGCATTGTTGTGTTTTCAAACTGGGTCATAAAATATACTTCTAAAAATGCACAGTAACATTTTATTACAGTCTGGATGATTCATAAACCTTTCAGCACGACTGCTACAATTCTTAACCCACACTAAATCATATTGGTTCCTTTCTTTGGACAAGATGAGGACATAGGGACAGGGGTACATCATTCAGCATGTTGAGCAAGTTCTGCCATTCAGTTTTAGATCATTTTTAATATGTACTTCACTCCATTTAGCCTTCCTTGACTCAAATCCTTGATATTCTTACCCAACGACAATTTATTGATATCAATCTTGATAGCTTCCACCAGCCCAGCGTCAGGATACTCCTGGATAGTAAGGGTAATCCCAGGCACATTGTCATGTGACAAACAATCTCTTTAGCCCTTCCTTTAGTTCCTTGAGTTTCTCCTTCTCCATATATGATTATTTCCCCTGTTCCCCATATTCCTGATCTCTTATCTTTGTGCAGCTTCCCCTCTCTTGGATGTCACAAACCTAATCTGCATGAAATCTATCTCCTGCACTTTCTATTTTGCTTTCTTTCAAACATAGCTAACACATATCATCTTTTCAGATTCCATCTCTTCAAAGCGCTACATCACCATTTACTCAAACAGCCCAACTTTGATTTAATTCCAGCTATAGTACTATGTTTATTTAATCTCCTTGCTGTTTCCAAAAACCCTCAAATTGTCATTTGCTTCCAAGTTCCAATGCTTATCTGGAGATCTTGTGGTACAGTGACACCTCTGAACCAGAAAACTCGGATCCACTCCAGGACATGAGGACAAAAATTGACATTAACACTTCAGAGTGATAGAGAGGGTGTGTTGCATTCTCTTCCCTGTCAGGCCGACATAAAACATCCCAGAACACTATTTCCAAGAAAGACACGCGAGACATCTCTGGCATCCTGCCCAATATTAACTGCTCAATCAAAATCAGAAAATACAGATTATTTGGTCCTAAATCTAAACCTTTCTTTTAGTGGGAGCTTGCTGTTGAGCAAATCCTCTGCTATGTTTCAAATTTATTGTGTGTAAAGAATGTTGGGACATGCCAAAGTCATGTACGGTGCGTAATGGATGCAATTTATTTCTTCTGAACTTAGTTAAATGTTTTGATGAGGTTGCAAATGTGGTAGATAAGGACAGTCTATGTATCTTATTGATATAAACTTTCAGGGAGACATTTGACAAAACTCCACAAAAGAAATTAATAAATAATGAGAGCACACTGAATTGGAAGCAGTTTATTGGTTTAGCTAGGGAATTGTTAGGAGAAGGGAGGAAGTCAGTTGGCACACTGCCAAGATGTACACCCAGATCCCAACCCCTATTCATTATGATTGTGGCAGATCATCCAACTCAATGGCCTGTTCCTACTTTTCCCCCTTTATTTTATTCATTCACAGGAATGAGGCATCATAGAATCCCTACAGTGTGGAAACAGGCCCTTCGGCCCAACAAGTCCACACCAAACCTCAGAGCATCCTACCCAGACCCATCCCCCTATAACTCACCTAACCTACACAGCCCTATGGGCAATTTAGCATGGCCAATCCACCTAACCTGCACATCATTGGACTGTGGGAGGAAACCAGAGCACCCGGAGGAAACCCACGCAGACATGGAGAGAATGTACAAACTCCACACAGACAGTCGCCCGAGGGTGGAATTGAACCCGGGTCCCTGGAGCTGTAAGGCAGCAGTGCTAACCACTGAGCCACTGTACCGCCCTAGCTAGGCTGGCATTTATTTTCCACACCTAATTGTTTAGAGGGCAGTTAAGAGTCAACCACATTGCTGTGGGTCAGGAGTCACATCTAGGCCAGACTAGGTTAGGACAGCAGTTTCCTTCCCTAAAGGAAATTAGTGAACCAGATGGCGTTTTTCCCCGACAATCAGAAATGGATTCATGGTCAGTCGTTAAACTCTTAATTCCAGATATTTATTGAATTCAAGTTCTGCCATCTGATTTGAACCCAGGTCTCCAGAATATTACTGGGTCTCTGGATTAACCGTCCAGCAATAGGGCATCGCCTCCCCTTTGATCCTTTAGCCACACATGCTATATCCAACACTTTCTTCAAATTGTACAATGTTGGTCTTAACTCCATTCTGTGGTAGTGATTTCAACCTCCAACAAACACTACCATCTTCCTTTCCACCATGTATGGCTCCATCCATTACAGAGTTTTTCCTGATTCCCATTGACTTCAGTTTTGCTAGAGCCTCTTGCCTCCTCATTGGTCAAATGCAGCCTAGATGTCAAAGGGAGTCTCATCTCACTTCTTGAATTCAGTCCCTTTGTCCATGTTTGAACTAGGGTCTGTAATGAGGTCAGGAGATGAATGGTCCTGGCAAGACCTAAACCAACTATCAGTGCGGAGGTTATTGCTAAGCACGTTCTGCTTGGTACACTGTTGATAACACCTTCCATCTCTTTACTGATGATTGAGAGTAGATGGGGCAGTAATTGACCAGGTTCGATTTGTCTTACTGTACAGGATGCAGCTCGGCCATTTTCTACATTGTTGGGTAGATGCCATCATTACGGCAAAGTTGTCTTTTCTCTCAAAAAGGTTGAAAATGAAAGTGGATGGAAGTTACAGAGCTCTGGTAGACAGCATCAGGAATATTGTAATCGGATTTTGGCAACACACCTCAGGGAAGATATACTGGACTTGAAGGGGGCACGCTGCAGATTCACCTGAATGACAATCGAGCTAAGATGATTAAATTATACAGAGGGATTACAAAGTATACAGTATTATTCCCCTGAATGGAAAAGAGTAAGGGCTTATCTACTCAAGATGTTTAAGTTAATCAGAGGAATTTATATGATACATATTAAAACACGATTTCCTCTTGGACTGAGTACAGAACAAGGAATTTTCAGGGATAATGCCAGGAAGCACTATTTCACATAAGATTAGTACAAATGTGTGTGTTAATGGGCTGAGAAATGGCAGATGGAATTCAATCTGGATAAATGCGAGGCATTGCATTTTGGTACAGCAAACAAGGGTATGGTTGATACAAATAATGGTAGGGCCTTGGGTACTGTCATAGAGCAGAGGGACCTAGGGGTTCAGGTACAGGTTTCTTTGAAGTTTGTATCACCTATAGACAGGGTGGTTAAACAGGCATTTCTCATGTTTACCTTCATTGCTCAGTCCTTTGAGTAGGGGTCACCAGACCCGAAACGTTAACTCTGTTTTCTCCTTCACAGATGTTGCCAGACCTGCTGAGCTTTTCTAGCAACTTTGTTTTTGTCTTTGAGTATAGGAGTTGGGAAGTCATGTTGCGATTCTACAGGACATTGGTGAGGCCTCTTCTAGAATACTGTGCCCAGTTCTCGTTGCCTAGTTATAGCGAAGGATATTATTAAGCTGGAGAGGGTTCAGAGGAGATTTACCAGGATGTTGCCAGGTATGGAAGGTTTGAGTTATAAAGAAAGGCTGGATAGACTTGGAGCATAGGAGGTTGAGAGGTGACCTTATAGAAGTTTACAAAATCATGAGGGGTATAGATAGAATTAATGGTAGTTGTCTTTTTGCCAGGATGGTGGGGATTTCGAGACTAGGGGGCACATTTTTAAGGTGACAGGAGAGAGATTTAGAAAAGACTTGCGGGCAAATTTTTTACACAGAGGGTGGTTCGTGTGTGGAATAAACTTCCACAGGAAGTGGTGGATGTGGGTACAATTACAATGTTTAAAAGACATTTGGAAAAGTACATGAACAGGAAAGGTTTGGAGGGATAGGGGCCAGGAGCAGGCAGGTGGGACTAGTTTAGTTTGGGTTTACGTTCAGCATGGACTGGTTGGACTGAAGGGTCTGTTTTTGTGCTGAATGACTCTATGACCCAATGTCTAGAACTCTCCCTCCCAAAATGCTGCTAATGCTGGGTGCCAATTTAAATAAAAATAAAATTTGAGTTTGAAACCTTTTCGTTCGGTAAGGATATGTAGGGATACAGAAGGAAGGTAGGTATTTGGCGTTGAGATACAGAACAACAATGGTACAATGATCCCAATGGGCTGAATAGCTCATCTCTGTTCCTGTCTTCCTGTACAGCCAACTCTACTTCTTTGCTCCCCTTATGCAATCCAGTGGTTAGTATGTCAATTGGTTTTGAGCAAAATATGCCATTCTGAATAGTTTCCACCCAAAAAAAAACTGACATTGCCCTCAGACCCACTCTCTTATTAGTAATTCACTCGCTTTGAGCCATAACACGCATAACAATGCATCCAGCAGATTTCCTCTATTTGAGATTTTTACATCAATTCTGTCACAAATGCAGTAGATCTGACCGCCTCCCTTCCTTTGCCTTATGTGTTTAAAGAATTTAACTTCCTTTGCCCTGTGTAGCATACAGGTTACCAACAGAAGACAGGAAACACATTGATGTTTACCTCCTAGCAGCACAACTAACACATGTTCTGCAATCTAGAATGAGCTCCATTGAATATTATTAATTGTATTTGGCACTAAACTTAAAGTGGAAACTCCTGCTTGGTTTAACGGCTGCCTTTCTGAATGCAACAGCCAAAAAATCTACAGTGGTATCTTCTCTCTCCACTTATGTCCTTTCATCTCCAGAATCCCCCCAAAATACGAGCATTCTTAGCTCCCCCCTCCTATCGTGCACATCCGTGGATGGAGGCACTGTCCAATGTACACTGATATCAGCCACATTCACTTCTCCATTTCAGCACTCAACCGTTTGCTGTGTGTTATCAGTCTGCACATCCAGCATTCAGACTGAAACAAAGACAGAAGTTGCTGCGAAAGCTCAGAAAGTCTGGCAGCATCTGTGAAGAAAAAGCAAAGTTAATGTTTCGGGTCCAGTGACCCTTCCTCAGAACTGATAGTAGCTAGGAAAATATTGGTTTATATGCAGAAGATATGTTGCAGGGAGGGGTTAAGGAGTAAACAATAGCTGGGGATAGAGCCCAATGAGAGAGAAGAATAGTTGGACAGACAAAGGAGTTCATAACGATCTGGCTAGGAGGGTGAAGAGCTGTTCATGGCAGGCTATGTGATAACAAGGCCTGGTGTATGGGGTAGGGGGCTAGGACATAGGAGAGTTCAGGCCCTAAAATTATTGAACTTAATATTGAGTCTGGAGGATTGCAGGGTCCCCAAGTGGAAAATGAGGTGCTGTTCTTCCAGCTTGTGCTGAGCTTCGCTGGAACACTGCAGCAAACCAGAGACAGAGATGTTGGCTAGGGAACAGGGTGGTGTGTTAAAGTGGCAGGCAACTAGAAACTCAGGGTCTTTTTCGTGGGCAGAATGTAGATGTTCTGCGAAGTGGCCATTCAGTCCACGCTTTGTTTCACCAATATGGAGGAGACCACATTGTGAGCAGTAAATGCGGCAGACTGGATTGTGGGAAGTACAGGTAAAGTGCTACTTCACCTGGAAGGTATGTTTGGGCCCTTGAATACTGAGGAGGGAGGAGGTAAAAGGGCAGGTGTTACACAACTTTGGCGGTTGCAGGGGAAGGTGCCATGGGACTATGGAGGGATGTTGGGAGTGCAGGGAACTGGGTGTCCCAGAGGAAATGATCCCTGCAGAAGGCGGACAAGGGGGGTGGGAGGGTAATATGTGTCTGGTGGCGGCATCTCGCTGGAGGTGACAGAAATGGCAGCTGATGATCTTCTGGATGTGGATGCTGGTGTGAAGGTAGGTAAGGACAAGGGGAACCCTATCACTGTTGCAGAAGGGAAGAGAGGGGATGAGGGCGGAAGTGCTGGAGATGGGTTGGACCCAGTTGAGGTGCCTGTCAACAATGGTGCTAGGGAATGCTCACTTGAGGAAGAAATTGGACGTTTCGGAGGCTCCCTTGTCAACATTGGCCTCGTTGGAACATATGCGACGGAGATGGAGGAGCTCAGAGAATGGAATGGAGCAATCAGACCGACTGAGCCAAAACATCCATCAGCTCAGTAGCTTTGGTCCTCAGCACAAATCCCATGCCCTTACCATTAGTTTCAGTCTGTAGAATGCCACTGTCTTAGGCTGTAGTAGGTTTTTTTCCTAACCTTAGAATCCTGTTTGAGCCTGAATTGTGTTTCTGATCCTATATACTCTCTGTTACTGTGAAATGGCCACCTCCAAATCATTACTGATTCTTCATTGTACCTCAGGTCATGTTCTGCTGATAACCTGTCAGCTGTGACTCAGTTGGCAACAGTTGACTCTGAATCTCAAGGATTAATGTTCGAGTCCCACTCCAAAACTGAAAAATAAAGCTTATGTTGACACTCCACTGCCATACTGAGGGATTATAGCAGTTAATGTCATTTGGATGATATCTTTAAATCAATCCCTATCTGTTTGCTAGATTGAATGTAAAAGTCAGAGTCATACAGCACAGAAATACACTCTTTGGCTGAACTCGTCCATGCTGGCCAGTTTTCCTAAACTGAACCAGTGCTATTTTCCTGTATTTGCCCCATATCCTGCTAAACATTTCCTATCCATGAAACTGTGCAAATGTCTTTGACCTCCTCTGGCAGCTCATTCCATATATGCAGCACCCTCTGTATGAAAACATTGCCCCTCAATTCCCTTTTAAATCTTTCCCATCTTACCTTAAGCCAATGCCCTCTGGTTTCAGACTCCCGTACCGTGGAGAAAACACCTTGGCTATTCACCTTATCGATGCCGCTCATGATTTTACAAACCTTTATAAGGTCACCCCTCAGCCTCCTACACCCTACTGAAGAAGTCCCAGCCTACCTAGCCTTTTCTTATAACTTAAACCTTCCAATCTCAGTAACATACTTATGTGTTTTTTGCACCCCTTTTAACTCAAAAAGATCGTGCCTATAGCAGGATGATCAGATTTCTATGCAATATTCCAAATGAGGCCGCACCAATGTCTAATACAGCTGTAACATGATGTTCTAACTTCTGTACTTAATGCTCTGACTGATGAAGGCAAGTGTGCCAAATGCCTTCTTCACCCTGTGATGCCAATTTCCAGGAATTATGTATTTGCAACCCTAGGTCTCTCTGTTTGACACTCCCCAAGTCCCTATCATTATCTGTGTGAGTCCTGCCTTGGTTTATTTTACCAAAATGCAATACCTTGCATCGTAAAAGATCCAGTGGAACTACTTCAAAGAAAACGTCCTTACTCCAAGGGCAGAGTGGGGTTTTTTCTCTGATGATTGCACAGTGGTCATTTGCACCTTCTCCGATACTGAAACAGTCTGTGTTCATATGCAGCAAGGGCTAGATAGTATCTGGGCTTGGACTGACAAGTGATATTCACACTACACAAATGCCCAGGCTTATCACCATCTCCAACAAGTGAGAATCTAATCATCTCCCCTTTGAATTCAATAGTATTACTATCTCTGAATCTCTCACTATCAACATCCTGGATGTTACCATTGACCAGACACTGAACTGGCCTAACCATCTATCAAAGGAAGAGCTAAGAATTCCATGGTTAGTAACTAATGGTAGAAAGAGCAATAACTAGATGCCCCAGGTTTAAGGTGCATTGAATGGTGACAAAAGAAAAAAAGTTTTATTTATTCCAGGGTTAGGTTTTGGAGGGCACTGATAGAATTCCAAATCCAATAGTTGCCTTCAATAGGGAGTTAGAAAAACACATAGATAAATAAATGAATGTAGAAAAGTTACAGGAATACAGGGAAAGGGCAGGAGACTTGGACTAATGGAATTGTTCTTTGAAAATGCCAGTCCAAACTCAGAGTTACAAGACCTCCTTCTCTAATTATTTGTTGACTCTGAGTTCATCTTTTCCAGACTTGACTATTTCATTGCTTTTACTGCTGGTTTACTTGCCTTATGTCTCCACGTACAGCAATTTGTCCAACAAGTTTCCTATGTTCAAATTACTCATTACCCTTGTCCTTCATAACTTATATTGCTGTCCTATTTCAAATTCAATTTCCATATCATCAACCTTTCTGGCCTCTTTTTACCCTCTCTCAACTACCATGCCCAACCTTAAGCTTGGCTTCCCACCCCCATCTTCTGCAATGTTCAGTTCCTCTAACACTAACTTCTTGAAAATTCCCACCTCTGTTCGCTTCATCAGCTGGAGCTCCATTCCTGAAATATTACATTTTTGTCTTTTCTTCTCACCATCAGCCTCTGTTCCATATTCTTCCTTATTTTGATTCTGTCAAACACCATGGAAATCTGTTTTATGTTAAAAATGCTGTATCAATGCACATTGGACTTTCATCTATAAGATCTCTAAAGATACAGAAAAGTATTTGAGTCTGACACCAGGTGGTAACAGAAGAAGATTTTCATTAAGCCTAAGATATTTAGAATATAATGATATTATTACTCAAATCTTTAATACACATTTCCATTCTTCATGTCTGTGCCAACGTAAAACAGTCGCTAAACTTTAAAATAATTCCACTGGATGTGAAATGTATGTTTGATGTTTCTGACAAATTGCAATGAGGCACAATGGATGGAATATTCCAGCCCTTGAACAATGTGGGCATTGGTGAAGAAGTTGGGAGAATCACACGAAATGAGAAATGAGGGGCATCCTGTCATTGAGAGCAGAAAGTTCCATTTTCCAGCCAGGTGTGGAATGACAACACAAGATTCTTGACTGTGGGACGCAAGGGGTCTGTTTGCATGTACTAGTATGCATTAACATCTTGATTACTACGTCATTGAAATGCAGTTCCTCATTCTCCCACCAATCTAACGCATAAGCCAGCCTATACCCCAGCGACTCCATCTCACTTGTTTGTTTCTCTGGACATCCATCAACACCAACATCTCAGGGCTCACTCCCTTGGACAGAAACCTCCCACATTCTGTATCCAGTGCCACCTCCAGGTATCCATCAGCAAAGCAGATTGCCAATTACCTTAAGACCATAAGACCTCAAGAAATAGAAACAGAAGTAGGCCATTTGGCCTCTTGAGTCTGCTCCACCATTCAATAGGATCATGACTAAGCTGACATTCCTCATGTCCACTTTCCCGTAACACTGGATCCCCCTACTAATTTAGAATCTATCTCAGCCTTAAATATACACAAGGACTCTGTCCCCAGAGCTGTCTGTGGCAGGGAGTTCCAAGGACTCACACCCCTCAGTGAAGAAATTCTTCCTCATCTCAGTCTTAAGTTGGCATCCCTTAATTCTGATATTATGCCCTCTGGTCCCAGTCTATCCTATGACAGGAAACATCTTCTCAGCATTTATCCTGTAAAGAAGCCCCTTAAGAATTCTATATGTTTCAATGAGATCAGCTCTCATTCTTCTAAACTCCAGTTAACCTTTGCTCATAAGACAATCCATTCATACCAGGGATGATGCTAATAACTTTCTCTGCACTGCCTCCAATTTCATTCCTTAAATAAGGGGACCAAAACTGCTCACAGTACTCCGGTTGTAGTCTCACCAGTAACTTGTACAGTTGCAGTAAGACTTCCCTACTCTTATACTCCAAGCCCTTTGAATTAAGGGCCAACATTTCATTAGTCTTCCTGATTACCTGCTGCCATTGTGTGCTAGCTGTCTGTATTTCATTCACAAGTATCCCCCAAGTTTCTTTGTGTTGCAGCTTTCTGCACCTTTTTTTTCCATTCAAGTAATACTGTTCTTTTGTTCTCCCTTCCAAAATGAACAACGTCAAATTTTCCCACAATATACTCCATTTGCCAACATTTTGCCCGCTTACTTAACCTATCAATATCTGTCTGTAAACTGTTTGCATCCCTCTTGCAATCTGCCTTTCCACTTATTTTTGTGTCATCTGCAAATGTGGCTACAGAATCTTCACTTCTATCCTCCAAGTCATTAATATATGTTGTGAACAATTGTGGTTTCTGCACTGATCTCTGTGGAATCCCATGGGTCATGGGTCACCAACCTAAAAAAGAACCCCTTACCCCTACTCACCATTTCCTGCCCAATTTTCTGTTGATGCCAATATATTAGCTTGAACAGTGTGGTCTCTTATGAAGTCTAAATACAACATAATTACTGGTTCCCCTCTATCCACTTTGGTTGAAACTTGCTTGAAAAGCTGTAATAAATTAGTCATATACAACTTCCTTTCAATGAAGCCGTGCTAACTCTGCTTGACTAGATTATGATTTTCCAAATATTCTGCTATTACTTTCTTAATAATTGATTTCAACAGTTTTCCAACAATAGACGTTAAACTAATCGACATATAGTTACCCAGTTTTTGTCTCCCTCACTTTTTGAATGGGGTGTCAGATTTGCAGTTTTCTAATCCTTTGGTGCTTCTTCAGAATCCAATGATTTTTGGAAAATTACAGCCAATGCATCCACTATCTCTGTAGCTGCCTCTTTTAGGATCCTAGGATGCAAGTATCATGGCCAGGGGACATATCTACCTTTAGCCTCATGCACTTGTGTAATACTACTTCTTTAGTGTTGTTGATGGTACTTAATTCCTCCCTTGTATTTTTTAACATTAATGGGATGTTCATGATACCTTCCACCGCAAAGACAGAAGTAACTGACTTTTCTTTCCCATATCCTTGTACCCAAAAGCCATCTCCCCAGATTCATTTTTGAAGGAGCCTGTGTTCAATTTGGCCTCTCTCTTCCTTTTTATATATTTAAAGAAACTCTTATTAACAGTTTCTATATTGCTCACTAGTTTGCCCTCGTACTTTATTTTCTCTGTCTTTATTATCTATTTAGTTTCTTTGCTGGATTCTGAATTTACCCCGGATTTTGGGCCTATCTTTTGACTTTGGCCTCCTTATATGCTTTTTCTTTCAACTTAATAGTGTCCTTAACTTCCTTCATTAGCCTCTGTTGGCTTATTCCTCTCTTAAAATCTTTCCTCCTTACTGGGATGTCTTTTTGCTGAAAGTCATGAATTGCCTCCTTAAACATCTGCCGCTGCTTGATTACAGTCATTCCCATTAATCCATCTGCCCAGTCCACTTTAGCAAACTCCATCCTCATTTCATTGTAATTCCCTTTATTTAAGTTAAATGTAGTTATTTCTCAGTCAGGCTTCTCACTCTCGAACTGCATATTCCAGCAGACTTGACCAGGGTAAATAAATTGAACCATACACGGCACTCCAGACATCTAGTTCTTGACTAGGTGCTCACTGAGCTTTTAAAAGTGGTGCTAATGTCAGGAATTCCTACTGGTCCCACTGCCTGCAGTGAATGGGACACCACAGGGACTTGGTGCATGGTTAATGAGGTGAGTTTGGGAAAACCATAGAATCCCTACAGCGTGGAAGCAGACCACTTGGCCCATCAAGTCCACGGCAACCCTCCAAACAGCATCTCACCCAAACTCACCCCTCCCACCCTATTGTAGCATTTCCCATGGGAAATCCATCTAATCTACAAATCCCTAGATACTATGGGCAATTTAGCATGGCCTAATCTGCATATTTTTGGACTGTGGGAGGAAACTGGAGTACCTGGTAGAAACTGGGTAGACTGGGGAGAATGTGCAAACTCCACACAGACAGTCGCCCAAGGGTGGAATTGAACCCAGGTCCCTGGTGCTGTGAGGTAGCAGCGCTAACCACTGAGCCACAAGATTGTTTGCAAAGACTCACTAGGGCTTGTGGAGAGAAAACCTCCAGGTAATGCACCAAAAATGGTACTTGGCTGATTTCTGTTAAGGTTGAGTCCGTAGTAACTTCGTTTATTTCTGTTTATTGAAGAAATAACTTCTATTTATATAATTCATTTCACAATCTCAGAATCACACAAAGTACCTTCCACCTACTTATGCTATTTTGAAGTGTACTCATTTGTATAAAATAGGAAATGAAGGATCCAATTTGAGCACCACAAACAACAATGTGATAATGACCAGATAATCTGTTCAAGTGTTGAATTAAAGGACAAATATTGGCTGGTACACCAACA
>NC_063356.1:21531758-21559189 GCF_021869965.1 Rhincodon typus
AGCTCTGCACCTTGTTATCTCAGATTCTCCAGCATCTGCAGTTCCTGCTATCTTTGATGCAATACTTTCTGACTCAGGAAGTGAGAACACTCCTATTGAGCTATGGCTGGTGCCTTCAGTAATTATTCATTATATTTCAATGAGCGCTATACCAGTGCGACATACTGCTGGTTGCAAGAGGTTGTGCTATAGACAAACAAGGATTTCACACATGATATCCAGCCAAGATACTATACTGCTCAGTGTGATTCACAATAAATGATAAAGAGAGAACTTAATGGAGTCTTTTCCTGGCCATTATCAGGCTTTACATAATGAAAAATTGCTAAAGTGAAGTCCGCATTAAAATTCAGATTGTTTAAGCAAACTCACCAACACAGGAGCCGGCAAAGTATCAGCTCAGCCATTTTTGTTGATACCCCAGTAAAGCATTTTGTTACAATTGTTATCTAATTGGAATGGAAAATTGTTAAACAGTAGCTAAGGAAACTAGAGTTGTTCAGTTTAGCATAATTGACTGCAAGGCTGACACGTATTGTCCATGACCAAAAATACACAGTTTGCACTGTGATGCACACTATGGTGGAATGGTCAGATAAATTAATTGATTAGCCGTTATGTCAACAATAGCTGCTCAAGTGAAGAATCAGAGAGCAGCCAGTGTCTGTGGAACAGTGTCCAAGTGATCACCAGTTTAAAACAGAAGGAAACGGGCAAAATTTTTTAAACAGATTCAGACAAAACAAATAAGGACAATCTTGCATTCAAGCACAATAAAAAATACAATTATGTTTATACAGACTTGAATATCTCTTTGACAAACCGGGTGCATTCAACAACAGCTGTTGGTACACAAAGGAGAACATTCAAATGATTCTATAGCTATTTATAAAATGAATTAATGATACCAACACAACCCCATCTATCAGTGATAAAATGCTTTCAGCTGCCGGGCTCAACACTATCCATTACTGTTAATTCTGAGAGTAATAACGCCACTTTTATACGCTAATTAAGAGATAATGAACATAAGGGTGTTGCATTATCATCTGCTTTAGCACTGCTGGTTTATTTCCACACATAATGCAAGTTAATGAATAAATAAATATAAACCACAAAAATATATATTCTTTTCGATTCGTGATCTCTCTCTTCAGTACAACACAATAAGCATTCATGACTAGCAGGATTTATTGAGCTAATAGTACTCTTTCCCTGTTGGGTCCATCCATCTAATTTCTTATGATTTTTCCCATAAAAGTAACTTTCTGCTGAAGTGTTAAGCCTTGCTGGAAATACGAATTTACAATATTTTACCACCATTTAAACAATTAAGAGAGTCTAGTGACTGTACAACATAAATAGAAACAATTCAATTTTCTGGATTTTCGGAGGCCAGATGTATGACTCAGATGGATGTTGGGACTGTATGGAAATCCTGATGTACTGACACAAGTGTGGACTGAACGGGAAAGTTTCACTTTCGATGGGCAATTCACCTGCTCCCTGACACCCTTTGTGATTGTCTTTGATTCCAAGTTAGAGTCAGAGACTTGGGTCAGATTCAATGTACTTACACAAATAGTTACCCAGGAAATGTTAGACAGCCTAGGTTTAGTCTAGCTCCTGCATCACTACATAACTGGTCCCTTAACCACAGCCTGTACACCCAACTACACCCCCTCCCCACTTTTCCCTACTAGACACTGACCACTCACTGACCTAACCCACTTACTCATTTGCTGGAAAAGCTCAACAGGTCTGGCAGCACCTGTGAAGGAAAAAACAGAGTTAACATTTCGGGTCCGGTGATCCTTCCTCAGAACCTCGGGTCACTTGACCTGAAACGTTAACTCTGTTTTTTTCCTTCACAGATGCTGCCAAACCTGCTGAGCTTTTCCAGCAACTTCTGTTTTTGTTTCTGATTTACAGCATCCGCAGTTCTTTCAGTTTCCACTTACTCATTTCCCTCTCTCGTCCATGTACCCCCTGTGAACCTGCGCATTTAATCACATTTAGACTGGACATTTAAACTTACCAAACAGCAGCTAGTGAAATAAGAAAGGGGCACGTTTTGACTTCCCCTGACTTCACTGCATTTCACTGCACTCTGTATTTCTGAGCCATTTGAATTCAGAAGACTCCAGTAGAAATACTGAGCAGCGTGTGGTCAGGGAAACTTCTGGAGCAGTGGCAACTTAACAATGATTACTGCTCCTGAGAAGATCTGGGCCAATATCTTTAGTAGCAAAATATAACCATGCTTTGTCAATGAGTTAGAAGGTTGTGAGTTCTGAAATAACTCCATAGAGGCCGGTATCATGTCATCAAGTCACTCTTTATTTACACTTGGAGAGACCTTGACACTGGTCCAACTTCCTCAGAGCCAGCTCTCAGAATGACCAGAACCTTCGACACTCCTATTTATATCTGTCAGCCAGGGCTTCCTGATTGGACCAGATTAACAGCCCCAATCGAGGAACTCATGTTCTATGAGGTCCACCTGGCTGACCACATTACAGTCACTACAGGTTCAAATCTCACTCAGTGTCAAGGCTGGCACTCCAGTGTAGTACCGAGGGAGTGCATTATGAGGTACTGTCTTTTGGACGTGATATTAAATTAAGGTCTGTTCTTTCAGGTGATTGAAATAGTGTCACGGCACCTTTTATAAGGAAAAGCATGGAAATATTCCTGGTGTCACCAATATTTATCACTCACTCTTGTCACCCCAAGAATAGATTATCTGGTCATTTTCAAATTGTTGTTTGTAGCTTGTTGTGTGCATATTGGTGGCCATGTTTCCTTCATTACTATAGTGACTACACTTAAAAAGTAAAAATGGAAAATTTTTTGTATTCTATATTCATTCACATTGAAGGGTGTTACAAGCTTGACCAGCATTTATTGCGCATCCCTAACTGACCAGAGGGTACAAATTGCTGGAAATACACAGTAAAAAGTAGAAAATAGTACATAGTGAAAGTGGAAATGTGCAAAGCTATGGGTGATATGATTTTGTCTGTGGAGGTATTTTACCTGACGCAGCATTGCTTATATTATTTAATAGAATTAGAAACTGGGTACGGGTATTATGGTATTGGAGAATACATCGGAGTTTTATTACAGCTAACTATTAAATTCAAACATTACATTAACAGACCAATGAGTATTTTGTCTAATGTTAAGCTATTACATTATGAGAGGTTAGCATGTTTTCAATAGGGCGTCATGCTTCAAGTGATTCTGGGGTAAGATGAAACAGGTACAATGGACTGAAATGGCCACTTTTTGTGCCATGTCATTTTATGATTTTGATGAGTTGGGATGATTCCATATTTAATTTAAAACTCTGCATAAAGAGAAGGAGTGACAAATGCTGACTGCAAAGGGCAAGTAATGAGAGAAATTGAAGAGAGAGGATAAACCCTTTAGATTCAAAACAAATTTGTACAGAATTCAACAGTGTCTTATGTCATTGAGGATAGTACCTGAGGGTGAAAGACAAGAGGTCATGATAAATTATTAAAGTAGCGTATTGCTGACTTTATAGTCTCATCTGGAATACAGAAAGCACATATATGTATTTAGCAAAAATGTGATCAGGCAATGGAAACTTAGTTTGTTTTATCTGTCAGCTAATATGTCCCTCAAGCTGAACTGGTTCTAAAATATCCACGAGATCTTGGTTCTATGAAGTCACTTACTTGTAGTGCAGTGTGGGTTCCCTAGCATTGGAACAACAAACAAAAAGACATATTCCAACAGTTTCATTGTTCAAGTGGTTGTTGGTGAACGAGCATTTCCACTCTTCTGAAAGGTCTTATGGACCAGGAAATCTGCAATTAGTATCCTTTGTTCTCAGCTATCTATAGCCAAAGAGATGGCAAGACTGGCAAATGTAGGGATACCTACCTACATTAGGTAGATCATAGCACATAGTTTTAGCCTCCTACCACCTCACCTCCACCCCTGGACTTGGAGTGGCCACCAACAGCACCACTTTATGGCATCAAGGTTCTACAACACAATATCACGCTAGGTGGCTAATGCTTGCTTTTGCCCTATATACTGCTGCTTGCGATGGATATTCCAACACACTTTATATATCCTGAAGCTACTTAAATCCTTTGACTGTAGACTAGTAGCCAAATTATTCAATTCAAGCTCATCACGAGAATGAGTGTGTTATTAAGCACAGTCTAAAGGAGGGTTCTAAGTGACTGCAGATCACAGGAAAAAAAATGGTTTCATTCCTATAAGGATTAACTGACATGCAAATGAACAGGAAAGAAATAGCTACATGGACAAAACTTGCTCAAATCAGACTTGTAATTAAGTAGAATGACGTACAGTATCTGCCTGACAAGATTTATAGCAGCAAAAGCTCTCTTCATAAACCACTGCAAAGGAAAGCAGAAGTAAATCAAATGTAAACTGCTAAATAATTATGTTCCAAAGCCCAACTACAAATGAACGCCTTTAATTGGGCTCTAGTGCAAAATAAATCACCCTATTTATTAGTTTCTGTGATAACAAATGTAATTATACTTTTGGGATTTGTTGACATCAATTACGTATGATATGTGCTCAGTTTCAACATGAAGTTGGGGATCGGGAAAACAGCATGAACACCACATGTTTATGTCCTGCACAGTAAAGTTCACAAGGGCACTGGCAGCACCCATTTAGGGTTATCCTCAAAGGCCCTCTAACTCAAACTCCAAACCAATTACTTACAATCTGATCCTAAATCCTCTACCAAACTCCTTTTCATAGGAATAAACACCCCAGCACTGCCTGGACTATTGATAGGTTATTTTACAATCCATTGTAAGGAGCTGTTCCTTTATATTATTTGAGAAATGCTCACTTACAAATTGCTAGGCTACATTCTTGATTCAGTAGAAAGAATTCATTACCTTCCAGCTCAGTATTTGAAATAGAAACAATAGTTCATCTCTCTCTTTTCTTTTGCACTAAGTTGTAGGATGTTAATGGGGGAAGTAAGATTTAGGAAAGGTATTTATCCAAGATACTTCCACATTCTTATCAAAAAGATTACTGCTGATATTTTTCAGTCTGAATTGGTTCTGAAGAAGTTACATTTGATTAAAACATGGTGTCTCTTTCCACGGATGCTGCCTGATCTGTTGAGTATTTCCAGCACCTTGTCTCATTTCAGATTTCCAGCATCTAACTTTGTACAATTCACTGGGGTTGCCTGACAGGCTGCTCAAAATACAGAACCAAGAAACATAGGTTGGAATATCACTGATAACTCGATTGGAAACATGAACATATTTGGCAAAGATTGACCACAACTGATCGCACACAGTGGCACCACCAGGCTAGCCATTGAAATCATCAACCATATCTGGTGACTTGGGGAAAGTGACACCAATGGGTCAGTTAATTCACGGGAGATGGATCAGAGTTTACTGCAGGACTAACAACAAACAGAGCCCATTTGAAAGCAAACTACTTTACCCAGCAGAATGTTTAAAATGTGCATTATAACATAAAGTGTATTTATTAGTCATGTGTGCTCTATTTAAAAAGAATCATTATGAATATTATGAAGTTTTGCATCCGAAACTATAGCAATGTCTCCTAATAAAAGCGGGATCATTTATTCGACAAAATGCAGTGAGTGGAAGACAGTTGCATCATACATAAAATGTGAATAAAATCAATCCTAGTCACTTAAAGAAGTGTTGTTTTCAGGTATGTTTGATGAGGAATTTACTCAATCATCTTCATTTGGCCACCACTAGTCATATTGCCTACAGTCATTACAATGATACAATCATTATTGAGGAAAATCTCTGAAAATTGCTTTGAAAACTTTAAGTCCCGTTTTCCCAGTCAGACGAATGGATCTTGGGCTATTGTGTGACAGTTCTCCTATTATTTCCTATGATGTTGTTCTGGGAATATTCACTGTTGATACTTACCATCTGAGCAATATATCAGAGAGACTGTCTGAATGTGTCAATAAAACAGACACTTTACAACTACTGTCTGAAATTTCTGGTGAACATATCATGCCCTCAGATATAAAAAAGTGTGGAGTCCTTTGAATCAAACAATTCTCCATGGACCACACCTTCTCCTCAATGAGTTTTACATCTAATGCATTATATTGCATGAAATGATATTACACATAATTTTACAGCATCTCAGAATTGTTACAATGCAGGAGGCCATTTGGCCCATCATGTTTGCATAATCGAGCCCCTCCAAATTTTCTAAGGAATGAGCCTCCATTAACCATTTTGACAATCTGGACAATTTAATTTGATCACCAAATTTAGGAATGTCACTTTTTTTAAAAAATCTAGGTTCTTAATGAAAACTAGAAAAGCAAAGGACCAAGCACAGTTCTCCAAGGAACTCTACAAATCATCACTCAATATCTCACACTAAGTTTTGTTATTGTCTAACCAAAGTTTCGTCACAATTGTGTCTGCCCAACTCTCGCAGCTTTAATATGCTACAAGTCTGCAAAATGCATTCCATCTCACACGGAGTTTGAAAGCCAAATGGATATTCAGTGCACAGCACTAGTCAAAATCTTGTTCTGTGCAAAATAAGTGATTTTACCTGGCGTTCTATATCTCTGTAGTGAGAAGCAATTGGAAGTGCATTATTTCATTAAGGTTTATTTAAATAGGAGCGACATGCTACAATCCAATTAGTGTGCGTGGAGTTGATACTGATTTGGTCCATTTAAATGTTACAGTTGTAATAAAAGTTACAGAATTGTAATGGGGAACAATTTTAGTTTTACATTTATATCTAAAATGTATGCATGTCTAACGTGGATGAAACTTATTTTACAACCAGCACATCCAACAAATAGCTTTCTTTGCAGCACGTGTTGCTTTCACCATTATGAAGCAGTGGGACTGCAGGTAACATATGTTGGAAAACATGTTGATTGAAGTGAGTTTACTACCAAGTGTGTCAACATCCAGGGAAAATATGATATACACTGTGAGATATATGACAGGTGCTTGCACAGTCAGGATAACAAAAGTACTTTTTTCTGGTTCAACTGTGCTAGAGGGCAAAGTCAATTAGAATTTTCTGTCTGTCAGATGTTCTGTTACTTAAAAGATATTTGTTCTTAAAATATCTTTACCCAGTCTGCTGTTCTTTAGCTTAAAATGAGTCTGCTTCCATTCTCTAATAGCTGCCCTATTTCTGTATTAACGCATGGAGAATACGGATGTTGTCTAGCCAAGGATGAAGATCCCTAAAGGACACCTGTCAAAGATACTCAGCCATTAAAATATAGAAATTTGTAATTTTCCGTCCAATGGTCACATTATGTCCTAACAGTCCATAAATCTTGAAATACAATAGGTAGTTATTGGATCAGACCCATCAATATTTGGTCAGATTAAAATGTAATTTTATACTCTTTAATTTTTAAAGATGATTTTGCAGGATTGGAATACATAAGGTCAAATTGACAATGTTTGAAGATGTTCATCTTGTCTCAATCCCTCCTCCCCCCTCACCCCACCACCCACCCCCACCATCTCCTCATTTCAGATATGTACAGAGTGGAAGTCATTTTGGCCATGAAAACAAGTATGGTGTTTATTTAATAGTGGGGATGCTCAGAAAGTTTAAAGATGGACTGCAATTATTACAATAGCTGACTTGGAAAAATATGGCTCCTGTCAAACTAGATTAGCGTTCCCATCCTCCCCTTGGGCCTTGGTTCCACCTTAAGTTTTGTAATTATCTTTATTGAACTGTGATGATTTCTCCGTTGTGGTCTAATTAACAATTATAAATTCTAATTTTTTTTCTGTAAGTAACAACGAGGTCAGTAACCTAATATGACATCAGCCATGTTTCCCATGTCAATAATAGTAACAGTTGTGCATCAAGCCTCATCTTAAAATATTGAATACTACAGATTAGTGTGTGTCTGTCATTACGGCAGAAGCCATGAACATCAATGTTAAATTTCAACGTGTGAATATACACCAAGAATATAAACTGATTCTTCAAATCTTTATTCAACTGAATAAAGTGAAGCCATAGCCCAATTTTTCAATTTTTTAAGAGTTAAGATGGAACAAAACAAACAAATTATTTTCCATCTGTGAAAATTATATGACCACAGCAACAGGTTTTCTGAGAATGTCCTTTATGAAAATACAGTACTTAATATTGAACTGGCAAGCTTCCTTCTGAAGAAAATAATTACAGCACTGATTTAAAATGCAAGGACAAATCTGGAGGTAGAGTTGCTCAAACTCAAATTGAATATGCCATTAAAACATCTTTAATCCCATTAAACTCTTTGATACTAAACAAAATTTAGACTAATAAAATTATTCCAAACTCTTTACATTCTATGCCAATGTAACTTGCTTACATTGATACTATCCAGGGCATTAACTGCTTAAGCCACATGCCATAAGAATCAAATCATCATTCTCCTCAACTTTGTCAGTACTCTAACTTTTCAGCTTGAAAATCCATGCTGCAAACTAACATTTTGTTTAAGAACTTCAGATATCTAGCGTGTATAAGCTATTTGGTGCATCAAGTGCTCTTCATCAAAATATTTGTAGGATTATTCTGTTATCAAGCTGTTGACTCTTCCTCTTAGGAGGACATTTCTTCCTACTTCACCCTTTCCTTGAAAAGAAAATAGTGGCAAAACTCATTTGAATTGTTGCACAATCTTCACACAAACTGTGGATATGGTGATCATGAACATTGATTGGGACCCAGATCTGTTGTGTCTCTGTCCTTTTCAGTGATGACCAAAAGATACTCAGGGATTGTAGGGGAAGGTGGATCTCCTGCAATCTCCACAGCAGCAACACTGAAGGAACTGGGAGAACTGGGGTGACATCCTGTGCAAGGACTTTTAATTCATGGTTACTGCATCATTTGGTATTTGCTTAGAATGGCCAAATTGGGTTTTTTTAGAATTCCTTAGGCTTTGGAGTGAGGGCAAGGAAACTATCTTCCTCCTTCAATGATGTAACAAAGCAAAGGGTTCTTACAGTGCAGTGGTAGTGTCCCCACCTCTGCGCCAGAAGTCCCAGATTCAAGTTCCACCCGCTACAGAGGTGTGTGACAACACTTCGGAACAGGTTGATTAAAAATATCGAGAAAAAAAGCCCGAGATTCTGTCACCATGAGGCAGATGTGTGGTCGGAAGGAACCCTTAGAAATGCCTGTTTGCAACAGCTCCAAGCTAATGAGATGACCTCCCAGCGCCCAGGAAAGCTCCCAGTTCAGAGCTCAATGGTAAAAATGAGCTCAAGGCCTTAAACCTATGAGGCCAAGGAACTTAACTGCACATTTTATATGGTGGAATTTTTTTATTTCCTCCTTGGTCCTTACAGACGACTGACTGTAATGAAAATAAGATGTAGGTTTGGATGAAATGATCCAACTAGACAGATCAAGCCGCAGGCCTTGAGTAGTGTGTTGATGCATTCCAGTATAACTGGTGTAAATCTATGTTTGCTTGGAACATTTAGTGACTAGAGCTGTGTTTTCTTTTAAACCACTGCAGTATTCTGGTGACTGGCAGCTCAAACTGCTGAATTTCACATTAAATTCTAGAACACTTTTGGGTCATATGACACTGCAAATCCCCACAATTGTCATTTTGCTTTGTGTCATTATTATTAGGGAGTCTAGTTGGGCAAAAGGAAATCTTCCCAGGGTGTTTGCTATGGAGATTTTCACAGCAGAGACAGGATTAGCACAGCATGCTGTGCTTTCTAATATATTGACCTGTGCTTTTCAACAAAATTCTTGGTTTTCAATACACGAGAGATCTAGGAGCCAACCAGAAATGAGAAGAACAGATAGCAAGCATTCCTGAACTTAAACTATGCTGCAGATCTGTCGCAACCTTTATAATAAACGATGCCAACAAGAATATGTGCATTCTTTCAACTTAATTTCTCCTTATAGTTTGGCCAATAATTAATTTTTAACAACTATGTATCCTATGGTTTTTACAGTTCTAAATGCCTTATTGTAAATAAGAAATATTATACTATTTCCTTTCCTCCTATACTTCTCTTCACAAAACATTGGTTTTCCAATGCAGCACAGAGCAATCAAACAGGTACAATAAGGGCATAAAATTGATTGAGAAATGAAACTACATTGTCCAGAGAGGTTGCAGGACTGTCAGAGGAGTGAGAAGGAATCAGTTTCCCAAGCATAAATGAAAAAAGTAATGTCCAGCCAAGTAATACTCCATCCTTTCCCTGTCACACAATCTCTGTGTTTAGTCAAGAGAAGCTGTGTCCTACCCAGCACTCATCAGTCTCAGAAAATATACTTCAATTTGGTAACCAGCTGTTATCAGGTGATGAAAAATACACCAAATGCATAAATGTCTAAAATCTCCATAAGATTGTCTTTTTTGGTTAACTAGCAAGTGTGCAGAATTCAGTTAAAAATTCTACACTGCAACTCAAAGAGAGTTATGGATTAACATTTGGTGGTTGAAGGTTTGCACACTGGCCATCTGTTTCAGGGACACAAATGAAGCAAAATCCTGACTTTCTGTGAGCAGTAGGGATCCTCGTAAATTAATTTGGAAAGCACAATCGCTGGGTGAAAGACATCAAACGAAAACTGTGCACAACTAGTTGAGAATTGTCAAGCTCTTTCAGAGAGCTATGAGAATGCATGGTATGGGGAATGGAAATGTCATATTGCAGCAGTATTACTGGGATGTATTGTCTCATGGTTCAGATATAAAGTGGAACGTTTTACACGTATTTCATCTGTTTAACTGAGGACAATTTGATGTAGACATCTATGCATTTGTTCAGAATTTTATAGCCATAACAAGTGGAGGAAAAGGTTGGATATCACATGTCATTTGTCCTGTATCTAAGGAGTCCAGAAACACTTGTGATTGTAATACTTTTCAGGATCATAAAATGTACCACTTGGTCTTAGATCAAATGTTGGGGAGTGAGTGTTCGGTAAAATGTTAGAGAACACCAGCTCCTTCAACAACTTTCTCCTGGTCTGGATTGACAACGGCCTATCAATCACAAAACTGCTGCTCTCAAGAACTGCTTCCTTAAAGCTCTCATTGTTTTCAGAAGTATTCTAAAAACACTTTTTTTTAAATTGTGATGGTACTACAGCTTTAAGAGGTGTATTTTGTCCTTTTTTCATGAATGTTGAGACAGAGGCCCCAAATGGTCTGCTCAAATCCAACAAAGCAAACAGCTTGTGAGGTCTTGGGTGTTTTTTTTAAGTTGGAACAATAGAAGCAGCCTGAATGGGTGGGTCAAGCTCCCATGGAACCAAGATTTTTAGTTTTAGCTTTCTGCAGTTGCTGGCAGCTTGAAGTTGGATGTAGAAGCTCTTATTCCTCTCTCTGTTGCAGCTAAAAGCTGGGGTTCTCTTCCTGCTGCTAGAATTCCACATGAGACAATCTATTTTACTGAATTTGCCTTTGCTAAGTGTGTGTTTATGGGATGTTATGATATTGGAACAATTAATTAATTGTAGTTTATATATATTATTTTGTTAAGCATTTTGAAAGAGTTACAGTTAAGCCAATTATTTACTTTATTTATATTTTGTCTGTACTTTAACTGGAGTGAAAAAATATTGTAATGTTTTGCTTAATGTCGAGTCGTTTCACCAATCAAATTTCATCTGGAACACAACGCCTTACACTTGCCTTTAAAATAAGAAATTGTTAAGATCTAGACTATCTTCTTAATATATTTTGAGGGGGTTTGGTTTGGTCCATCAAAATATTTTTAACCCTTTCATAAACGTTTTGTTTCCCTATCCCACGGCACTATTTGAAAAAGAGTAGGAATGCTTTCTCCTGACTACTTATCCCTCAACCACTAGATTATCTGGATATTTATCTCCTGGATGTTTGTGGGGCCTTGCTGTGCAGAAATTAGCTGTCATGTTTATCTCCATAGCAACGCTGATTATAAAGTGAAGCATTTTGGAATGCCCTGATATTGTAAAAGATATTATAGGAATAAAGTTCTCTCTTTTATCACAAAATTTCCCCACAGGCCTTTCATAACCATAGTCTTAAAATAGACCAGATTTTTAATTAATTCACTGCTAAAAGAATAACATTTGGTAATGCATAGCTTGACTTAACACCACTTAGCACTCAAACTTGACATGACTTTTAATGAAAGGGGGCAGCTTACCCTTGAATGTATCAGCCCTTTACGGAACTCAAGACTCTTATTTTAGATTGTTCTCTCTTAACTTGCTCAAGACATGATTTGGCAGAGATGCATATTACCGATTATGCTGAAGCTGTATAAGGCTCTGGTCAGACTGAATATTGTGTGTAGCTTTGATCCCTTATCTATGGAAGGATGTGCTGGCCTTGGAAGGGGTCGAGAGGAGGTTTACCAGAAAGATCCTGGGGATGAAGGGCTTGTCAAATGAACAGCGGTTGAGGATTCTGGGTCTGTACTCAATGGAGTATAGAAGGAAGAAGGGAGATTTAATTGAAATTTACGGGACCCTGAAAGGCCTGGATAGAGTGGCTGTGGAGAAGATTTTTCTTCTAGTAGGAAGACTAGGACCTGAGGGCACAGCCTCATGTGAAGAGATGACCCTTTAGAATGGAGATGAGGAGGAATTTCTTCAGACAGAAGGTGATTAATCTGTGGAACTCATTGTCACAGGAGGCTGTGGAGGCAAGTCATTGACTGTGTATAAGACAGAGATAGTTAGAGTCTTGATTAATAAGGGGATCAAATATTATGGGGAGAAGGCAGGAGAATGGGGTTGAGAAACGTATCAGCATAATCAAATGGTGGAGCAGACTAAATAGGCCAAATGGCCTAAGTTTGCTCCTATGTCTTATGGTCTTATGAAACATGAAGTGAACAGACAACCGAACAGCACACTTCAACTCAAAATGTTGAAAATCTCTCTCTCTCTCTCATCTGAGCAGGCTAACTCTTCCCTTGTGCAGTCTTGATGCTCAAAAAACATTGAATGCCAAATGGCATGAGGCCAAGATGGTGCACAAAGCCATCTTCCAACTGGATCCGTACAATTGTGTCAATTACTGTAATGCAGACACATTTTACTTTTGCTACATTTGAGTAGTTAATTTATAAATCATTTTTCTCAGGAAATGAGGGATGTGAGAAAGGTAGTAGTTGTTTCTCCAAGAAATTGGCAGTGGGCCTTCTTCTTTAGCCACTGCAGCTCTTATGGCAATGGTTCTCACGCAATAATTTCATGGAGGGAGATACACATGAGGTACACTGTGCATTGTAGATCATTTAGAGTGCCAATGTTGGAGGAGCTGGATATAGATAGATAAATGACATTGGCAGAGTTATACTGAAGCAGTTCCATTTGGAAAGCAGGTATTTTTGATCCAGCAATCTTTACATTACTGTGTTGGCAGACCATGTACGTGATTTAAGATTATAGTGGTTTTCCCTCTACCTTTGTGCTTTCAAAATGTAGGAACAGGTCACAATGGCAAAACAGTTGTTGTGCCTACTAACCCAGAAGCTAGAACAATAGGGCAAAGAATGTAGTTTTAAATCACAAAACAGCTTAATAATTTAAGCTTCAAAAATACCACTAAGGGTCTTGAATGGGACAGAAACTCAACTGTAATAACCACCACCATAGTTACCTGGTCTGGCTTTTTATGTGAATCCATCACATTCCCAAATTAATGTGTTACTGCTATCTGAGATGACCCAGCCAACAGTTCAGTTGTATCTGGGATGAGTGGGCAGTAAAGAATAGCCTTGCAACATACTGAGAATTAATTTTAAAATTTAATAACATTCCAAAATGTTAACACCAAATGTTGAGAGTTGTAGCAAATGTCACGTGTTCCTATTTGTCAAAAATTAAATTTGGGTCCTCAGAAACTAAATCATATACATGGTTTATCTAGTCATTTCTAAAATTATCATTCTACTGCTGTGACGTGGTCTAACCTAAACACAAGTCTAAAAATAATGGTTTATCAATAATTCTGTTGGCAGGAAAGGTTATCTAACAGCAGGATATGAATTATTTCTTTCTTCCAACTCCCTAGTCTTGTCATACTAAATTAAAGCAATCAACATAAATAGAAAATCAGAAGTACACACTTGAACCAGTGGAGCAGAGCGAGAAAGAACAGAGTCCCAGTGTACTCTGTGGCCTGTGGGATGTAGAATCTTTACTGAAATATCGTATCAGTCATAAGCAAGCTCCTAACCCACAACATAGGAAATGACAAACCACTTTCTATCAAACAGCAGGTAAACAGATGGGTGTTGGAGGATTTCTATTTGTCTTGCTCTGCTTTACAATCAGTTTCTTGACCAATATTAAAAAGGCAGGTTGCAGAATTCATTATCAATGTTAATGAATGCATAATAAGGAGATTTACACAAATGTACATTTGTACTACCACACAGAGTGAAGGAACCGATTAGCAGGTTCTCACTGAAACACTCGGAAGTTAAAAGGAAATTAAATATCTTAGTGACAGAAAAGCTACTGGGTAGTTTCAGAGGAAATAATTTACTTTGGTTAAGTACCATTGGAAAGATTCAGAAGTATACAGCGGCTACTAAATGCCACAAGGATGTGAGACAACTAAGAATAGTAAAAGCTCATGTACCTAAAACAAAGACTGACTGTTTCCCATGATTACTTACCTCCCTTAGGAGACTAACTAGGTCAGCAGGATCCCACTGCAGTACACATTTACCATATCTTATTGGGAGGTGTGTGTTTGTGGGGGCGAGCGGTTTATCATAGTGAGTTGAATAAAATTCACAGCACAGAAGTGGGGTCTTTGTGCCAACTAGTGTAATTCACATAATCCTCATACACTACATTCTCTAACCTTATCAGCATTGCCTATCTTCATCACGTATAATTTAGTTTTTAAATGTGTTTATACTGTTTTTCTTCATTCTAAGCACTCTAAGAATGGATGTACGCATGTATATGTCAACCTGCACAAATAGCAAAAGTTACCAATAGCTTCTAACTAGCTGACAATTCAAAAGTTCAGAATGTAGACCCATAGCATGCAATGAAAATGTGGCTGGACATGAGCATGTCATTGCCTAAACTGAAGGTACGCTCAGCATTCTATTCATTGTGAGACTGTAGAAATTGTTGGCTTTTATTGATAAATTCTAATACGTTCTGCTGTGAAATCTGAAAAATAGTTGTGAAATTGTTCACAATGTGTCACAGTGATGAGGAAGGATTTTCCTCTCCCCCTGTTTGCATATTCTCCCTGTGTCTGTGTGGGTTTCCTCCAGGTGCTCCGATTTCCTGTCACAGTCCAAAGATGTGCAGGTTAGGCCGATTGGCCATACTAAATTGCTCATAGTGTCCAGGAACGTGCAGGCTAGGTGGGTTAGCCATGATAAATGAGGGGTTACAGGGATGGGGGAAGGGTGGCTGGATCTGGGTGGCATGCTCTTTGGAGGCTTGGGGTAGAATCATTGGGTTGAATGGCCTCTTTCAGCACTGTAAAGATTCTATTCTATTCTATTCGATCTTAATCATTCACAGGAGTCATTTTCATTCTCTTATTTTCCCACCTGTATCCACTCGATATAAACTGGAATTCCTGACCCAACTCTCCCCTTAGCTTACAGAAGCATTCTTCTCACATTCTTCCTGCTTCTTTTACCTTTTCTTTCCAATTAGATTGGTGCAGTTCAGACTCCTGAGCATTCCTCTGTCCCTTTCAAAGCTGCTTTGGCCTTCAACACAATGCTGTTTTACTGGTGGAGCAAATGTTACTGTACGCTGTGTACCTAATTCCACCTGCAGCATGTAGAGGGCTCCCATCTTCTGGAGTATGGCAATATCAAATACCAACAGCACAGGATTAGAGGGGCATCAGTGCTGATTCTGATTCACAAAAGGAGTCAACTGTACAGGGTAAAACATTGACCACTGGCATTCATGTCATCATATTTCCCTTATTGTGTGAAAAGTATCTCCACACAGGAAGATCGCTTGATAAAAGTAAACAAATCCAGATTCCTAACGTGTTAGAATTATGAATAACCATCATGTCACTTTTACAGCATAAGGACTCTCAAGTAAAAAAACCCAAAATGGGTGCTTTTGTATGAGATTCAGACACTTTTTTTATTGTGGCTAGATCTGGACTTCTCAGTTGATTCCATTTGGTTCACTATATTATTGTTTACACATAATAATGATCTATATTAAACAAAACATGTTCTTAAACAAAGATATGAATCCATATTTCCTTTCCACTAATGTCAGCAGTTTTCCATACCTGTCAAGTTGAATGTCCTGCCCACGCTAACTAAACAACTTTGGCTGACAAAGTCCTTTTGAGCCAGGAGACAAAGGGCAATCTTGTCCGCGACCATTTCCTCACAGTCATCAATGAAATGCGAAATACAAAGCTCAGATCTGGAGTATTTAATGTACGTATTGACGACTGGCTATTACATGAAATGGTACACACTAAGCAAGACTTAAAAAATGAAGAAAAAATTGTCGTAATGTTGACATCCCAGAATTGATGGTCTGTTCATTTTACTGCTCAAGCACACATCGCTTTTTGGCAAAAATGCTTCACTCAGATTAATTGCACTGCTGCTTACTGAGCGGGTAGAGCCGAGAGTCAGCTCATGGCCCGACACACGGACAACAGTAGACATTTGTGCCCACTCCAGGAGTTACAGGCAAAGGTTCGTTGTGAAAATCTCACCCTGTTGACTCCAGTAGGTTTTACATGCTCTTTATGGACACCTAGTGTGCATTGCCTTCCAACTGCTCCTATTCTATGCTGTACAATCCTTTTTTTGATGAAAACACACGAGGTTCTTTCAAAAATAGTATTAAGCCACATTACTTTGTCATTTTATAAAATTATCATTCTTTTAAAATTCTGCTTGTGAACTAACTATTTTAACAAATAAATGAAGATTGCCCACCTTTAACCCGAGTTATGATCAGTGAAAGCAAGAGAATTCTGTTATCATTGCCCAATGCAACAATTTAAGAGATTACTTGGTGCTGTGTTATAGCAACATGCACACAACATATTGGGAAGGGATTACACATGATAGGCTGCAATATATTTAAAGTGGGAATGCCAAAAAAGGATAACATCTGCATGTACTGTTACAATTAACCGCATCGAGTCTGTAGAATCGTATTCCTTTTCCAATTCACACCAATCGCCAGTCACACACTATGCTCCAACTGTAATAGCTCTACAAATGCAATATTAAATGCTGTCAGTGTCATCTTAGCATGCCCTGCATGAATCAGACCACTTCCAATTGGTGGGCTCACTCTGGATTTTTCTTTAAGTAAGTAGCAGCTCCTCAACCTCTCCACTGACCGGCTCAAATACATCAACAGCAAATTATAAATTTTAATTTCAACCACCAACAATAAGTTAAACTCTGAAGGCAAAAAACGACATCATGAATAATTGACTATACACTAATCAAAATGAATATTGTGCTTGTAATTAATAAACTCTTCATTTTAAGCAGTTTTTACAATGTACACCAGATTTCTCATGACATTGTGTCACAGTGAGAAAGGTATTCTGCTTTATAATGAGTGCGACCATAGGCATGTTACAGAAATTAATGTGATATTTACAGAAAGTGTATATTATATGCAAGATTTCTAGCCAAATGGAAACAGATACGATTAAGTTTCAGAGTCAGTCAGAAACAGAACAAAATTAAAATGAATGCATTGAATGGCATGGCAGTTTCCCATTAATATTGATCACTTAGCTACTGGACTCAAATCAGGAATGAGGTGAAATATTCACAACTGATTGGCTAGTATTAGCTACAACAACACTGAAGAAGCTCAGCACAGTCCAGGAATAAGCAATTTGCTTGACTGGCGCTTTTGCCACCAGATGCAATATCCATCCCCAGCACCGCTGGAACCCTGTGGTTGCAGCATGCATGATTTACAGGATCTACTGTAGAAACTTAGAAGGTTATTGCAACAACACCTCCTTCATGAATCACGATGAAGGACAAGAACAGAACTGTCATAAGAATATTTTCATCCACAATTTGCCCTCCAAGACACACACCATCCTGTTTGTTCTTGATATTCATTTATTGCCAATTGTTAATTATGCTGAGACAGTGTTGCTAGGCTTCCACTTTGAGCTGTTGCAGTTTAAATGAATAGGCCATTGCAATACTATTGGATACGCAGTTCCAGGATTTTGACTCAACGACAATTAAGGATACAAGTCCAAAAAATGGTGATATATGTGAATGACTTGGAGGTGTTGCTCCTTTTCTGTTGCCCTTGTCCTTTTAAATGGTAGAAATGACTGGTTTGGGAGTTACTGTAGGATACATCATGGCAAGTTGCTTGCTGCAGTGCAACTTGTAAAGAATTTGAACTACGAGGAGAGGTTTAGGGTAGTGGATACAGTAGTGACCAAATAGCCTTGTCCTGGATAGTGCTGAACTTCTTCAGTGTTGTAGCAGCTTCACGCATCCTGATAAATTTGATTTGATTAATTATTGTCACGTGTACCGAGGTAAAGTGAAAAGTTGTGGTTGGTGTATAGTACCAGCAGATCATACCATAAGAAGTGCATAATGGTAATAGAACAGAGCGAGGAGTACAATGTTACAGTTGCAGAGAAGGTGCACAAAGAGCAAGTTCTATGCCTAGGAAAAGTAAGTGGTACTTGTCACTTGATCTGTGCAAACCTGGATGCTGCTCAAACCGTGCTGCATGTACCCATGGATGGTCTCTACCTGAGCTGTGCTGGAGCTGATGTTTTTATCAACTTCAAAACTAGGGAACTAGAGAGGATTTTAAATAGAATAATGGGAGTAAGGAATTAAATTTGGGAAGATGTGTTAAATCAAGGCCAAAGAGAAAGCTATTTATATGGGAAATGATAAACCTAACATGACAGAAAAGGTCAGAGACAATGAATTCAAAAGAATCAGCTCACAGTCAATACTAGAAATTACAGATGGAGTAAAAGGATAAAAGTAACGGCTCTGAATCGGAATGCACAAAACATTCAAAACAAAACAGACACACTGAGAGTGCGAACTGAGATAAGTATGATCTGGTAGCCATTACAGACACAAGTCTGCAGGATGACATGAATTGGGACTTGAATCTTGAAGGGTCAGGATACTTAAAATGACAGGAAAGTAGGAAAGGGTGGGGATTGGCTTGTTAATTAATGTTGGCATGAACACAATTGAGAGGGAAAATCTAAATTCAGAAAAGCAAAATGTGAAACCAGTTTAGGTAGACAGGTCCCTAACAGTAACTATATGGGACATAATGAGAGCCTGTCAGAAAGGCACAAAGATAATCATGGGAGATATTAATCTATTGGAAAAGTCAGATGGGCAAAGGTACCCTAGGTAAAGAGATCATAGAATGTTTTTGGGAAAGCTTCTTAGAACAGCATGTCCTGGAGCCAACTAGAGAGCACGCTATTGTGCAATGAAGGATTCATTCAAAATCTCATGGTGAAGGCATCCTAGAAAGCAGTGACCATGAATGTATCCATTCTGTTTGAGGGAGTGGAGAGTCAGTTTGAGACTATACTTTAAAATTTGAATAAGGGCATAAAAGCAGAGTTGGCTAAAGGGAATTGGCAGATTTTGTTAAAGGACAGGCCAATAGAGATGCAGTTGCAGACATTTAAGGGGATATTTCAGAGTATGCAGAATAAGACCATAAGACATAGGAGCGGAAATTAGGCCATTTGGCCCATCAGGTCTGCTCCGCCATTCAATCATGGCTGATAAGTTTCTGAACCCCATTCTCCCACTTTCTCCCTGTAACGTTTGATTCCCTTGACAAACTAAAAAGCTATCTATCTCTGTCTTTAATATACTCAATGACCTGGTCTCCACAGCATTCTGTGGCAGTGAATATCATAGATTCACCACTCTCTGGCTGAAAAAGTTTCTCCTAATCTCCGTTCTAAAGGGTCTTCCCTTTACTCTAAGGCTGTGCCCTCGGGTCCTAGTCTCTCCTACCAATGGAAACGTCTTCCCAGCATCCACTCTGTCCAGGCCATTCAGTATTCTGTAAGTTCCAATTAGATTTCCCCTCATCCTTCTAAATTCTGTCGAGCCAAAGTCAGCCAGAGTCCTCAAATGTTCCTCATATGTTAAGCCTTTTATTCCTGGGATCATTCTTGTGAACCTCCTCTGGACCCGCTCCAGGGCCAGTACATCTTCCTGAGGTATGGGGCCACAAATTGCTCACAATACTCTAAATGTGGCCTGACCAGAGCTTTATAAAGCCTCAGAAGTAGGTCCCTGCTTTTATATTCATGTCCTCTCGAAATAAATGCCAACATTGCATTTGTCTTCCCAACTACGAACTCAACCTGCAAGTTTGCCTTAAGATAATCCAGTACTAGGACTCCCAAGTCCCTTTGCACTTCAGATTTCTGAATTTTCTCCCCATTTAGAAAATAGTCTATGCCTCTATTCTTCCTACCAAAATTCATGACCTCTTTGTATTCCATCTGCCACTTTTTTGCCAACTCTCCTAACCTGTCCTGATCCTTCTGCAGCCTCCTAGTGTCCTCAATACTACCTGTCCCTCCACCTATCTTTGTATCATCTGCAAACTTAGACCCAATGCCCTTGGTTCTTTCATCTAGATCATTAATGTGTAAAATGAAAAGTTGTGGTCCCAACACTGACCGGTGTGGAACACCACTTGTCACTGGCTGCCATCCTGAGAAAGACCCTTTTAACCCCATTCTCTGCTTTCTGCCAGACAGCCAATCTTCTATCCATTCTAGCTCCTTGCCTCTAACACCATGGGCCCTTAACTTACTCAGCAGCCTCCTGTGCGGCACCTTGTCAAAGGCCTAATTGAAGTCCAGGTAGATACTATCCATTGGCTCTCCTTAGTCTAACCTGCTCATTACCGCCTCAAAGAATTGTAATAGATTTGTCAGACACAACCTCCCCTTGATGAAACCATGATGATTTTGCCCTGTTTTACCATGCACTTCCAAGTATTTAGAAATCTCATCCTTCACAATGGACTCCATAATCTTACCAACAACTGAGGTCAGGCTAATCGGCATGAAATTTTCTGTCTTTTGCTTTACTCCCTTTTTAAATGCGGGGTTACATTAGCAAATTTCCAGTCCTCTGGGACCCTCCCTGACTCCAGTTATTCTTCGAAGATCACCACTAATGCCTCCACTATCTTGTCAGCTATCTCCTTCAGAACTCTGGGTGTAGTCCATCTGGTCCAGGTGATTTATCCACCTTCAGACCTTAAATAGATACATTCCAATGAATAAAAAAAATTCAAGGGGCAGAGCGACCATCTGAGTTTAACTAGAAATGTTAAAGATAGTATCAAAATAAAAGAGAAAGCATGTCATTGTGCAAAGACAGGTGGACGTAGGAAGATTGGACCAAATATAAAATTTACCAAAAAAAAGGTAAAATTAGAAGATAAGAGAAAGATAGTTGTAAATATAAAAAGAGAATAAGAGTCTCTTTTATATTTTGAGAAAAAAAATAAAGTATGTGATGGTCGTTTGAAAGTCCGATTCGAGAATTAATATGAGGAAATGGCAGGTGAAATGAACAGGTGTTTTACACCATGTTTCACTGTAGAGGATACAAGAAATATTCCTAAGGCAGTGATACATCATAAAATGGAAAGGAAGGAGGAACGCAGGAAAATCATGAGCACCATACAGACATATTGTACTGAGTCAATTGTTGGAGCTATAAGGCTAACAAGTACCCAGATCCTCACAGACTTCATTCTAGGGTGTTAAAAGAAGTGGACGGTGAGATTGTTGATGAAATGATTTTAATTTTCCAAAGTTTCCTTAATATGAGACATTAGACTGGAACATAGTGAATATAACTCCTTTATCCAAAAAAGGAGGGAGTCAGAAAGGAGGAAGCCACTGGGGTTCCTCAGTTAGCAGTGTTGGGACTGCAACTATTTACAATATATGTTAATAACTTGGAGGGAAGAAGTGAATGTACTGTAGCCAGATTTACAGGTGACACAAAAATAGGTGGAAAGGCAAGTTGTGACATGAATACAAACAGTTTGTAAAGGGATACTTATAGGTTGGGTAAAAATAGGCAAAAATTTGGCAAATGGTGTAATAGTATGTGAAAATGTAATGTTGTTCATTTTGGGGGTAACGTGCTGTGAATAAAGGAGAATCAGTGAATGTGTTATGTTTCGAGGCCTTTGATATGGTGCCACAACGAAGGTTGTTGTAGAGAATACAAATTCATGGTGTAGTGGGTAGTTTATTGCCATGGGTAGAAGATCGGCTGGCCAACAGTATAAATAGGTCTCTTCTAGGTGAAAAGATGCTGGACTAGTGCTGGAACCTCAACTTTCTATAATTTATATACATGACTTAAATGAAGGGATGGAAGGTATGGTTGCTTTTACTTTATTGGTCAGGGAATTTACAACAAGGGTCAGAATGTTATGTTTCTGAAGAAGGGTCCCGACCCGAAACGTCAGCCTTCCTGCTCCTCTGATACTGCCTGGCCTGTTGTGTTCCTCCAGCTCCACACTGTGTTATCTCAGACTCCAGCATTGGCAGTTCTTACTATCTCTCAGAATGTTATGTTGCAGCTTTATAAGACTGGTTAGGCCACACTTAGAATATTGCATTCAGTTCCGGTTGCCACATTACAGGAAGGATGTGGAGGCTTTGGAGAGGGTGCAGAAGAGGTTTACTAGGTTGCTGTCTGGATTAGAGGGTACGAGCTGTAAGGAGAGGCTAAAAAAACTTTGGTTGTTTTCTCTGGAGCGGTGGAGGCTGAGGACTGACTTGATAGAAGTCTATAAAATTATGAGATGCATAGATTGGGCTGATGGTCAGAATCTTTTTCCCAGAGTTGAAATGTCTAATAATAGGGGACATGCATTTAAGATCAGAGGAGGAAAGTTCAAAGGAGATGTGAGAGGCAGGTTTTTTATACAGAGAGTGGTAGGAGTCTGGAACGTGCTGCCAGTTGTGGTGATGGAGGCAGATATGGCCAGGGCGTTTAAGGGACATTAGATAAGCAAATGAATATGCAAGGAATGGAGGGATATGGACCGAGAGCAGGCAGAAGAGATTAGTTTAATTTGGCATCATGTTCGGCACAATAACTCAGTTGAAGAGACTGTTCTGTGCTGTACTGTTCTATGTTCTATCATCAAATTTGCTGGTGATGTAAAAATAGGTAGGAAGGTAGGTTATGAAGAGGATGCAAGGAGGTTACAGAAAAATAGTGATAGTTTAAGTGATTGGGCCAAGATGTTGCCTATGGGATATAATGTGGAAAAAAACATGAAGTGGTCCATTTTGGCAGGAAGAATAGAAACAAAGCATTTAATCTAAATGGTGAGAGATTGCAGACCACTGAGATGCAGGGGAATCTGGGTGTCCTTATGCATGAATTGCAAAAGGTTAATATGCACGTATAGCAAGTAATTAGGAAAACTAATAAAATGTTATCATTTATCATCAGGGGAGCTGAATACAAAATTCAGCAGGTTATGCTTCAGTTATACAAGGCAGAGGTGAGACCACATTTAGAGTATCCTCTGTAGCATTGGTCACCTTATTTAAGGAAGAATGTAAATGCATTGGAAGCAGTTCAGGGAAGGTTTGCTAGTATAATTCCTGGAATGTGTAGCTTGTCTTTTGAAGAAAGCTTGGGCAGGCTAGGCCTATATGCACTGAAGTATCAAACAGCAAAAGATGACTTGATTGAAATATACAACCTCTTGAATGGTTTTAATGGGGTAGGTGCGGAGAAGATATTTCCTCTTATGGGAGACAACAGAACTATGGATCACTCTAAAAATCAGGGGTTGCCCATTTAAAACAAAGATTAGGTGAATTTTCTTTATTAAGCAAGGGGTTAAAGGTTATCTGGGGTAGGCAGGAATGTGGATTTTAGGTTGCAATCAGATCAGCCATGCTCTTATTGCATGGCAGAGCAAGCTAAAGGGAATGATTTGTACGTTCAGCTGGATCGATATGTAAAGGGTCCTTGCAAACTAGAACTGATTGTCAAAAGATGGTTGCATTACATTCAATGCTGCCAGCTGGATCTCAGCTTTTGCTTTCTACTTTACTGTAGTTAATAAAATCATCCTCTCTATTAAGAAATATTTTATGCACTTTCATATTTAATTCACAGCCTGAATGAATGAACTCCTTTCCTAATGTAAATTCTAAATTATAATCTAGAATAATCACACTGAAAATAATGGAACAAAATTGGTCATACATTGACTATAATTCCTATTGTTATTAATTAGTCAAAATCTCATTACCACTAGAACCAGGAAAACTAAGTTGTCAGCATTTCTTAAAGGCAAATATTAGAACACTTCCCACACAAGGATTATTTGAGTTGATATTAGATCTGTGAATACAGCAAGTCACTTCAGTCAATGTACTTATAGCTTTTGAATGTCATGTAGTCCTGACAATCAGCTTAGCTATTAGTCTATGCTAAAATGAATTGAATGCAGCTGTAATTCAGTACAATTTATAACACTGCCTTCAGATGGCACAAATCAGTACAGCCCTCTGCTGCTGCAATACATAAAAATTCCACCACCGAAAAAGCTACACTTTGGATTTGCTATGATTTCCACTGAAAAGGAATTCATGGACTTTTACAATGCTACATGAAGAAGATAGAATAATTCCTACATTATTTTTCAGACCTAATTAATTTGATTTTAAGTTTACAAAATATTCTAACAAAGCTTTCTTTAACCTTTCAAGGATTGGAATGAAATCCTACGTATCATTGAATAGTAAGTTTGATATTAGGATTTTTTTTACCTTCTATGGTATAAATAATATATTTGGACATTATGATAGTTCAGTTGGGAAAAGCAGGGTGCAGCTGAACCTTATAGCTTAGGATGTCTGAGTTTTGGCTCCTAGTCTCTGCTGATCAGAACTAGGACAGCTATAGGAGCACTCCAATTGATCAAAGGAGAGCAAATGAGTCAGTCAAGTTTCTTGCTACCTAGGGCAATAGAGACCAAAAGTAAAAGATAGACTGCACAACTTGTGTGTACAGGATTGGGATGGGCTCCGAATTCTGCCACTGCTTGCAATAGGCTGGATTCTCATATAAAGCATGGCCACTCAGTTATTCTACAGGGCATTCAGTGGAACTCTCTTCAACTGGAGCCTGATGTATTCAGGAGAAGGAGGACACTGGCAAAAAAAAATGCTTTCAAACAAACTTACGGTTCAGTTAAACCTCATCTCAACAGAATTTCAATTTTGAAATAATCTGTAATGGATGATTTCTTTTTTGCAGAAAGCTTCAGAATGTCTCCAGCTTCCCAAGTCTTAAACTTACAAAGAATGAAAAATGTGTTTACTGAAAAAGCAATGTTCCAAATACCAAATGAATCTTTTTTTTCTAAATTTGTTATGTTAAAAATAGTCAATCCCATTAGTGACAACATCTGTCTCGCGGAAGACAATAGACCAATGATTTTATACAATAGAACAACTGCTGAACTCTATTGCTATGTCAATTCTATTACTGACTAATATCATGGAAAACGCCAACATGTGTCTACTAGCATTACGGTTTTCATTAAAAAGAATGCCTAGAGATGGTTACTATCAATTCATTCATCTTTTTGTTTTGCTTCGAATTGAAGTCTAAAAGGAGTTCATGTTATTGCGGAAGCTTTGGTTCATGAACAGGCATTTTACATTTCTGTAAGTTTCTAACTCTAAAGACGAAAAATGATGATTTTAAAGGACAACTTTCAATAATAATGCAAACCAAACAAAACCCTCCTTTCCCATAGCCATAGTTTTTAATATTAAAAACCGCAGCAGCATGATTGCAGCAAACAGTACAAGAGTTTGTTACTATTGCTGGGAGTTAGGCTTGTGATAGCTGACTTCTTCCTCTTCGTGCCCTCAAATAACCGAAGGAAACGAAATCTTTCCCGTTACTTCCTCCAAGCCCTTCCAAAAGATACATCCTTTGTGAAATTCTTGGATGTTTATCCTGTAGAGGTAGATATACAAACTTCGGTTGATAGGCAGTGAAATTCCCCTTGAATCAGACACTTCCATCAGATTCGGAATTAACGGAGCCCGTCTGAGTTCACAACGAGGTTGGATTTTTATCACGGATTTCTCAGGGTCTGCAAGCGCTCCTCATAAACCAATCTGCAGCGGCGTTTAAAAAATAAACTGGCGAACATGCTTTGCGTGTGTGTACGCGCAATTTTATTTTACGTGTAAAAGACAACTTACAGGTTATTGTCAAACAAAACTAGAGAGGATTTCAGCAGTGAAACAGTTAAACTTGATTGAATATAGTCTTCTTACCTTCGTTGTGCACATTTCCAATCCCTTCTCCAGTGCCTTTTCACACGAGGTTTGTAAATCCTGGTCCGGAGAGTGAAGGGAGCACAGTCCTGTGGCCGGGTCCACATAACAGTCGGATTTTTTCCATGTGTTTATGTGTCTGCTCTTACACAGACCAAGTCACGTTAACGTCGGTGGGGAGGGAGTTAGCCACAAATCCCTGCCGCATCAGCTGCCCCCCTCCCCTTGGAAGAGCAAGCGCTAATAAATACTCGACAGCCGGAGAGAGAGAGAGACAGAACATCTCCTGAGAGCCGAGAGAGCAGTGTTCACCATCTGCATCTGTTTGTAGCACGGGTTACCGGCTTTGTTCCGGGGCTTCTCACTGTGCCATGTAAATCAGAAACAAGTCAGCAGCTTGTTAGTGATGCCCATCTGTTAACTTAGCCGTTTGTCTGCTGATCTCTTTAAGCACAGACACTGCAGAGCGCAGTCGGATCAGCTCAACCAAAACGTGTAATGCAATTCTTCAGCCTAGGGAATTATCTGGTATAGGGAGGGATTGTTATATAGAGATGTAGTAATAAGCCTTCACAATACTATAGCCCAGCATTAAACTCCAGACATCCTGACCTCAGCTCTGTTAGAAAGCTGTAATTTTGATTTTGCTTCCTCCACACACTGAAACTATCTATAAACCACATAACGAAATCTCCCTGGATAGCTCATAGTCTCATAATAATTCTCGCCAGAAAGAAAAGTTAACATAAAAATAAACACATCCACGTTTAGCAAGCCAAAGAAAAGCTGCACAGCAGCATTGAACAGATTTGCAATCACTTTGCAAACACAATGCACTTGTTCAGAAAATGTTCCAAGCATCAGCCCAGTGATTACAGACTAACTTCATTGATGGGAGTTAGTAAGAACTGCCAATGCTGGAGTATGAGATAACGCAGTGTGGAGCTGGAAGAACACAACAGGCCAGGCAGCATCAGAGGAGCAGGAAAGCTGACGTTTCCGGTCAGGACCCTTCTTCAGA
>NC_063356.1:21559589-21584543 GCF_021869965.1 Rhincodon typus
GAAGAAGGGTCCTGACCCGAAACGTCAGCTTTCCGGCTCCTCTGATGCTGCCTGGCCTGCTGTGTTCCTCCAGCTCCACACTGTGTTAACTTCATTGATGGGTAAGCTTCCAGAAACTATCATTTGGGATGAAGTTAGTAGTCACATGGAGAATTTTGGGTTGAGTAGGAAGAACCAGCATGAATTTCTAAAGTGGAAATGGTGTTTTATTAACTTGCTGGAGTGTTTCTTAGGAGGTAACAGAAAGGGTTATCAAGGATAATGCTGTGGATGCAGTGTATGGAGACTTTCAAAGGCATGAGACACATTTCCACCTGCCAGAATTGTAAGAAACTTATAGCTTGTTCGACAAAAGAGATAGGAGCAAGGTGGATACATACTTGTCTGAGGAATAGAAAACAGAAAGTAATGGTTAATGGATATTTTTCTGTTTAGAGGATGGTTTGTGGAATTCTCAAGAGGTTGATATCATAACCCTTGCTTTTCATTGTAAATAAATAATCTAGATCCTGGTGTGCAATGTAGAGCTCCAAAAGGATGTAGACAAGTTGGTTGTACGGGCAGATAGATGCCAGATGAAATCCAGCACAAAGAGTATGAGGACATGTGCATACATCATTGAAGATGGTGGGAAAAATAGAGAGAGTAGTTAATAAATACTAGGATACTGTATGCTTTCTTAAAAAGGGGAGGCAAGCAAGGAGGTTATGTTGAACATATGCAGGGTACATTTTTTTCAACTCACCCATGGGATGTGGGTGTCACTGACGTTATTGCTTGTTCCTATTTGCCTTGAGAAGGTGGTGGTGAGCTGCCTTCTTGAATGGCTGCAGTCCCTATGCTATAGGTAGACCCACAATGCCCACAGGGAGAGAATTCCACTTTTTGACCCAGCGACGCTGAAGGAGTGGTGATATATTTCCTAATCAGGATGGTGACTGACTTGGATGGGAACTTATAGGTGGTGGTGTTCCCATATATCTGCTGTTCTTATCCTTCTCAATGGAAGTGGTTGTGGGTTTGGAAGGTGCTGCCTGAGGATCTTTGGTGAATTTCTGCAGTGTACCTTGTAGATAGTACACACTGCTGCTAATGAGTGTCAATGGTGGAGGGAATAGATGCTTGTGGATGTGGTGCCAATCAAGTGGGCTATTTTGTCCTAGATGGTGCCAAGCTTCTTGAGTGTTGTTGGAGTTGCACTCATCCAGACAAGTGGGGAGTATTACATCACACTTCTGACTTGTGCCTTGTAGATGCTGAATAGGCTTTGAGGAGTCAGGAGATGAGTTATTCCCCTCAGCTTTCCCTTGCCTCTGACTGGCTCTTGAAGCCACTGTATTTATATGGCTAGTCCAGATGAGTTTCTGGTCAATGGTAACCCCTAGGATATTGATAGTGGGGGATTCAGTGATGGTAATACCATTGAATGTCAAGGGGCGGTGATTAGATTGTCTCTCATTGGTGTTGATCATCGCCCAGCATTTGTGTGGCGTGAATGTTACTTGCTGTTTGTCAGCCTTTTGTTGAGATCTCATTGCCTCAGCTGGACTATTGTGTGCAGTTCTGGATGCTGCACTATAGGAAGAATGTGAATGCGTTAGAGAGAGTGCAGGGAGATTGACAAAAATAGTTGCACAGGTAGGAAACTTCAGTTACAAAGATAGATTGAAGAGGTTAGGACTCCTCCTTGGAGAGAGGAAGGCTAAGAGGAGATTTGATTTGAAGTCTCCAAATCATGAGAGGTCTTAGATAGGGAGAAACTGTTCGCACTCATAAAAGGAACATGAATGAGAGGGCACAGCTTTGAAGTCATTTGCAAAAATAGCACATGGGATGAGAGAAAAACCTTTTCACACGTGTGATTCAGGTCTGAAATGCACTGCCTGGAAGTGCGATGGAGGTAGGTTCAATAAAGGCATTCACCGAGGGCATTGGATAATCATTTGACTAGAAGCATTGTGCAATGATATTTGAAAAATGCAGAAGATTTGTATTAGTCATATTGCTCCTTTGGTGACACAATGAACTGAATGGCCTTTTTCTGTGCCATAATATTGAGCACCTTTTTTAAACGCAGAATGCATTCACATTAAGTGAAGAGTTAGTCGATATTATCTGTACAAAGTTTAGCATGTTGTGTGCTGTTACCCGTTTACAACATTCACCTCCTGCAGTCACACTTCCATTGTCACATATGAGTTGATTACCTCATCTTTGCAATAATTGAAAAATGAAATAGGTGGAAGAATTTCAAACCAAAGGGAGGGGAATACATTGGGAAACTAATTACAAGTGTCCACTTAGGATTTATAAAAGCAAGTAGACTTAATCATTACTAATTAAACATGAATAGAAAGGCATTATTGCATTAAAGAAAAATGCAAAATATTTTTGTCTCAGAACTGGAATTTCTAATGTCAATAACATCAAAAAGTGCTATTATTCTCAATAACATGATTTATATATATATATATATACACACACACACTGGTTGGCTTTTAAAATCTTGGTTGAAGGTTGTACATTATGATCTTATTCTTAGCCATCAAGTTGGGCTACAACCAGATATTTTTGTTGAGAGCATTCTCTGTTAGCTGAATGTGGATCACACAGGCTGAACCCTTTTTCCAAGATGTAGGCAGTACCACATTGTTTGCCCAACTAATAGACTAGGACTTCATCTGTGTTACAGCTGCTAAACAGCAACCTAAGCCATGATATAGCAGACAGTATATGCACAATATTATAAACTGAGTGGGCCAGCCACTACATTTCTAAAGTCTAACAAAGCAACATGCACTGTCCAGACATGGAACAGGCATGAAGGCCTTTGTGCAGTTAACAGATCTAACACCTCCTTGTGGTTTCCAAAACAAACCTCATGTTCTTTTGAAATATCCTTGTGAGCAACATCATAGGCAATTGGCTAATATTAAATGTTTAGACCTTTAAAGGTTGCTGCATTGGCATTACTGCAGAGGCAGCCTCTGTCACAGGAGCTGTTTACAGTTGCTTTGCCTGCCGGAGGGCCATGGAGCCAGATAGTGATGATGGAGCCTGTTGCTTAAGGCCAAGAGGTTGAACAGTCTCTCAATGAAGGAGCTCATGCACTCAAAGCCCTGTGGTATTGTGGAGCACATGAGATGACTACAGTCCTTCATTCTCAGTCGATAACTGCACTGTGCCTCAGGTAATTCTATAATGGAGTGTGTGTCTCATGCTGATTCTCCAGGCTGATCTGGCTGTTTTGTAGCTTCTGAAGCTCTGCCTTTCTTCCCTCCATCTTCACAGGGGTAATGGCCACAGCCAACTCCGCACCACTCTTGTTTTCTCCACTCTGACTTGTTGCCGGTTATTCATTAGTGACTGGAATGCAAAAGGTTCAAAGTCAAACACTGTGCTATGGGTCTGGAATTACATGCAGGCTCTGTAAGGAAGGGCAGATTTCTTCCTCAAAGGACATTAATAGAGTCATAGAATCATACAGCAGGGAAACAGAACCTTCAGTCCAACCAGTCCTTGCCGAACATAATCCCAAACTAAACTAGTCCCACCTGCCTGCTCCTGGACCATATCCCTTTAAAATTTTCCTATTCATGTAGTTTTCCAAATGTCTTTTAAACATTGTAAGTGTATCCATATCAACCACTTCCTCAGGAAGTTCATTCCACACGCAAACCACCCAGTATGTAAAAAATTTGCCTCTCGTGTCTTTTTTAAATCTCTCTCCTCTCACCTTAAAAATGTGCTCCCTAGTCTTGAAATTCCCCATTTTAGTGAAATGACAACTACCATTAACTCTATCTATACCCCTTGTTATCTTATAAACTTCTATAAGGTCACCTCTGAACCTTCTATGCTCCAATGAAAAATGTCCCAGCCTATCCAGCCTTTCTTTGAAGCAGATGGGTTTTTATGACAATCAACAGTAGTTACACAGTCACCATTAGGCTTGCTTTTAGTTCTAGATTTTCACTGGGTGCAAATTTCACCATTTGACATAAGGGATTTGAATCCCTGTTTCAGATAGAGTCAGAGTCACAAGAGTTGTACAGCACAGAAACAGACGCTTTGGTCCAACTTGTCCATGCTGACCCAATATCCTAAACTCATCTATTCCCATTTGCCAACATTTGGCCCATACCCCTTTAACCCCTTCCTTTTCATGCATCCATCCAAATGTCTTTTAAATGTTGTAATTTCCAGCCTCCACCACTACATCGGGACTGGATTACTGGCCCAGTGACATTATCAGGACAATACCCCACTCGCTGTGCCAGGTCTCTAATAACACACGTGAATGCTCCAAGGTGTGATTGTCTGTCCTGGTGAGGATGTGCGCGCACAGAGATATTCTCATCTTCAAGTGTCCACCAGAACAGCTCAGTGGTGCTGTGACTCCTGTCTGTCTGCAGCAGGCTCTAAGGGAGACATCGTGGCAGGGAGAAATCAGCACAATCCACAGATGCTAAGATATATGAAATAATGAGATGATAACTTACCTACTGATGGGTCATAGTAAGGGGAGGACTGCCTCATGCATCCTTTGAATCTCCTGAACTTATGGATTGTTAAAATCTGTTCACCCTCCACATCCCGATCAATGCTGATTGCCATTTCCTCTTCCAGCTCCAATGTCCTGTTGGATTCACCTCTGGCCAGTTCTGGGCCAGCTCCCTGACATACATTAAAGGCACAAGCTGGGATACTCTGTGTCAGAGCATCGTGCACCTTGGTGCTGTTCTCCTGTTTGACCTGTGAGGTAAGAAACGACATCATTTGGTCAATGCCGCCCTCCCTCACCACTTGAAGCTTTTAATTCAAATAAGATGTTGCGGATTTCCTGTAACTTACTGTCCAAAAGTCCTCAGATTATTAACTAAACTTATGGGTCATCAATGCTATAATGCTCACACCTTTTCTATATCGGGAGAAATTATTTTATTCGTTCACAGGAGATGATATTGCCAGCATTTGTTGCCGATCTCTAATTGCCCTTGAGAATGTGGTAGTGAGCTGCCCTCTTGAACTGCTTAAGTTCATGTGGTATAGTACTGGGTGTCCATACACAAGGAGCTCAAGATTTTGACTCTAGCAATGAAGCCATGGAGATGCAGTCCACAGTCATGATGGAGAGTAGCTTGGAGGGGAACGTGCAGGTGGTGGTTCCTTCTATGTTCCTTCCAGATTGTTGGGGGGGCAGGTGTGAAAGGTGCTTTTGCAGTAGCCTTGTTGAGTTGTTGTATGTATATTGTAGGTGATATATGCTGCTGCAACTACGCATCAGTGATGAAGGGGGTGAATACTGTGGGTGGTGGATGGGATGCCAATCAAGCACGTGGCTTTGTCCAGGATGGTGTTGGCCCGTCAGGAAACCCCATGGCTTTGTACTCTGCTGACTGCTGATGAAGAGTGTTACACAATGGACCCAGTTTGCCAGATGTAAACAGGCCATCAAAACACATTCTTCATTACAGCTAGTACTTCCCGACTGCTTCTCTCCTGATGCCACTTCCCGCCTTGCCTTCTTGGTAGGCCTTGCAGGCTTCTGAGGGACAGGATCCTTCTCCATTCTGTCATCACCTCCCCCAACAACTCAAGTGAGGTGCCAGAGAAATACTGGGGTTGGGATGGGGCAGGTTTTGTCTCTGCTTTGCATTAACCACAGCAATGGCTGATGCTCATCCTTTAATTCACATAGACTGCTTCCTGTATCCTCTCTCCTTCCTGTGTCTGCCACCACTAATATGGCAGAGAATCTGAGTCTGGGTCCAGATGTTTCAACGTGTAGACAATGCAGAGTGGGACTGGGGCCTGGAAGCCAATGTGACAATGGGGCCTTGAGCTGAAATCCCATTCCAAGTGGATGGCTGGATTGTGATGCCAACAGTGTGGGTTCAATTCCTGCATTGGCTGAAGCATCATAGAGTTGTATAGCATAGCAACAGATCCTTTGGTCCAACTAGTTCCTGCCAAGCAAATTTCCCAAACTAAACTAGTCCCACCTGCCTGCATTTGGCCCTTCCAAAGCTTTCCTATTCATGTGCCTATCTAAATGCCTTTTAAGTGTTGTAACTGTACTTGCATCTACCACTTTTACACAGAGGATTCTTCATGTGTGGAATCAGCTGCCAGAGGAAAAGTTGTCCGTCACGTCCCTTTTAAATCATTCTCCTCTCACCTTAAAGATACGCCCCCTAGCTTAGATTTCACCCAGCCTAGGGAAAAGATCTTTGCTATTCATCTTATCTATGCCCCTCATGATTTTATAAACCTCTGTAAGGTCACCCCTCAACTTCCTACGCTCCAGTGAAAAATGTGCCTTTCTAAACCGGCCTATCCTTATAACTCAAATCGTCCAGTCCCAGCCACTCCCGGTAAATCTTTCCAGAACCCTCTCCAATTTACTAATATCCTTCCTATACTGTACACTGTACTCCTAAAGTGGCCTCTCCAACGTCCTGTACAACCTCAATATGACTTCCCAACTCCTTTACTCAGAAGTCTAAGTAACGAAGGCAAGCATGCTAAATGCTTTTTAACCACCTTGTTTACCTGCAATGTACCTGAACCCTTGCGTCTCTCTGTTCAACAACACTACCCAGGGCCTTACCATTAACTGTCTCCCTCTCAAACTCCCCCCTTGCCTAAGGTGCGGTGACCCTCAGATTAAACAACCATTAGTTTTCTCTCTCTCTCTCTAATGAGAAAGCAGCCCTATATGGTGACTCTACCTGCAGTATCCTTGAATTTAGGATAAAGTCTTTCAGCACATGTCAGACCAATCCCTGTAGATTTTGGTGACTTAAACAGTTCTGGAAACCACAAAGGCTTCTACAAGTTGCAGCAAAAGTCAGTAGAAATCAATAATTAACCAATTTGTAAATAGCTAATGGTTCTTTCCCATTTACCACTAGTGGTAGTGAGGCCCTTCCTGCTGCTTAAATATATGCTCAGCTCTGTGAAATTACCAGCAACAGTGAATTTAATAATAACAGTGCTGGCATTAAGCCTGGGTTACATGCTATTTAGTGTTACAATATACCTATGCTGATATCTCCAGTGAAACTCGCTGCCATGCAACTCAATGTCTATTGCAGGTCATGTGTATACATTACGCAAATGACATTTTATTGTCAGAATGCCATGTCAGTAAACCTGGTCCTAAAGAATTTCTCAGCCTGTGCATTACCCAAGGTACCACTAGTGTTAGTTAGCTCAGTTGGTTGGATGGCTGGTTTACAATACAGAATAATACCAACAGTGTGGGCTTAATTCCTGCACTAGCTGAGGTCACTATGAAGGTCCTGTCTTGCCTCATGGCTGAGGTGTGGTGACCCTTAAGTTAAACCATCATCTCTCTTTAATGAGAGAGCAGCCCTATGGTGATTTTATCTTTTATTCTTACAAGCACTATTATCAAGCAGAATGCTTTGGGGAAACTCTTTAATGCATGCATCTATTTTACTAACTGTAGTTTATCATGATTAATGTAACAAATATACATGCAAAGGAGTATCTTCAGTTAATGTTTCACATCATTTATTTAAAAGTAGAAATATTACCGTGCCAAGATGAATATTTTAAACTGCATATAGAATTACATTTGTGTTGCAAGAGGCTGCAATTGACAACTGTGAACAATGAGCTGGCAAAATCAATTCACACTTGCTGTAACTTTACTTCATATTTTAAAAGGTGCGTTTATCCTTTGACAAAAGTCCCAATTTTAAAATCAATTTTGCAGTGATTGAAATGGTTAATTAATACAGCTCATTGCTACTGGCCTGATAGATATGCAAGGTATGGTGATGAATAATGAACTTTTGCAATGGTCTTGCTGCTCTCCTTGTCAGTGGACTTCATGTTCCTTATGTAGCAGATGCTGTGACCCGAGAGGTAATCAAGCCCCATAATGATCTTGCATGCTTCAGTGATCACTGTATCCTAGATCACTACCTCTGAAAGGTCCTTATAATCCCTACAGTGTGGAGACAGGCCCTTCGGCCCAACAAGTCCACACCGACCCTCAGAGCATCCCACCCAGACTCATCCCCCCTATAACCCACCTAATCTACACATCCCTGAACACTATGGGCAATTTAGCATGGCCAGTTCACCTAGCCTGCACATCTTTGGACTGTGGAAGGAAACCAGAGCACCAGAGGAAACCCACACAGGCACAGGGAGAATGTGCAAACTCCACACAGACAGTTACCCAAGGCTGGAATCGAACCTGGGTCTCTGGTGCTGTGAGGCAGCAGTGCTAACCACTGAGCCACCGTGCCACCCCTTTGCTGAAAGGTGGTACATTCAGCAAACTGTACTCCAAAGGTAGGATCAACTTGGAAAATCATTGAAATATATTTCCAGAAATTCAATACACAATGTGTCAGGTAGCTAAAACGTTAACAGTGAGAAAGGTAAAGACGGCAGGTTTGATTGGTTTTCTAGTGAATGGTATGCTGAATACACAACATGTCTTGTGCACCATTCATGAATTATGTTGGTCAGGTGGATGGAAGGTGGGGGAATGTTAACTGGAATTTCTCAGTGGCATTTGTAAGGACATGAGGGGTGGAGCAAGAGTTTAGTTTCAGGTGTGTTTAAGAAATATGTTTAAGAAAGAAAAATGTTGAAGTGAGATGTTTAAAAAAGTAGATGGATTTCTAGATACTAAAAGTGTCAAGGCTTTTGGGGAAAGGTCAGGAGTATGGCATCAAGATGGCAAGAATCGAGCATGATTGTGTTGAATGGTGGAAGCTGCTCATTGAGATGAATGGCCTACTCATGCTACTTTTCTTTCCATTTTTATGAAAGGCTGTTTGAGTTCTGTTCGTGCCAGGTCAGCTCCTGAACTTCTTATAGTCTTGGTCCAATCAGAAAAAAAAAGCTGAATTCCAGAGGTAGGATAAGATTGACGCCCCTTGACATTAAAGCAACATTTGACCAAGTATGGAATTGAGGAACCTGACCAAAACTGGAGTAAATGTGAATCATGGAAAAACTCTTGATTCTTTGGAGCCATACCTGGTGTATAGGAAAATGTTGGGGAGTTCTGATGAAGAATCACCTGACTTGAAACATTAACTCTACTTTACTCCCACAGATGCCGCCAGACCTGCTGAGATTCACCAGCATTTTTCTTTTTGAATGGTTGAGGTTGCTGGAATTCAAACATCTCAGTCCCAGGATGTCCTGAGAGTAGGAGTTTCTTAGGGTGCCATGCTAGGCCCAATCATTCTCGGTAACTTTATCAATGACCTACCCCCCACCATAAAGTTAGAAGTAGGAATGTTCATTGATGGTTGTACCATGCACAGTATCACTTACAACTCCTCAGATACTGAAGCAGCCCATACTCACATTGCAGCAAGACTTGGACAATATTTAAGTTTGGGCGGACAAACAGCAAGTAAGATTCATGCCACACAAGTGCCTGGCAATGACCATCTCAAACAAGAGAGAACCTAACAATGTTCCCTTTATGTTCAATGGCAGGACTATCACTGAACCCTTGACTATCAACATCCTGGGGCTTACCACTAGAGAGAAACTGCACTATATGAATCATATAAATAGTTTGGTTGCAAGAACAAGTCAGAGGCTGGGAATTCTGTAATAAATAATTCACCTCCGAAATCCTCAGAGCCTGTCAACTGGTTACAAAACACACGTCTATACCACCTACAAGATGCACTGTTGCAATTCATCAAGATGTTTTCATCTGTGCATTTGAAACCCTCTATGTAGAAGAATAAGGACAGCAAAAACATGTAAATACCACCATCTGCAAGCCCCTCTCCATGTCACACATCATCCTGGCTTGGAAAAATATCACCGTCCCTTTATTGTCACTGTCAAAATTTTGGAATTTCTTTTCTTAACGGTATAGTAGGTGTACTTGCACCGCAGGGACTACAGTGAATCAAGAAGGTGGCTCACCACCACTTTCATAAAGACAGTCAAGGGTGAGAAACAAATGTTGTTTTAGCCAATAATGCTCACATCCTGTGAAAAAATAAACTTCAAAAATCACATTGACATTTTTTTGCTAGTTCAATAAGTTCTCACACTGAACTTATTCACTCATAAGGCTCTGATTTCATATAATGGTGGGTCTTCAAACAGTTTCAATCAGCTCCTTCCCTGATAAAGTGCCTTAGATTCTGGGTGCCCCTGTTAACTTTTAGAAGGCACAGTTGCAAAATAAGATTAACTGTCACTTATAAATTCATGGCTTTCCTGAATTGTTTTACCTCCTGCCATTAATCACCTTACAACATATTAGCTTTTAGGGCTACAGGGATAGGACAAAAGAGCAAGATGGGATTAAAAGCTCTTGCACAGAGCTGATTACTGAATGGCCTTGTTTGCTGCTGTAAGCATTGTATAATTCTATAACAGACAAATCATATTACCACCAGTGTATCTGATAAAAATGATGGGATCATCTAAACTGCTTGTTACTGTTATTGGATAGAGATGCCTATGGTCCTATTTATGAACCATTGCTCATTACTTATTTCATTTTGAATAAGTCTTTTTCCTCAAAAGACCAGGGGGAATTCACTAAAGTTAGTAATGAGTTTTCCACAGTCCTAAAGAAATCTACTAATATTCTAATGTAAATGCAAAAACATTTTTTGATTAAGGAATGTCATCAAAACCACCTCTACGGAAAGGCAAGTTATACTGTGCCACTACATCATACTGAGAAAGAACTTATCTAAAGGAAGAAAAGGGGTTGATGAGGATAAAAATGGTGTTGAAATAGAAAAAAAACTGACACTCCAATCTGTTTTATTGCAGAATTTCTCTATGGGTGGAATTGTGATTCCCTAGAAGATATTTCACAGAACTGTTTCTTTCCAAGTGGGAAAATGTAACATATTAAGAAACTGCATGTAAGAGATATCTGATATATTAAAGATAACAAAACATGTTAAACTTCCATCATTTTTCTTGCGATCAATCTGTGAGAATCAGAGATTGACGTTAATTCGAGCTACAACTTTAAATATAATCAATATGGTGGTTGCCTCTCAACAGCGAAAGGGAATTTTCCTGTAAAAGCTGTTTTAAGATTGCAGAGTGCTTTATGAATTTGGCTCTTCATATTTTACTATTTTTGCTTCTCCAATATTGCCAGACCCCACACTGTCTTAGCCCATCTGTTGCTAAAACTTTCATCAATGCCTTTGTAACCCTTGGACCTAACTATTTTAGCACTACTCTTGCTGATCTCTTACATTCCACGTAAGCTTAAAGGCAATCAAACTTTTTGCAGCCCTTGCCCTTCTCTGCACGAAAGCCTCAAACTTACCAACTCCATGCTTGCTGGTCTATATTAGCTCCCAATTAGCATTGCCTAAAATTGTCATTCTTGTTTTCAAAACAATTTATGACTTGTTCCCCTCTATCTTTGCAATTACCTTGAGCCCCATGACCCCATACTATATTGGAATCAATCTAAGTCTCGCCTTTTGAGTATTCACAATTTTAACTGCACCACCATTGTTGAACTGCTTGGCTCTAGAACTCTGGAAGACCACCCATAAACCTTTCCACCGCTATTACTTTTTGATTCTTCATCATGCTTTGAGCATCTGCCTTAATCATATTTTATGTTTCACTGTCAGATTTGTTTTATTTTGCTCTGGTGATAATCCCTATTACATTTAGGGTGTGAATATATATCAAAGACGTTGTTGTTATAAAGATATTTTGTGTGAGAACTGGAACAATTCACAGTAGTATAGATGAGGGACAACTTTCAATGGCTAGGGTTAAGACACACCAGTGTAACAGCTTAACATAGCTTAACATAGATCATTGAAAGTATGGAGTTAGATGTTGTATGTTTCGGGATGCTAATCACTGCCAACTTGTGATTGGAGTAATTTTGCGGTCACTAAGTCAGTAGAAATGTGAAGAGAATTCTGTCTTAAATATGATTTCGTTTATTGCATGTTAACCATCCGTTACAAGTTACGTTAATAGGATCAACATTGTTACTAAGACTATGAGGAGACTTAACAAACAGACGTTCACTCCGTCAGATCTGCCTTATCTAAGGAGACAGGACACAGGATCTTAAATTTTCCAAGTCATCGAGCAAAGCTTCAGGATATCAGTCATGATTGAGAGAGCAGGGATAATAAAAAAGATACCTTAATTGGCAAGATGGTTAAAATCTGTTTTAGAGCCTCAAATATTCATTGCATTCATGAACAACTTTGACAAGATACAGAGCGATAAATCCCAAGTTTGACAATGATGCAAAAATGGACAGCATTGTAAGGAGCCTAACTGGAAGAAAAAACAAATACATATGAATAGATGAAATAAAAGACCAAGATAGTGTCAATGTGGTCAAACATGAGGTTGACTACTTTGGACCTAAACATGCTAAGGGTGGCATGGTGGCTCAGTGGTTAGCACTGCTGCCTCACAGTGCCAGGCTTGATTCCAGCCTCGGGTGGCTGTCTGTGTGGAGTTTGAACGTTCTCCCCGTGTCTGCATGGGTTTCCACCCAGCACTCTGGTTTTCTCCCAAAGGTGTGCAGGTTAGGTGGATTGGCCATGCAATGATGTGCAGGCTGGTCGGATTAGCCATGGGAAACAAATGGGATGGGTCTGGCTGGAATGCACTTTGGAGGATCAGCACAGACTCGATGGGCCAAGTTACCTCTTTCTGCACCGTAAGGATTCTATAAAATATCAGCCTATTTTCTCATTCTGTCCAGCTTTTAAACCAGTGAAAATCCAAAGAGACAAGATTGGCCTTATACATAGATCATTAAAATGTCATGGGCAGATACTGAAAATAATCCCAAGCATTAATTACATGCTGGCCTTTATATCTGGACGACGAGAAAACAAAGGAGGTGAGATTATGCAGAGACAGTAAGAACTGCAGATGCTGCAGTCAGAGATAACACAGTGTGGAGCTGGAGGAACACAACAGGCCAGGCAGCATCAGAGGAGCAGGAATGTTGACGTTTCAGGTCAGGATCCTTCCTCAATCACCTCTACAGAAAAGTGAACAGTTCTCAGCATCACATGTGGCTTTTGTGCATCCCTTGCTGCCCTTGAGAAGGTGATGGTGAGATGGCTTTCTGAACTACTGCAATCCATTTGGTGTAGGTAGACCCACAGTACTGTTAGAGAGGGAGTCATAATATCTTGACATAGCAACAGTGAAGGAACAGTGATATATTTCTGTGTCAGGATGGTCAATAGCTTGGAGGGGAATTTGCAGGTGGTGGTTCCCATGTATCTGCTGCCCTTGTCCTTCTAGATGGAAGTGGTTGTGGTTTTAGAAGGCGCTGTCAATGGAGCCTTGGTGAATTTCAGCAGTGCATCTTGTAGATAGTACACACTGAATATTGGTGATTAAGAGAATGAATGTTTGTGGATGTGGTACTAATCAAGTGGGCTGCTGTTTCCTGGATAGTGTCAAGTTTCTTGAGTGTTGTTGGAGCTGCACTCATCTGGGCATGTGAGAGTATTCCATCACTTGCCTGAAATGTGCCTTGTAACTGGTTGAGAGGCATTGGGAGGTCGGAAGGCGAGTTTTTTCTGTAGATTCCTAGCTTCTGACCTGCTCTTGTAGCCACACTATTTATATGACTAGTCCAGTTCAGCTCCTAGTCAATGGATACTGCCCATGATGCTGATTGTGAGGGTTTCAATGTTGTTCATGCCATTGAATGTCAAGGTGCAGTGGTCAGGTACTCTCTTATGGAGATGGTCATTGCCTGGTACTTGTGTGGCATAATGTAACTTGCCATCTAACTGTCCAAGACTTGCTGCATTTGGACTTGGACTACTTCAGGATCTGAGGGGGCACAAGTGGTACTGAACATGCAAACATCCCCACTTCTGATCTTATGATGGAGAGAAGGTCATTGATGATGCAGCTGAAGATGTTTGGCCCAGGACACTACCCTGAGGAACTAGGATTCTTGTGGTGCAGTGGGCCAAGAGACCTGGGTTCAAGTCCCATCTGCTATGGCGGTGTGTAATAACATCTCTGAAGACGTTGATTAGAAAATACGTACTCTGAGGAATTCCTGCAGAAATGTACAGGACCTGAGATCACTGACCTCAAACAACTACAACCATCTTCCTTTGTGCTCCACATGAGTACAGCCAGTGGAGAGTATTGCTATTGATTTCAGTTTTGTTAGGGATCTTCGATGCCACACTTGTCAAATGCAGCCTTGATGTAAGGGCTATCACTCTCACCTCACCTCTGGAATTCAGCTCTTTTGTCTATGTTTGAACCAAGGCTGTAATGACGTCAGGAGCTGAGTTGTCCTGGCAGAATGTAACCTGGGATTCACTGAGCAGGTTATCACTGGACAAGTGCTGTTTTATAGCCCTGTTGATGACACCTTCCATCACTGAGAATAGACTGATGGAGGAGGAATTAGATTTCTCCTGCATTTTGTGTACAGGAATACTTGGACATTTTTCTACATTGTCAGTTGATGCCAGAGTTGTAGCTGTACCTAGAACAGCTTGGCTATAGGCATAGCAAGTTCTGAAGCACAAGTATTGTCAGCATGTTGTCAGGACCCATACCCTCTGCGGTATCCACTGCTTTCATATTTGTTGCTTGACATCACCCATGGAGTGAATGGAATCAGCTGAAGCCTGGCATCTATGATGCTGTGGACCTCTGGAGGAGGCTGAGATGGATCATCTCTTCAGGACATCTGCCTGAAGATTCTTTTGGCTGCTTCACTCTTATGTTCAAATTCTGAAGGGGGAAAGAAAGCGTTAGTGGTACGAGAATCTCGAAACTGGAACACATAGCAAGTCGTGGGAGTCAGAGCTCTGCGATGATGCACACGATGGATAATCAATAGCTGGTGTCTAAAGGAGGAGCAGGTGAAGGTAGGAAGTCACGTGATAACATCTCCTGGAACACAGAGCATTAAGGCAATTCAATTCTTGGATATTGAAGTGTGAACCATAGCCTTTTATTACAATAACATTCTCACTTCATGTTTTTAAAAGAACCTTAACCAAATCAATGCTTCAGTGATAAGCACTGCTGCCTCACAGCACCAGGGATCTGGGCTCGATTCCAGCTGTGGATGACTATCCATGTGGAGTTTGCATGTTCTCCTCGTGTCTGTGTGGTTTCCTATTGGGTGCTCTGGTTTCCTCCCACAGTTCAAAAGTGGGTTGGCCATGCTAAATTGTCCCATAGTGTCCAGGGGTGTGCAGGCTAGGTGGGTTAGCCATGGTAAATGTGGGGTTACAGGGATAGGGTGAGGGTCTGAGTGAGATGCGTAAAAAAAAGATGGCAGCATGGTAGCTCAGTGGTTAGCACTGCTGCCTTACAGCACCAGAGACCCGGGTTTGATTCCAGCCTCAGGTAACTACACGTGTGCAATTTGCACATTCTCCCCATGTCTGTGTGAGTTTCCTCTGGATGTTCTGGTTTCCTCCCACAGTCCAAAGATGTGCAGATTAGATGGATTGGCCATGCTAAATTGCCCTTAGTGTTTAGGGTGGGACATGCACAGATAGGGTAGGGGATGGGTCTGGGTCAGATGCTCTTTGGAGGGTTGGTGTGGACTCAATGGGCCGATGATCCTAATTCCACGCTGTTGGGATTCTATGATTCTATGAAATCTTGACTTGTCACAAGATCCCAGCATAGTCTGTTCTACCTTAAGTTTACTGTGCAATGGTCAATGGGATGTACACTCCACCTTTAAAACCTGATTTATTTTTCACTTGCACACAGGGTTGTAACCATTTCTGAAGAAGGGTCTAGGCCCGAAACGTCAGCTTTCCTGCTCCTCTGATACTGCTTGGCCTGCTGTGTTCATCCAGCTGTACACCTTGTTATCTCGGGTTGTAACCATAGATAGCTTTTTCAACGAGAAAACAGAGCATGTGAGAACACAGAATGACCTCTCTGTTGCACCTTCTGACCAGGTTCTTAGCCACAAAGTGCACTCGCTGTTGCTGTCCATGGTGCAGGTCTGGCCTGTTCCTCTCTCCTGAGCAATCTTTCATCTTATCTGGAGTTTGAAAAGGGACAGTTTTCAGAGGGACACAATGCACAAACCTCTAAAGAAGGAAAATAAAGATACCGAGCACTGCCTTCAACCTGAAGGCCATCTCTGCATGCAACTTCATCAAATTATGTGTAGACTCTCAGCATGCAAACTCTGAGGTCCTGCCTGTCCTGGTGTTGTGAAGGATGGGTCTGGGCATTTTGACACAGAACATAACAAGCAGTTGGACTATATTGTGCCTCCTGCCACTAGCGGATAAATTCATGTGGAAGTGCACCTTTAACCTGAAGCCCCTGAGTAATAAAACCCATAATGTTCATGAGGTCATGTGGGAAAAGGAGAAGATAGCTCCTGTTGGATTTTTCCCTGAGCACAATCCCAATGTGATTTGGCTGAATGACTCATTGCCAGAGAACCAAGATGTAGTTTGGCTGGTGGTGAGAAAGGTCCTTCCTGTTAGATGTTTCCTACATGCCTAGAGTCTCTGCCCCTCTGCACACTGGCCGTGAGGTAGCTGTGGTCAGCTCCTTGCGAAATTTCCATTTGAGAATTAGGTCTGGAGAGAAATGCACTTATTTCTGTCAAGGTACATTCCGAGCAGCTCTGTAATGCAGGACTCTGTGCTCAACAGACTATTGCAGGGACTTACACTGAGTCAAACACCAACCGTTTCTGAAGAGCATCAATTTGTTGTAGGAAGCTCTTCAGTCTGCCCAAAACCTGCTGGTCTTCCAGTGCACTGAGTGTTGGAGACTGGCATTTGAAGGTGCAGGTCCACATGCTGAGGGATTCACTAAAGCTTGGGGCAGCTGCTACAGAGATACTGTGGAGAAAGGTCACTGCCTAGAACTTTTCAACCAAAAAATGCTGAGGAACTGGAAACTGCCAAATCCCTTGGATTGTGTGTCTCACAAAGAATATATGTTGTAAATCAAGAGTATTAAAGACATATTGAGGCAGCACATTTCTGTAGCTGACAGTGAGACATCAGAATGGTGTGTTGCCTCCTGGAGACAGGGTCAAGGATATCTCGGAGAAGGTGTAGAATGTTCTCAAAAGGGAGAGGGACCAGCGGGCGGTTGTTGTTCACAGTGGAACTAATGACATAGGAAAAGAAAAGGACAAAATTCTGAGGAGAGAATATAGGAATTTAGGCAGGCAGTTAAAAAGTATGTCCTCGTGGGTAGTAATATCTGGATTACTCCCAGTACCATGAGCTAGTGAGGGTAGGAATGGGAGGAAAGAGCAGATGAATGTGTGGCTGAGGAGCTGGTGCAGGAGAGAAGGATTCACATTTTTGGATCATTGGAATCTCTTCTGGGGGAAAGGTGACCTCTTTAAGAAGGGCAGATTGCACCTGAATAGGAAGGGGACTAAGAGACTGGCAGAGAGATTTTCTACAGCTGCTTGAGAGGTTTTAAACTAGTAATGTGGGGTGGCGGTGGGGGTCTATGGGGTGGCTGGGGAGGAAAGAGATCAGTTTGTCAGCCTGGGAGTGGTACAGTTGGGACAAGGAGTAAGTCAAACAGTCAGGACAGGCAGGAACAAAGCAGAGAACAAGGTAGGACTGATAAATTAAAGTGCATTTATTTCAATGCAAAAGAGGCCTAACAGGTGAGGCATTGAATTCAGGGTATGGTTGGGAACATGGGACTGGGATATCATAGCAATTAAAGAGACATGGCTCAGGGATGGACATGACTGGCATAGATGCTATAGGAAGGATAGAAATGGGGCAAGAGAGGAGGGGGTGTGGTGTTTCTGATTAGGGCTAACATTACAGCTGTACTTAGGGAGGATATTCTGGAGAATTCGTCCAAAGAAATTATTTGTGTGGAAATGAGAAATAAGAAAGGGATGATCACCTTATTGGGATTGTACTATAGACACCCCAATAGTCAGCAGGATATTAAGAAAACAATTTGTAAGGAGATCTCAGTTATCTGTAAGAATGATAGAGCGGTTACAGCATGAGATTTTAACTTTCTAAACGTGGTCTGGGACTGCCATAATGTTAAGGGTTTGGATGGAGGGGAATTTGTTAAGTGTGTACAAGGAAATTTTCCAATTCAGTATGTGGGTATGCATACTAGAGAAGGTGCAAAACTTGAACTACTCATGGGAAATAAGGCAGGACAGGTGACTGAGGTGCCTATGGGGGAGCACTGTGGGGCCAGTGCCCATAATTCTATTAGATTTAAAATAATGAAGGGAAAGGATAGACCGGATCTAAAAATTAAAGTTCTAAATTAGAGAAAGGTCAATTTTGACAGTTTTAGGCAAGAACTTTCAGAAGAACTATGGACCGGTGAGCCTGACATCAGTGGTGGGCAAGTTGTTGGAGGAAATCCTGAAGGACAGGATTTACATGTATTTGGAAAGGCAAGGACTGATTAGGGATAGTCAACATGGCTTAGTGCATGGGAAATCCTATCTCACTAACGGGATTGGGGCGATGTTCGCAGGTAAAGGAACGGCTGGAAAATGAAACGCATACAAAAATTACATAACAAGAGTCCAGAGACAGTATGTTCCTGTTAGGGTGAAGGGCAAGGCTGGTAGGTGTAGGGAATACTGGATGACTGGAGAAATTGACGTTTTGGTTAAGAATAAGCAGGAAACATATGTCAGATAGAGATAGCAGAGATTGAGTGAATCCCTAGAACAGTATAGAGGCGTTAGAAATATACTTAAGAGGGAAATCAGGAAGGCAAAAGGAGACATGAGATAGCTTTGCCAAAGAAGATTAAGGAGAATCCAAAGGGATTCTACAAATACATTAAGGACTAAAGGATAACCAGGGAGAAAATAGGTGCAGGAAGAGTAGAGGGTGTCTAACGTGGTGCTACTATTTAAGAAAGGTGGTAAAGAAAAGCCAGTGAATTATAGGCCAGTGAGCCTGACATCAGTGGTGGACAAGTTGTTGGAGGGAACCCTGAGGGACAGGATTTACATATATTTGGAAAGGCAAGGACTGATTAGGGATAGTCAACATGGTTTTGTGCATGGGAAATCCTGTTTCACTTATTTGATTGAGTTTTTTGAAGAAGTAATGAAGTGAACTGATGAGGGCAGAGTGGTGTACATGATCTATTTGGACTTCAGTAAGACGTTCGATAAGGTTCCTCATGGTAGACTGGTTAGCAAGGTTAGAACACATGGAAATCTGGGACAACTAGCTATTTGGATATAAAACTGGCTCCGAGGTAGAAGACAGATGGTGGTAGTGGAGGTAACACAGTGTGGAGCTGGAGAAACACAGCAGGCCAGGTAGCATCAGAGGAGCAGGAAAGCTGATGTTTCGGGTCGGAACCCTTCTTCAGAAATCTTCAGAAATTGTGCTCCTCTGATGCTACCTGGCCTACTGTGTTCCTCCAGCTCCACACTGTGTTATCTCTGATTCCAGCATCGGCAGTTCTTACTATCTCTGGTGGTAGTGGAGGGTTGCTTTTCAGACTGTAGAACTGTGACCAGAAGTGTGCCACCAGGATCGGTACTGGGTCCACTGCTTTTTATTATTTATATGAATGATTAGGATGTGAACATAGGAGGTATAGTTAGTAAGTTTGCAGATGACACTAAAATTGGAGGTGTAGTGGATAGCAAAGAAGGTTACCTCAGAGTACTACAGGACATTGATCAGATGGGCCAATGGGCTGAGGAGTGCTAGGTGGAGGTGAATTTAAATAAATGTGAGGCGCTGCATTTTTGAAAGGCAAATCAGGGCAGGACTTATACACTTAATGATAAGGTCCTGGGGAGTATTGCTCGACAAAGAAACTTTGGAGTGCAGGTTCATAATTCCTTGAAAGTGGAGACACAGGTAGACAGGGTAGTGAAGAATGTTTGGTACGCTTGCCTTTATTGGTCAGTGTATTGAGTATAGGATTTGGGAGGTCATGTTGCGGCTGTACAGGACATTGATTAGGCCACTCTTGGAATGCGGTGTGCAATTCTGGTCTCCCTGCTAAAAGGAAGGATATTGTGAAACTTGAAAGGGTTCAGAAAAGATTTACAAGGATGTTGCCAGGGTTGGAGGATTTGAGCTATAGGCAGAGGCTGAATAGGCTGGGGCTATTTTCCCTGGAGCATTGAAGGTTGAGGGGTGACCTTATAGAGGTTTATAAAATCATGAGGGGCTTGGATAGAGGATGGTGTGTGTATGGAATGAAGTGCCAGAGGAAGTGGTGGAGGCTGGTACAATGACAACATTTAAAAGGCATCTGGATTGGTACATGAATAGGAAGGGTTTAGACGGAAATGGGCCAAATGTTGGCAAATGGGACGAGATTAATTTAGGATATCTGGTTGGCATGGATGAGTTGGACCGAAGCATCTGTTTCTGTGCTGTATATCTCTATGACTGTCTCAATCTATCTCAGAGTGAGGCATATTATATAAAGAACTTTACATTGATTGCATTTTCTCTGATTTCCAATTTGAAATGTTTTGCCCTCTGGGTGTATACCTGAGGTGAAATGTATTTTGTAACTATTAAGACTGTTATAGTCATATCAACTGGAACATATTGTCTTGGGGCATGTTGAATTTTCTTGTAAATCCTTTAAATAGTCGAGCTGACATGGGCTTGTTTACAAAGTTTATGAATAATCTGTACTTTGGGGAAATTTTTTGTCACAAACCAGCTGACTAACGTGCCTCAAACATGGGAGACTTTGTTTGTATTCAGGACTGCAAACAGTAAAGCACACAATCTTTCAATGATGGATTTGGTCGAAGGTGCCACAACTTAAAATACACTTGCCTGCACCAGCCTTGGTACTGTTTGGTGGTTCAGCAATGGACATTGTCTGATTCCCTCTTCGAGTGCAGCCTACAGTGGACAGACTCAACTGCCCATCTCCTGCCATCGTCCAGGTGATAATTCTCTAATGTGTTAGAGTAGATTTGTAGCTCGGGTTGTGGATGTTGTGTTTGGTTGGCACAGTTCTCTCTCTTGTGTCATGGGGTGATCATGGGGTTAATTTAGTTTTGGGGTTAAAGAATGCTGAAAGACAAACTGTGACAAAAGGCTGATGACAAGGATATCTGTGCAGACAGTGGCATTCTGAAATGGCATTCTGATTCCCAGGGTACAGAGATACGTTTTAGAGTATTGACATTGAATGGAATGTGAAGGGCAAGGTTATGCCCTTCAGGTCACGCATTATTCTGACGAGGAACTGCGTCATTGTTCCTTCAGTGACTCCCCGTCATAAGGCCAGAACTCCCTTCCCATCAGCACTTTGGATATGCCTGTACCAGGGAGATAGCCATGGTTTCAAAAAGGCTTCTTCTCATGGAAAGTCAGAGATGGGGCAAAGTGTAGGCCTTGACAAAGACACACGTGGTGCATGAATAAATAAAATTAAAAGGAGCTGGATCTTCCTGTGCTGCAGTTAGGAGACACTTCTATATCTACAGGCCGCAATTCTCTTCAATAACAGTATTTGATGCTGTGTTGTTTGGTAGTTATAAATCTGTGATTGATGATGGTTTTGGTTAACAAAACATTATGAGGTAAAAAGTGAGTATACAGAGTTTGGTCATTTATGATCCCATTGAGCAGCAGAACAGGTGCAAGGGTCAAAAGGCTCTTCCAATTCTTATGTTTTATTTTTGGCTAACTGCACGTCACCTTGAGTTTGGTGGAGTAAAATCTGCCATGTGGTCGGGCGAGTTTTCTCGCCATATCTTAAAAAACTTCCTGACTTGCTGACCTGATGGTGAGCATCACATGGCATCACACACCATTCCTGAAGGAGCACGCCACTCTCAAGACATCTGCCATAAGACCAGCATGCCTTGCAACCATGACATCATCCACATCACCAGCAGTGTACCTATGGGCACTGGCATCTGGGACCTACCCTGCTCGTGACTGGGTGGAGATGGCTGACAAGGGCAGGTGCCACTGAGTTTCTCTGACAGTATCCCAGAGCTCTGGTTGATGGAATCGAACATGGAAGGCCAAACCTCTTCCCAGAGGACAGAAAGGGGAGGCACACCATTGGATGCAATCTGCCTGTTCAGAGATTTCCACCCATGCCAGTACCCTGATCAGGGATCAGCAGATCGGGCAGCAGTACTGAAAGAAGGTCAATGATCTTCTCTGTGCCACTACAGTAAATGCCATACACTGCCCTTTGCCACGTCACACTCACTCTACCTCCTACCAAGGCTTCTGCTCTGACACCTCCCTCTGTTGCATGCAACATGTTCCCTCATTTGCACCTCTTAATGACCCCGTTCTCCCACTCCAATAACATTGCATCATTTACATGTTGCCTCCTCATTCCCTCAGAACACCTCAACACCTTTCTCATTGCACACACCAGGGCTAACAGCTGTGCCACCCATTTGTGTTTAACCCAATTGCCCTTTTTTGCCTTATTACAGGAGGAGATATCCAACAACAGGATGGAGTGAAGACAAACCAATGGGTGGGTTCTGAAATTCTGTGTCCTTGCCCCACTCCGCATCCCCCCCCACCTCATGAGGAGAGGATACTCGTCCTGGCTGGTGAGGACTGGGATAGGAATCGGTGCCCTGGCAGCTTTTTAAGTACCACTTGTGATGGCACTGAAAGGCTGGCATTTGGCAGGCAGTCAGTGAGCTACATCAGGCACCACCTCTCACCATTGGCCATGACACCTCTACCATTTGTGTCTTACAGATGCAGCTAGTGCGCTAAGCTGAGAAGCAGCCATCTCCCCCGGGGAGACAACCGTCACCTTGGTGGGGAAGAGACTGTTTATGGCCCAAATATACCATTGGCAAGGCTGCCCACTGGTGTCCACCAGCGGTGACACATACAGGTTGGTGGGCTCAATGGGTGAAGGGAGTGTGGGATGGGAACCTGCTGAGGACCTCACACTAACAGGTGAACAAATGGGGGAGGGAAAGATGTCTCAGAGTAATGGTGCACCTGGAGGAATGCTTGTGACCAGGCACCTGCACAGCCAACAGCAGGAAAAGATGTGGTCCCAGTTATGGGGGACTTTGTGGACATGTTCAGAGATGAGCAGAACCACCATGGCTCCCCTTGCTGGATCAAATCATCCAGTCCAGTGACCTTCAAACTGCCTGCATCGACAGGTTGGTGGCTACAGTGGAGAGACAGCACCCTCCAGGGCTGTTGGATTGCCGCATATACTGCTCTGCATCTTTTTCCCTGAAGCACAAAGGCACAGACACACTGTGCCATGCCACACTGACTGAACGCCTGTGTGTGAACGATGCCTAGGACTAGTAGCGGAGTCTACCCTTTATGAATCGCTGTGACCCCCTGAGAGATGAGTGTGCCCCGGTGGTGTTGGGTGTGGACAACTCCCTGACAGTTTTCAGATGAGCTCGACTGCTTGCTGCAGATGCACTGAGTTTGGTGCAATGCTTGCTGCTGCATGGTACAAGGTGGGTGGTAAGCCTGACGTTGCTCAGTGACGTATGAGGATATGTAGGAGCCCTCGAATGAGCACTACTACACAGAACATCCACCTGCCTAGTGCCAATTGTCAGTGTCAGGCATGGCAGGGCAAGGTTCACATGCTGTGGGCGTACAGCAGGAATGAGGTGAATGTGCACTGAGAGAGCAAGGGAGTAGCCCTGGCAGGCAGTCCGACCTACTCTCTGGACTGGGTGCCTGTTGTTGTGCCCGATACTGCTGTGTATCTCTGGGTAGCTGTGTGCCTACTTCAGAAGTGTAGGATTGGTGAGTGTAATGGCAGGGCATTGCATGGGTGCCAGGATGGTGGCGATGGCTCCCTGAAAGTCAGATGCCAGTGCTCTTGGTGGAAGGGTAAAGGTGACAGGTGCTGATGGGTGGTAGCCTTCTCTGCTGTTTGGCTTTGGCAGTTTGGAGGTTTTTGGGAGCTAGCAGTGAGCTGAACTTTCCAGGCATCTGCTTTGATTTCGACATCAAGTTTTCATGGCAGCTAGTTTGCGTGCTGCGGTTGGTAAATTTACAACCTGCAGTGAGTTGAGCTGTTAACAAGCTGTTTAACAGGCAATAAAGTGTGTCTGTTGGGAACTTTCTGTTCCCTAAGAGAATCTTGCCTCACCACTTCAGCAAAAGGGGATGTTGTGGTGAGATGATCTCATCTTTGTGACAGCCAGCTGCCTGATTCGACCAGAGATAGTAGGAACTGCAGATGCTGGAGCATCTGAGATAACAAGGTGTAGAGCTGGATGAACACAGCAGGCCAAGCAGCATCATAGGAGCAGGAAGGCTGACGTTTCCGGCCTAGACCCTTCATCAGAAATGGGGGAGGGGAAGGGGGTTCTGAAATAAATAGGGAGAGAGGGGGAGGTGGATAGAAGATGGATAGAGGAGAGGATAGGTGGAGAGGAAACAGACAGGTCAAAGAGGCGGGGATGGAGCCAGTAAAGGTGAGTGTAGGTAGGGAGGTAGGGAGGAGATAGGTCAGTCCAGGGAGGATGGACAGGTCAAGGGGGCGGGATGAGGTTAGTAGGTAGGAAATGGGGGTGCGGCTTGAGGTGGGAGGAGGGGATAGGTGAGAGGAAGAACAGGTTAGGGAGGTGGGGACGAGCTGGGCTGGTTTTGGAATGCAGTAGGGGGAGGGGAGATTTTGAAACTTGTGAAATCCACATTGATACCATTGGGCTTCAGGGTTCCCAAGCGGAATATGAGTTGCTGTTCCTGCAACCTTCGGGTGGCATCGTTGTGGCACTGCAGGAGGCCCAGGATGGACATGTCGTCTGAGGAATGGGAGGGGGAGTTGAAATGGTTCGCGACTGGGAGGTGCAGTTGTTTATTGCGAACCGAACGTAGGTGTTCTGCAAAGCGGTCCCCAAGCCTCCGCTTGGTTTCCCCGATGTCGAGGAGGCCACAACGGATACAGTGGATGCAGTATACCACATTAGCAGATGTGCAGGTGAACATCTGCTTG
>NC_063356.1:21589543-21589933 GCF_021869965.1 Rhincodon typus
CCACCCGAAGGTTGCAGGAACAGCAACTCATATTCCGCTTGGGAACCCTGCAGCCCAATGGTATCAATGTGGACTTCACACGCTTCAAAATCTCCCCTCCGCCTACCGCATCCCAAAACCAGCCCAGCTCGTCCCCGCCTCCCTAACCTGTTCTTCCTCTCACCTATCCCCTCCTCCCACCTCAAGCTGCACCCCCATTTCCTACCTACTAACCTCATCCCGCCCCCTTGACCTGTCCATCCTCCCTGGACTGACCTATCTCCTCCCTACCTCCCCACCTACACTCATCTTTATTGGCTCCATCCCTGCCTCTTTGACCTGTCTGTTTCCTCTCCACCTATCTTCTCCTCTATCCATCTTCTATCCACCTCCCCCTCTCTCCCTATTTAT
>NC_063356.1:21589943-21627930 GCF_021869965.1 Rhincodon typus
TCTCCTCTATCCATCTTCTATCCACCTCCCCCTCTCTCCCTATTTATTTCAGAACCCCCTTCCCCTCCCCCATTTCTGATGAAGGGTCTCGGCCCGAAAAGTCAGCCTTCCTGCTCCTATGATGCTGCTTGGCCTGCTGTGTTCATCCAGCTCTACACCTTATTATCTCTATGCCTGATTCTACCAGTTATTTCACCATAGTCCACATTGCTCAGCTTCTTATAAGATTCCACTCTATGTTCTCTTTAAAGCTCAATTTAAAATCAATATTTGCCAGCTGCATATCTCTGATGGTATTTTCATATGTGGTAGCACAGCAGCTTTTTTGATCATGTAAACATTTGATCTTCAGTCTCTGAGTTAACCTTTGAAGCTTCAGTCAGATTCCTAACTAAATATTGATCCAGTTCTTACTATCAAATGTCTTCAAGATGCTTTCCAGTGCTCATTCATTTCTTTTTGATAATAAGAATGCATTGACCTGATAATTTTACTGGATAATTGCATCCAGATTCAACACTGGAGATTCTGCTCCAGTTTGTATGGAGCTCCAGCTAGATAGTGTTGCGGAGGACATATCTGGACATTGCTCAGTATTCTCCCCAGTTAATCTAATGAAGGTCAGATACCCACCTTTGGAGATTCTATTACATAGCTCAAGCCATTTGGACCTTCAGATACTGTCAGTTTTGACAAATTCAAAAAATTCCCTCTCTCTGTAAATTTTTCCCAGTCTCATAATTTCCAAAAACTCTCCAATTCTGATCTCTTGTACAGTCCCAATTTTTATCAGCTCTGGTGACCATACCTTTATTATGTGGGAATAAACACAGCCATTTTCTCCCTTTACCTCTATGCCTCTTAGACTGTCTTCCTGTACCTTTAGCAGCCCCCTCTTAAAGCACACCTCTTTGTCATAGTAGCTCCTCATGTGAATTGTTGTTAAATTTTGTTTGACAATGTTCCTATAAGCAGCTTGGAGGGTTTTACGATGTTGATAGGCACTATATAAGTGCAGGTTGATGCTGTTGCCTGGTGACTAATGGAAACATTAAACACTCTTCTGTCAGTAATGGCTGGATTATCTCGATGTGACCATTTTTGTAAATATCATGCACTTATTATCACTGAGTTTCTTCACTAAATAATACACAGAAAATATGGCACAGAAACAGGCCATTTGGCCCTATCAGCCCAGGTTGGTGTTTATGCTCCATTTGCTTCCTCCCATTTTTCCTCAACTAAATTGATCATTTTAACTATCTATTTCTTTCTTCCTCACATGCTTGTCTAGTTTCTCCTTAATTACTCCCATATTTTTGTCTCAATTCCCTGTGGCAGTCAATCCTATGTGGTCCACAGTCTCTGGGTAAAAAGTTTCTTCTGAATTCTCTTTGGATTTCTTGGTGACTATCTCATACTAGTGGCCTCCAGTTCTGCTCATCCTCACAAGTGGAAACATTGTCTCTGTATTCATTCTATCAAAGCCTTACATAATTTTAAAGACCATCATTAGATCATCCCCAGCAATCTGTTCTCAAGAAAACAGACACCCAGCTTAGCAACCTTTTATTGATATGTATATCCATGCATTCCTGGTAACATCCTCCTCTGGTACCCTCTCTGATGCCTTTATATCCTTTATAGAATGTGGCAATCAAATCTGTACAGAGTGCTCAAAGTGCTGTCTAATGAAGGTTTGATAGAGGTTTAGCATAGCCTCCTTGTTTTTCAGCTCTATCTCTCTAGACATAAAGCTTGGGATCTGATTTGATTTTGTTTAGTCTTGCTAACCTGTGGCACAACATCAGTGATTGATGTATTTGTCTTCAATGTGTGTGTGTGTGTGTGTGTGTGTGTGTGTGTAAGGAGGGAGGTGTTGGGGCACACGCTGTCTTCCAGCCACGGCCATCCCAATGTTGCTGGTATGTTATCAGTAATGGGGCGGCTCCATGATGTGGGGAACTCAAGTAGCTTTGATTGCATGCCAGGCAAGTGATCTCCTTTGCAGATGTCCTCTGGACCCAGCAGAGGAACCTCAAACCCAAAGGTATCACCGCTTCCATTAACCCTCACAAAGTGTACTCTGCCTCCCCTCTGAGAATCCCGACCTGGCCTCCTTAATGTGGTCCATGAGTCCTAGGCACGGCCACTGCTTCTGGCTGATTTGGCCAAGACCAGGAATAGGCTATTTGGTCCTTTGAGCCTGCTCCACCATTCCATACGATCATGGCTCATCGTCCCACCTAGTATCCTGTTCCTGCTTTCACCTCATGCCCCTTGATCCCTTCAGCCCCAAGAACTATATCTAAGTCCATCTTGAAAACATTCAACGTTTTGGCTTCAAATGCTTTCTGTGGCAGAGAACTCCACAGACTTGCCACGCTCTAGATAAAGAAATATCTCCTCATCTCAGTCCTAAATGGCCTGCCTCATTTCCTTAGACTGTAAGGCCCAGTTCTGACCTTCCCAGTCATTGGGAACATCCATCCTGCATCTAACCTGAGTAGTCCCGTGAGAATTTTATAGGCTTCTATGAGATCATCCCTCATTCTTCTAAACTCCAGTGAATGAAGTCCTAAACAATGCAATCTGTCTTCATACATCAGTCCTGCCATCCCAGGAATCAGTCTGGTAAACCTTCAGTGCACTCCCTCTATAGCCAGACATTCTTTCTCAGATAGGGAGACCCAAACCCGTACATAATACTCCAGTTGTGGTCTCACTATGGTCCAATATAATCACAGCAAGATGTCCCTACTCCTGTATTCGAATCCTCTTGTTATGAAGTCCAACATATCATTTGCCTACATCACTCCCTGTTGTACCTACATGTTTACACTCAATGACTGATGTGCAAGAACAGACAAGTGTCATTGCACCTCCCACTTCCCAATCCATCATCATCAGATAATAGACAACAAGGTGCAGGCCTGGATGAACACAGCAGGCCAAGCAGCATCATAGGAGCAGAGAGACTGACGTTTCGGGCCTAGACCCTTCATCAGAAAAGGGGGAGGGGAAGGGGGTTCCAAAATAAATAGGGAGAGAGTGGGAGGCGGATAGAAGAGGGATAGAGGAGAGGATAGGTGGAGAGGAAACAAACAGGTCGAAGAGGCGGGAATGGAGCCAGTAAAGGTGAGTGTAGGGAGGGAGTTAGGAAGGGGATAGGTCAGTCCAGGGAGGACGGACAGGTCAAGGGGGCGGGATGAGGTTGGTCGGTAGGAGATGGAGGTGCGGCTTGAGGTGGGAGGAGGGGATAGGTGGGAGGAAGAACAGGTTAGGGAGGCAGGGACGAGCTGGACTGGTTTTGGGATGCGGTAGGGGGAGGGGAGATTTTGAAACTTGTGAAATCCACATTGATACCATTGGGCTTCAGGGTTCCCAAGCGGAATATGAGTTGCTGTTCCTGCAACCTTCGGGTGGCATCGTTGTGGCACTGCAGGAGGCCCAGGATGGACATGTCGTCTGAGGAATGGGAGGGGGAGTTGAAATGGTTCGCGACTGGGAGGTGCAGTTGTTTATTGTGAACCGAGCGTAGGTGTTCTGCAAAGCGGTCCCCGAGCCTCCGCTTGGTTTCCCCGATGTAGAGGAAGCCACACTGGGTACAGCGGATGCAGTATACCACATTAGCAGATGTGCAGGTGAACATCTGCTTGATGTGGAAAGTCTCCTTGGGGCCTGGGATGGGGGTGAGGGAGGAGGTATGGGGGCAGGTGTAGCACTTCCTGCGGTTGCAGGGAAAAGTGTCGGGTGAGGTGGGGCTGGAGGGGAGTGTGGAGCGGACAAGGGAGTCACGGAGAGAGTGGTCCCTCTGGAAAGCAGATAAGGGTGGGGAGGGAAAAGTGTCTTTGGTGGTGGGGTCGGATTGCAGATGGCGGAAGTGTCGGAGGATGATGCGTTGGATCCGGAGGTTGGTGCGGTGGTACGTGAGGACGAGGGGGATTCTGTTTTGGTTGTTATTGCCGGGATGGGGTGTGAGGGATGAGTTGCGGGAAATGCAAGGGACACGGTCAAGGGCGTTCTCGACCACTGAGTGGGGGAAGTTGCGGTCCTTGAAAAACGAGGACATCTGAGGTGTACGGGAGTGGAATGCCTCATCCTGGGAGCAGGTGCAGTGGAGGCGAAGGAATTGGGAATAGGGGATGGCATTTTTGCAGGAAGGTGGGTGGGAGGAGGTGTATTCTAGGTAGCTGTGGGAGTCGGTGGGCTTGAAATGGATATCGGTTTCTAGGTGGTTGCCTTCACAAGCTTCAAAATCTCCCCTCCCCCTACAGCATCCCAAAACCAGCCCAGCTCGTCCCCGCCTCCCTAACCTGTCCTTCCTCCCACTTATCCCCTCCTCCCACCTCAAGCCCCACCCCCATCTCCTATCTACTAACCTCATCCCGCCCCCTTGACCTGTCTATCCTCCCTGGACTGACCTATCTCCTCCCTACCTCCCTACCTACACTCACCTTTAGTGGCCCCATCCCCGCCTCTTTGACCTGTCTGTCTCCTCTCCACCTATCTTCTCCTCTATCCATCTTCTATCCACCTCCCCCTCTCTCCCTATTTATTTCAGAACCCCCTTCCCCTCCCCAATTTCTGAAGAAGGGTCTAGGCCCGAAACGTCAGCCTTCCTGCTCCTCTGATGCTGCTTGGCCTGCTGTGTTCATCCAGCTCTACGCCTTGTTATCTCAGATTCTCCAGCATCTGCAGTTCCTACTATCTCATGATTTATACACATAATGGTAAGGTCCTGTGGAGTGTTGCTGAACAAAGAGACGTTGGAGCGCAAGTTCCTTGAAAGTGGAGTTGCAGGTAAATAGGATAGTGAAGGCAGCATTTGGTATGCTTGTCTTTACTGGTCAGTGCCTTGAGTATAGGAGGTGGGAGGTCATGTTGTAGCTGTACTGAACATTAGTTAGGCCACTATTGGAATATTGCTTGCAATTCTGGTTTCCCATTTTAAGAAGGATATTGTGAAACTTGAAAGGGTTCAGAAAAGGTTTACAAGGATGTTGCCAGGGCTGGAGGGTTTGAGCTACAGGGAGAGGCTGAATAGGCTGAGCCTATTTTCCCTGGAATGTTGGAGGCTGAGGGGTGACCTTATAGAGATTTATAAAATCATGAGGGGCATGTATATGGTAAATAGACAAGGTCTTTTCCCTGGGGCGGGGAGTCCAAAACTAGAGGTCATAGGTTTAAGGTAACAGGGGAAAGATTTAAAAGGGACCTAAGGGGTAACTTTTTCATGCAGAAGGTGGCACATGTATGCAATGAAGTGGTGGAGGCAGGTGCAATTGTAACATTTTAAAGAGATCTGAATGAGCATATGAACAGGAAGGGTTTAGAGGGATATGGGCAAAATGCTAGCAAATGGGACTAGATTTATGTAGGATATCTGGTTGTCATATACGAGTTGGACTGAAGGATCTGGTTCCATGCTGTACATTTCTATGACTCTATGATTCTATTATCAAAAACCTTTTGTAAGTCCAAGTACATCGCATCTTCTGGCTCCCCCTTATCAAATTTACCAGTTACAAGCTTGGAAAATTTCATTAAATTTGCCAATCCTTATTTTCTTTTTGTAAGTCCATGCAGACTCTGCCCCTGTTTACCAAGTGCTCTGCTGTTAAATCTTTTATAATTGTTGTGGCATAGGGATAACAACTCAGACCAAATCAGACTCTCTAACACTGGATTCACAAACTAATCACATTAAAACATTCAATGGTCCTCAAAATTGACCAATTGCTCCTAGCCAGACTTTATAAGTGAAAAGTCTTCGATATCGACTTTATAATTTAAACAAAACTTTTAACAATTTATTAGTAATAATGTTGCATTAACAGAACTTAGGTGAACTTCAAGGTAATCTAACTGATATCTCTGATCTAAACCCAACATCCTTTAATCACCAATCTCCATTCATATTCGGTTGAGAAGACAAACACATTTAAGGGCTAAATTAAGAAAAACAGTCGTAAGTTGCTAGTTCAATAACCATTTCAACGATGAATATGAAGCCTTCACTAAATCTAATGGATTGTATTATGGGCAGGTAGGACTGATTCTTGCTTGAATTCTAAAGTTATCAGTCAATGCAAATACTTTCCACAGCCTTCTGGAGAGTTTTTCTAATTTCTTACAGACTGGAGTTCTTTTCTTAGGACTTTCAATAAGTCAATAACTGGAGAATAACTCGACAGAGCAAAACCAAATGTCCTAGTCCTGCAGCTTCAATAGCAGTATCATCACCTGCCCACAAAAACCCAGTCAAAAACCAGTTCATCCTTTGGTTTCTCTTTCTTTTTCCACATTCTCTGTGGTTGGCTGGTCAGCAGTGGTCTTCCCTTGATTGACCAATTCAACATCCAACCAGTTGCCAGTCTCTGTGCATAATGATATCTGTGTGCTAGTTAATTTATAGTGTTCTTACAGCAGTAGTTAGCCTGCATTATCTTTTCAGGCCAGTTCCCAACAACAAACATCAGTTTTTTGCATTCTCTCCCTTTTTTTGAAACAAGCTGCCATTCAAAGTTCAATTCTCAACTTCAACTCAGTCCAAAACCAAAAATTAGAAAAACAGAAGAAAAATAATGTTGGTCTCAACAATAATGGATTCCAGTATTTTCCCCACCACTGATGTCAGGCTAACTATCTATAATTCTCTGTTCTTCTCTGTACCTCCCTTCTAAACTGTGGAGTCACATGAGCTCCTCGCCAATCCATTGACACTGTTCCAGAGTGGGATGTAGATAACTGGGTCAGAGATAGTAGGAACTGCAGATGCTGGAGAATCCGAGACAACAAGGTGCAGGGCTGGATGAACACAGCAGGCCAAGCAGCATCATAGGAGCAGAGAGGCTGACGTTTCGGGCCTAGACCCTTCCTCAGAAAAGGGGGAGGGGAAGGGGGTTCTGAAATAAATAGGGAGAGAGTGGGAGGCGGATAGAAGAGGGATCGAGGAGAGGATAGGTGGAGAGGAAACAAACAGGTCAAAGAGGCGGGAATGGAGCCAGTAAAGGTGAGTGTAGGTAGGGAGTTAGGAAGGGGATAGGTCAGTCCAGGGAGGACGGACAGGTCAAGGGGGCGGGATGAGGTTGGTCGGTAGGAGATGGAGGTGCGGCTTGAGGTGGGAGGAGGGGATAGGTGGGAGGAAGAACAGGTTAGGGAGGCAGGGACGAGCTGGACTGGTTTTGGGATGCGGTAGGGGGAGGGGAGATTTTGAAACTTGTGAAATCCACATTGATACCATTGGGCTGCAGGGTTCCCAAGCGGAATATGAGTTGCTGTTCCTGCAACCTTCGGGTGGCATCGTTGTGGCACCGCAGGAGGCCCAGGATGGACATGTCGTCTGAGGAATGGGAGGGGGAGTTGAAATGGTTCGCGACTGGGAGGTGCAGTTGTTTATTGCGAACCGAGCGTAGGTGTTCTGCAAAGCGGTCCCCGAGCCTCCGCTTGGTTTCCCCGATGTAGAGGAAGCCATACCGGGTACAGCGGATGCAGTATACCACATTGGCATGCCCTGGGGATTTATTGGCCTTTAATCCCACCAATTTCCCCCACCTGATTTTCTTCAGTTACCCCCTGTGTTCTTCTGATGTTATTTGTGTCCTTTGTGAAAACAGAATCAAAATATGTATTTAATTGATCTTCAATCTCTTTGCTCCCTATTATAACCTTCCCTGTTTCTGACATCATTTAATTATTCCCAAACAATGGTGTTCTCATTATTATGGGTGATTACATTCTTTGGTGGCTTTTTGCAATCATTGGTAAGTTTCTAACTAAAGTGAGACTCACATACTAAGCAACCTTACCCAATGTAGCAAAGTAAGCTCAGCAAATATGCCGATATTATTGAAATTCACATCGCGTTGCTGTCCAGGAATTAATATGACCACATTAATGATGTCATATAAATAAATGTAGACTCAAAATTCGCACTGTAAAGTGCTAACAAATCAAAAATCTTTGGCAAGCATTGAGACCAGAATAAATATCCTTACTTGAAAATTAAACTGTAAATTTAAATCGATCAGCCTCATTTGTGAAGATACACATTGTGCCATTCTGCGATTATATATTGTCTAGATCAGCCAGATGTTTCACAAGATTTGGCTGTTGATTTTCCAAGACCAGCGAGGAATGCAGATCAGAAGGCTAGGTCTATTGCACATAAATGGTCAGAAAATAATATAAACTATCAGATGGCCAAGCACCCAAATTTCCAATAAGTTCTCAGAGGCCTCAGCTGGGATTTTGAAACGTGAGTTTATTTGAGCGATTGGGTTCGGTGAGAGATAAAATCAGTCTCGTGAAGTCACAAAATTACCCCTTCATTTTTCAAAGATTAGACATTACTGGTTGCTGCTTCATATTTGATGAATGATTCAACATATTAGGTATTGTGACAAGTGGTTTAAGCATAGCTGCAATGGGACATAATATATGCCGTGCTGTAAAGCGCATTGGGAGATTTTGGTGACTGGATATTTCTGAAGATGGCTGACAGGAGTGCTAACTGGAGACCAAAGTGGATTGTGGACTGGCTTCGACACAAAGCTAGCATATCTATTGAATATGAGGTAACATCCTTAGAAATCTTTGTTTCTGTGCTGACCCATCCAAAACTGTTGCTTATATCTTAACCTGCACCAATCCAATCCACCTAGCAACCCATCTGCTTGCTGACCTAGGTTGGACAAAAAGGAAGTGTCTCAGTTTTTTCATCAAAATGAAAAATCCACAAGATCTGGCTATACAAAAATAGCTGTTGCCCATTGCAAGTGAGAAATTACATATGGGCACATGTGCTCAGAGTCCTTAAAACAGAACCTTGAAAGATTGTTGAAATATACTCCTTATTGCATTTAGCATACTGAAGTTGCCAGCCAGAAATAAGTTTACACCAGTTCAGCTTGACACTCTAAATTATACAAGGATCTTCATAATGACTCATTAATGTTGCATGTTGGATATTTTTAAACTATTTAATAGAGGTCACTGCTTTTTCCAAGTGTCTAATTACTAAACTCCCTCACATACTGAGGCAATCAAATTGCATCAACAGAGCAGTTTAGCAACAAGCAAAGGGAATTGTTAAAGAAAAAAAATTCTTGAACTGGAATCTCATCATGTATTCTTCACCCTTCTCCAACCTGGTGTTAAGTTTACAAATAATGCTTCTGCTGCTTGGCATCCATGTTTAAAAGCAAAAAAATTTTTCTGTTCATGGATGGAGGAGACAAGCCTGGAGCCAGCAATCGCTTTGTGTAGAAAATGGCCAATTATTCCCCTGCCGAGTCACATTTCACTGTCACTGATCTGAAATATGCCTTTTACACCACCAATCATTGTCTGGTCAGTTGAAGTATTGTGATTTATGTTACTTAGGCATGTGTTTTGAAGGCCAATCTGCAGATAACATTAAATAGCTAGGTACTGTTGCTCTGCTACAAAAACAGCAGAATACTGTGGATACTGGAAATCTGAAATGTAAAAAATATGCTGAAAATGCACAGCTGGTTTGGCAACATCTACTCTACTCAAATTCAGCAACTTTTATCAGATCAACACGCTTTAGAAGCTGAGGAAGGGTCACCCAACAAAATGTTAACTATGATTTTTTTCTTCACAGATGCTGCCAGACCTGCTGAGCTTTTCCAGCAATTTCTGTTTTTGTTTCTGATATACAGCATCTGCAGTTCTTTTGGTTTTTGTCCTTTAGAAGCTGTTTTCTTCTGAATCACAATTTCTCTATGTTAACCATTTTTGTGAAAATCAAAGACGCAGCCAAGTTGTACTCATGAATACTTCACGTTTCCAGTGGATAATAGAGATTTCTCTGATCATTTTCAAGACTTACACTCTTACGAAATCTATTTAATTATAAACATAATTGTCAGTTCAAATCCTTGGAGTTTAGATCCTTAACCTTGAAACTTATGAATCTAGGCAGAATGCTATTTTCTTAACACTAGACTCATTTTCTTTGGAGATTATGATTTGGTTTCCATGGCATGTGGCGCTTTGTTCACAATATTGAGTTTTTAAGGACTGAACCCTGTGGATTGGTTTTAAACTATCTGTCCAAAGGTCTGAGCAATAAGCATTATGCACTATATGAAAGAAAGAGAAAACTTAAACCTAAGAATAATAAAAATTAGTCTCAAACCTTCTAATTGTCCTTTTCGTGTAAACTTCAAATTTCAGGGCTGGACATACCTAACACTTCTGGAGCAAATTCCTCAGAAAAAAACATTTTATTTCAAATTCATGTTGGATCCTATCTTTGCTAATGTTCACAAGCTGTCGTTCTGGAAAGTAAGTTTCCGCATGCAATTCAGCATTGTTAAATTGTATTGCCTATAATTTCCAAAACTTTTAACCCCTCTTACCCCATAACCTCTCTTTGAGATGTCCTCTCTGCAGTGTACCAGGGAACTGTGTTGAGATGTTTATTTTTGACATACATAAATAATATTCCTAACAAGTTAAATAATGGTGTGTGATTGTTTGCAGATGATTTCAGGGTTTACAGATCACTGAAGATCATATCAATTCATTATAAGATGATCTCTCAGAATTGTAAAGATGGCAGGATCAATAGGAGATGGCATAAACATGTCAAAAGTGCTATGTTGTGAATATTACCAGCAGAAATAATTCACCTCAGGAAGCTTTAAGTTGTGAAATTAAATTCTCTAACAGATAGATAACCATATCTGGGAGATTCGGCTTGAAAAACAATCTGCAAAGGGACTTCCATTTTCGATGTATAACAGACAAAGCAATCAGGTTTCTTTGGATTGTGAAGCAGAATCTTTGGCATTGCAACAAATATATCAGACGCATCAGCTTACCAAACATTTCTTTGCACAATCCTGGCAGATGAAAGTGAGGTGTGCGATCCTTATATAGTGAAAAATATAAATATGGTCGAAGGCGCATTATTCTGCACACATCAGTATGGGAAATACACTGGTATCGTGTCCCTCATCAAAAGTTTGCAGTAGGAATCACGACAGCAAAGGAGGGAGAAAAAAGACAGACCATGCTCTATAAAATATGAAATGGACTAATGGGAATTCATGGAAACAGCTACCTCCGGAGATGGCAAAATGCAAGATAGTTATACAGACAAATTATAAATTCATTTTTTTTCCAAGATAGTGTATCAATAATTTTCCTCTCATCGTTAGTCCCATAATGGAAGCTGGAAAAGGAAATGGTGACAGCCCTGTTACTTGAAATCTTCAAGACCCATTTGTAGATTATTTCCATTTTATTGTTTTCATGATTAAGACTACAATCTCAACAAATCATGGCTGGTTCAGATACCACTACCCATATAAATGTTGGTGGGTCACAGCTATCTGTCTGTGATACTGACATAACTAGAGCAGAAGCTAAACATACTTCTCTTGATATAGGTTAGAAGCCACAAGACACCAGGCTATTGTCGAACAGGTTTATTTGAAAACACAAGCTTTCGGAGCCTCGCTTCTTCTTTAGGTGTTAATGAGAGAAGTGGCATCAGACACAGAATTTTAAGATTGAAAGGGTCACACAATTTATGAGGATGTATTAACCAAACCTAAGATACTGTTAAATCTTTAATCAATTAGAAGGTTTTAATTGATTAATGCGTATGTGTAAAACGCCAAATTTCTTTCAAAAGTCACTGCAGTGAAAGAACTAAAGGCTTTATCAATACAAAGAAGAGGTGACGATTTAGGCCAGACAATGCACGTTAAGTGTGAGGCCTTGTTTAGAATCTGTCTGTGTTTTAGTTTGGAGTCAGATTAGTTTTATTTCTAAAGTAGGAATATATTAATTGCCACATTGACTGACTGTCTATAAATTGTGTGCTTTTTGAAGCAGACGCAATAGAACGGATTACTGCATGGAAGTGTACAATAACTGAACAACCTGTTACACTACAGACAACTACCTGCTGATTTGAACAAAAAATACACCTGTCAACTGAACAGACTGATCAAGACCTTTGATCCAGACCTTCAGAGCACCCTATGCACTCTCATCCCGCGTACTTTCCGTGTAGGGGATTTCTTCTGCCTTCCGAAGATACAGAAAGCCAACACACCTGGTTGTCCCATCGTTTCAGGCAATGGGACCCTGTGTGAGAACCTCTCTGGCTATGTTGAGGGCATCTTGAAACCCATTGAACAGGGAACCCCCAGCTTCTGTCATGACACTACAGATTTCTTACAGAAACTCAGCACCCACGGACCAGTTGAACCAAGAACATTCCTCGTCACAATGGATGTTTTAGCACTCTACACCAGCATCTCCCATGACAACAGCATCGCTGCAACTGCCTCAGAACTGCATATCACCAACTGCCAATTTCCAGACGCCATCCTACAACTCATCCACTTCATCCTCGCCCACAATGTCTTCACCTTTGACAACCAGTTCTTCATCCAGACACACAGAACAGCCATGGGAACCAGATTTGCCCCCCAATATGCCAACATTTTCATGCACAGGTTCAAACAAGACTTCTTTGTTGCACAGAACCTCTGAGCAACGCTATACACCAGATACATTGACAACATTTTCTTCCTTTGGACTCATGGCGAGGAATCACTGAAACAACCACACAGCGATATCAACAAGTTTCATCCCAACATCAGGCTTACCATGGACTACTCTTTAGAATCAGTCTCATTTTTGGACACACACATCTCCATCAGGGATGGACACCTCAGTACCTCACTCGACCGCATGCCTATGGATAACCTCACAATGCTGCATTTCTCTAGCTTCCACCCTAAACATATTTAAACATCCATTGCCTACAGACAAGCCCTGCACATACACAGGATCTGTTCAGATGAGGAGGAATGTGACGGACACCTGGAGGTGTTGAAAGACTTCCTCATAGGAACGGGATATGATGCTCAACTCATCGATCGCCAGTTCCAATGTGCCACAGTGAAAAACCATAATGACCTCAGAAGACAGACATGTGATATGTCCGATAGGGTACCCTTTGTCGCCCAGTACTTCCTGGGAGTGGAGAAACTATGCCATGTTCTTCACAGCCTTCCACAAATTATCAATGATGAGGAGCGCCTTGCCAAGATCTTCCTCATGCCTCCACTTCTCACCTTCAAACAACTGCAACACCTTAAACAGACCATTGTTCGCAGCAAACTGCTCAGCCTTCAGGACAACATTGACCACAACAACACGATACATCCCTGACATGACAACTTCTGTAAACCATGTCAGATCTTTGACATGGACACTACCATCACACGTGGGAACACCACCCACCATTGTACGCAGCAAGTACTCATGTAACTCGGCCAACGTTGTCTATCTCATACACTGCAGGCAAAGACGACCCGAGGCATGGTATATTGGTGAAACCATACAGACACTACGAAAATGGATGAATGGACACCATGTAACAATCGCCAAACAGGGATGTTCCCTCCCAGTGGGGGATCACTTCAGCGGTCAAGGCCATTTGGCCTCATATCTTCGGGTAACCGTCCTCCAAAGCGGCCTTTGGGACACGCAACAATGCAGAGTCACCGGGCAGAGGCTGATAGCCACGTTCGGTACCCATGAGGACAGCCTCAACCAGGATCTTGGGTTCATATTGCACTGCAGGTGACTCCACCGCACTATACACTCTCACACACACACTCACATATACGCACACACTCACTCACACACACACACACACACACACACACACACCTGTCTCTCCCACACACATACACATACACATGCACACGCACATGCAAATCTATGGGGTGAATTTGTATTTGCAGATACATTCTATTTTGTTCAAAAAACACCCAATTTATAGACTGTCAGTCAATGTGGCATTTAATAAATTCCCACTTGAGAAATAAAACCAGTCTGACTCCAAACCAAAACACAGGCAGATTCTAAACAAGGCCTCACACCTAATATGTATTGTCTGACCTAAAATGTCACCTCTTTACACTGATAAAACCTTCAGTTCTTACAGAGCAGTGACTTGAAAGAAATTCGGGGTTTTACATATACATATTAACCAATTAAAACCTTCTAACTGATTAAAGATTTAACAGCATCTTAGGTTTGTTAATACATCCCCATCAGTTGTGTGACACTTTGATCTTTTATTTATAAATTCTGTGTCTGGTACTACCTCTTCTCACTAACACCTGAAGAAGGAGCGAGCCTCCAAAAGCTTCTGTTTTCCAATAAACCTGTTCGACTATAACCTGGTGTCGTGTGATTTCTGACCTTGTCCATCCCAGTCCAACACCGACACCTCCACATTATTCTCTTGGTATGTCTGCAAAAAAAAACACGGTGACATCTCTCATTGAGTTGCTTCTTCCTCATTCATTTGCATTTATCTTTATTGCTTAATTTCTTTTACAGTCCCTTGTTTTCATCAGTCTCTCCTTCACCTATTTCCCTCTTCATTCAGTCTGTTTTGACATCTGACCTGTTTTTGTTTCATTTGCCACTCAATTTTCATCTTTCTTTTGTATAAGGTAATGGTTCTGAAAGAGTTAATGTTGGTGACTGCAGTGAACTCTACCCAATCTGATGATTTCATACTAGATTGGGTGGGGATAAGGCAGAACAACTTAGGATGTTGTGGAGTGATGAACTATATTCCTAGGACCCCTCAAGTTCTTAGTTACAATGTTGATCTTACTAATGTAGCTTGAACTTGATTGTTAACATGCAGTACAGTACATTGTTTTCAGACAATAGCCTCATCTTATTAAGACACGTTTATGCCAGCAAACTATTCCAATCAAAGTTTGATAATGTTGGCATTTCAAAATATACACCATTATCTATTTTAGTTGTTTAATGTTTTACCTTTTACCTCTAACTCTCTGAAGTTGCTGCATAAAAATAAAGAGAGAAGGGACCCAAAATCTGGATCATGGCAGGAAGCAGGGCCGGATCTCAATTCAGATGAGAAATGGCATTTTGCATTTACTTGAAAACCAGATGACAGAAAGAGATTTAGAAGAACCCCAAGGAGCAGTGGCTTTCAGGAATCTCCAAAGACAAACTCTGAGCACTAGGTTGCTAATAGAAGCCAGAAAACATTGATAAATTTGACTTGTTGTAAGTGCAGGTTAGGATTTTCCAAGAAACCACTTATAAACTGTATTTTCTCAGTTGCCTGTAAGGAAATAACCATTGACAAACCAATTCAATGGCTAATAAATAGAAGGGTAAGATGTGGGTGCAAAGGTGGGCTATTTGGCCCATCAAAGCTGCTCTGCATTCAATGGCTGTCCTTAAATACAATTTCCTGTCTTTTCCCTATAACCCTTTATTCCGTAACTGCTGACAATCTGTCTGTCTCAGCCTTGAACATACTTGATGATTCAGCCTTAACAGCCTTCTACAGTAAAGAATTCCACAGATTCATTACCCTCTGAGAGAAGAAATTCCTCCTCATAGACATATTAACTGGGTCATCCTGTTTATTAAGTTACATAATTTATTTCTGCACGTGCTCAGTTGCAGGCTTGCAGCATTGTATGGATGTGAATGGAACAGGAAGCACTTTGGATTGACTCATATCCTTCAGATGTTGCATCTTTTAAAACAAATGAAAGAATGTTCAAGTAAATTCTCTCATTTCTACCTCTAGCTGGGTATGTTAAAGCATACAGAAGAAGGCATTTAGAACTGCACCTATAACAGTGAAAATATTTCTGTAATCCAACCAATTTTCTTTTTGCAAAATGTTCAGTTACTTTAGTTAGTACAGTTCATTAAAGATCTGGTTAGTCCTAATGGACCGACTGATTCCCTGAATTCATCGTCTTGTTTTATTCTGTTACACCCACTTCCAGACTGAATTAGTCCTGGGAGTGACAATTTGAGACTTCGTTGAATCACCTGCTCTACATTCATTAGATAAGCAATCAGTTAGAAAATGAAACCAAAACAGAAAATGCAGGAGAACATCTGTGGAGAGAAAACAGCATTAACACTTCAGTGACCCTTCTTCAGAACTCAGATGCTACCAGACCTGCTGAGTTTCTCCAGCAATTTCCGTGGTTGTTTCAGATTTCCAGCACTGGCAGATCTTTGTTGTTAGTAGAAATGAACATGTTTGTGTCAAAGAGCCAGTTGTCTGTGATATTACATGTTCTGTTTTACAATTCTCACCATCTATCTAGCCTGTTTGATTGAGTTCAGATGAAAGGTTGCATGACAAAGTTAACTGCTCCCTTGATTCTGACACATACATTTTCTACTTTTAAAGCCTGAAAAACTGACCCTGGAAAGTACAATTGTTGACAAATGTTTAAAACAAAAAATAAATCCAGTGGAATGCAAGATGAATGTATGAATCATCTGTCCAACATTTTCACAAAGAATTATTTCTAATTCAATCTACTCTCTTGAACTTGAGTCTCATCCTATTTTCTTCACCCTTCTCCAAGCTGGCATTAACTACACAAATGCTACCTCTACCTCTTAGTTTCCATGTTTTAAAATAAGAGAAAATATTTCTGTTCACAGATGGAGGACACAAGCCTGGGGCCAACAAAAGCCTTGGTGTAGAAAATGGCTGAGTGAATGAAAATATGGGTTGCTGACAAAAGCAGGGAGTCTGAGGCAAATATAACAGAAAAAAAATCTTTGGTTAGGGGTCAGAAATCAATTGTTTTCATTGATTATTAATGTCACTCCTCATGTTACACTTTGTACGTCAGCTGTTGTAATATGGATGGCTGCTGCATGATTACAGAGGGACCTTCATCATGACTGCAGAGACAAACTAAACAATGGCTTCAAAGTTACAAGATGGAGCCAGGAGCTACACTTGAACCTGTAAAATTTAATCATCTGCTCCACAGAAACACCAGCAAAATATCATTCGAATTGTGGAAATTGGTACTGCTTATAAAATACAGCAAATCTCATCACCACAGCGGCCCTATTCCCTATTCCCTACTCCCTTATCTTAAAAACCAGCTGCAACTCCTCAAAATAGGAGCCAGAAAGCTCCTTTGAGGGAAAGCATGGTTATAAGAGTTACACTTAGCATCTTCTTATACAATACAATGAGATATCACTGCATAAAAGGAAACCAATCAGATTTTAATGGGACTTTCAAAGTGCAAACCAGTTATTCCCATTCATCTGGAATTTCTCCATGTTCCTGTATATATTTTGTACTGTTTTGGGTTTATATGTTCAGAATTTCCTGCAAGAATATAGAAGGCAAGCCGACAGTACAGAATAAATTACCCAACAACCTCACTGTCAGAAGCAACAAAATCCTCCTGGGGTGGTCGGCAAATATAAACAGTTTGCTTCAGTGACCTTTACTAGGTCTGACCTGGGTAGGCCATAACATGTAGGACATGAGAAACTTTCAGTTCCTGCTGAAACTGCAATGTGGTGCAAGGGAGACTGATTCAGCAACAGCAAACTGCCTCGAGGAATCAGTTCTATAATGTCAAGGGAACAGTATCAGCATATGTGTATTCCAGTTGATTTTATTAAGTGGAAATAACAGCTAAAGCCCACTTTAAGCAACAAGTATGCAATATTTTACCAAAATGAAATATTTTGAAAACATTTTTCTGAATTTCCAGCAAGGTATTGTGAGTAATTATGCAAGGAGATGTGATACTGAGCCATGCAGGTCAGAATGTCCCTAGCTCTATTCCTACTCTGTCATTGTTCTCAGCCCCTTGAAACAAGGATTGTATCTGCCTGGCTTCATGATTTGCTCTGCAAATTGAGGAATTGGTTGGGATACTTCCATGAGCCTCGAACTTCTGGCCCAAAGCCAATTGGATTAGAAAATGACCCAGGCTTTCTGTTCCTGCTTGTACCATAATATTTGCTGGTCAAATGTACCAAGTCTCGAGCAACATTCCTAGCAGCTCTTGAAGATTCTGTTGAATATGTGAGGTTTGGTTACCTTAGCTTACTCTTAAAGATGATAATTTAGAATGAGGTACAAAGTTGCTAGAATCCTATGCACCATAAGTCACTTTTCACAGATTAATAATGTTTACATTGCGACTCTTAGAGAGGTCATCAGTTCATTGTAAAATTTCAGCTTCGCATTCATGTATACCACCAGCAAAGGAGGTGTATGGCTATAAATAACATCTCATTGTTTGGGTTTGGTGGCCTCCAGTCTTATTTTCTAATGGAGCCTGCAGTGAAACAGCTAAATCCAATCCCCAAAAATATATTTGATTGACCGAAACATGGGTTCAAATACTAATTTTCAGCTTTAAACACTGACTGTTGACCTAAAAGTAAAGTCACCCTAATCCAACTGGATTGTAGAGCTGCTCTGTCATTAGACAAAGATAAAGACGGTACCTTAACATGAGGGTCACTACACCTCCAGTGAAAGGAGGACAGTCCTTCACGGTAACCTCAGCTGCTGCTAATATTGACCCCATGCTGTTGGCATCATTTTACATTGCAAACCAGCCATCGAGCCAACTGAGCTAACCAATGCCATCTGTTGACCCAAATGTTTAACTCAGGACAAAGCTCTAAATTTTGTTTGCACGTGCTCCCTGTGTCTGTGTGGGTTTCTGCCGGGTGCTCTGGTTTCTTCTCATAGTCCAAAGATATGCTGGTTAGGTAGATTGGTCATGCTAAATTGTCCTGCAGTGTCCAGGGATATGCAGGTTACATGGATTAGCCAGTGTAAATGTGGGTTACAGGGATAGAGTGGGGGTGGTGAGGCTGAGTGTGATACTCTTTAGAGGGTCTTGCAGACTTGATGGGCCGAATGACCTCCATCTGCCCTGTAGGGATTCTATGATTCTAAATACTTTGCAAAATAGAACTTTTAAATGCCAATTTTAGAAGATTGTTTTCCCCTCACTAAAATTGTGGACACTTAAGATAGGTTCAATTTGACCAGATTTGTCATTATTGAGAATTAGATTGAAACCAGTTCATTTCACTCAGAACTCTGAATCAGTTACTAAAGCAATAAGATCTGGATTGAAAACCATGGGTTTCAGATGAAAGGACAGCATCATTCCTACATCCACCACACATTACCTTTTCACCTCCTTTTATTTTAAAGCCATACACAAATCAGCAGACTAACCTTGTTTCTTTCCTTTGTAGCTCTTGTGTTCTTCAGTGGTAAATGCAGTCCATGCTCATAGCTGAAACCCATCACTGGTAAGGTTTATAATGCCATTTTAATAAAGTTTTTTAATATCCTTTATGATAACCGAACCCCAGATGAATAGAAGAGAGCCTGAATGATGTACCATCACTGATTATCCCTATAGGTGATAAAGTTTTGCAATAACTAAATTCTATAACATTTATGAGAAAGCATTTTAAAAACATTTGTTCCTGTAACTATGGCTTCCAAGTTGTTATTTGTAGATAAATTCAATGTTGCTTGCTTATACATTATGCGAAACAAATCAATCAAATAAACTCTCCCTCAAAATGGAAGATTCATGTCTATTTATATCTGTCTTAAACAGTAAATCCTGGAGAAACTCAGCAGGTTTGGCAACATCTGCAGAGAGAGAAATAGAGTTAATGTTTTGGGTCTGTTATGATTCTTCTTTAAAACAGGAAGGTGTTCTGAAGAAGACTCATATTAGATTTGAAGTATTACCTCTGTTTGTCTCTGTGAAGATGTTTCCAGACCTGCTGAGTGTTTTTCCAGCATTCTTTATGTTGTCTCTGCTTTATTTTGCTTCTATTGACATCAGTCTTCCACACTTGGAGCCATAATTCCTTACGGTTTAGTGGCTGCTTCTTGAATGAGCTTCAGTATACTATATAGGACCTGCTGGGGAGATCATTCAAACACTGATGTAACAGCTGGGATCTGGTATCATTTCTTTATCAATAAAACCATGTATAAACCTGATCCATCCATGATCTGCCATGAATGCAATGAGGGACTTTTACCTTCACTAAGGTATTTGTACCTGAGGCAATTCTTTTGTTAGCTTCCACAACATAAGAACTAGATGTGATTCACATAGTACTGAACTATTCAATAGACTTTATAATAGCTCTTGGTATCCATGCATATTGCAATCGTAGGCGCTGCCATATTTAGGCTAGTATTGAGCAATTCAGTTATAAACTGCTGTATACTTCCCCCAGCATATCGTTCTGTAATTGGCCCCAGTAAGATTGAGTAAGGTGGAGACTGAGATCTTTACAAATTTAGGTAGCATGCCATGATACAGCAATTACTTTATGAGCAAATCTCTTAACGATGTACGACATATATCTGTGAGACATTAACACAACAAGCTCTGATATAAATAAGCACAGCTTCTGTACAAAAAGACTCCAGCCAACATAAAACCCCAACTCTCATTGTAAAGAAGCCAGTTAGAGTATTTGCTGCCTATTTTATACCCCTCTTGAACTCTTCCTCATTTTCAATTCTGGTTGGACTATTTTCAGGCAGAATATAGATTGTTGTTCATTGATTTTCTCCGTCTTGAAGTCAGGGAATATGAACAGGCTTTAACATTTATTGAGTACAAAATCCAGATTTAAATCAGTGAGTTATCTTAGTTCATCTGACATACATGTGTGCGCGCATACACACACACACATTCACACATGCGCACACACACTCTAGCCCAAAAATTCCAGAAACTCGATGGATAAACACCAAAGCATTACAATTTTTTTCATATGTTTTGCTGTCTTGATCCAGAATAGTCTAATGTGCAATTTATTCATATGAAAACAAAAAAAAAACACTGCATGCTATTTTCAATCTCAATTCTCACCATCAAAACTTTGTTCTGAAAACATTTTTTGTTTCTGAAATGTTGAAAATATTTTGCCAGATTGGCTTTCTCATGTGATTGATCACAAACAGCAGAAATTGTGATCACTCAGTTGCCTCAATTTATTGATGTATTTCACTCCTTCATGTTAGTTGTATGTGTATCGATTTGATTTGACTCCCTCACATAATCTCAGCTTTGCAAGTAGAAATCAAGAAAGTTTAACTGGTCGTTGATACTGCTTGAGAGGCAGAATTGAATATTATAATTACAGTAGCGTAAACTATACAGTGCACCTTACCTATGTTGCTACTTCATTGGATCTAATTACTCTATTTCAAATCCACCCCTAAACATTCCAGACAACTGGGACTAGGCAAAATTAAAGGGTGTGAAGGGATAGGATTTCAAACAGGGGGGAATACAGTGGTTAGATTCCTATATTCGCAGCATTTTATTCCTGACCTTTTTTAGAGGCCGCAGTTGGAATCATTTAAGAAGCTGTTTCAAGATGTAAAAATATACCAGCTCATTGGAAAGCAGAATGGAAAAATGCAGGAGCGGGGCCTCTGACAAAAGGAATGCTGAGATATTAAAAATATATAGAGAAGAGCCTGCAAACGCAGGAGTAGAAGATAGGGGCATGACCACCTCATCACCATGCCACTACTCTTATTTCTTTCAATGTTTATCAGAATTTTATCTAAATTCATTTTAAGTTTCGATAGATTTCTGTGCTAATGTATCTTATGTCATATGTAGCCTTTGCTGTACAACAGGAGCAGAAATAGACTCAAGTCTGAAGCAGTCACTGAACCTTCCAGCTCAGTTGCATGACCTCCCAATTTTTCCCACACTTAGTCAGAGACTGAATCAAACTTGGCTTTCTCTGTCTGCACCAATTAGTATGCAAACCCCCTGCCTGAAGGGCTTCCTGAGGTCAAAGGGCACTTTGGACTCACCATTCACCTCACTGCTGTTTGTTGGCATGGAGCCAGTGAGTCCACCAGCTGTCCTGGCAAAATATCCTCACCAGAGGATTGAGAGCTTTCAGTCCTAAAAGCAATCTCCACAACCCTCAGCTCATCCTCAATTCAGCTATGGATTTCAGAAAGTACTAGAATCAGAGTGAAATGCTAGATGCATGTTCCACTTCACAACTTGAATCACAGAGAACTCGAATGTCATTTCTAAACATGTGTGGTTCTTCATTAAGGTGAGCTGCTTATATAATTTTAGATCTTCTTTGGAAAGCAGGCAACAAAGACGCTGACCTGGACTCAACACACCAATATCATCCTCTATTAAAGACACTGCTGTCCCAGCATCAGAAAAAGACTGCATAGTTCCATTATATTTTCTCAAAACAGATGCTGCAAATGGTGGGAAAATTAAGCACCAAGGAAGATTGTGAAAAGCTACCAGAGTACATTCTGGACCTAGATTTCACTTTCCAGCATAAATTGATAGAGGAAGAAACTATCACTCATGACATTTCATTCTGGAGACTGAGACTCGGATTTTTGTGTTCCTTTGAATTCATGTTGCAGTATTCCTGAAAACCTACTGTCTCTTTTGAGAATTAGAGTTTTCTGTAAGGTAAATAAGTTGCCTACTTATTTCACTGAACCTACCGAGGCAATGCATATTTGGAGCTGGTGGCACAGTGCTAATGTCACAAAACAAGTAATCCAGTAGTAATAGCCTGACGATCTGGGAGTATAGGTTCAAATCCCACAAAGGCAGATAATAAAAGTTCAGTCCAATAAAAAAGCTGCAAATAAAATCAAGGATAATGGTGACTAAGTAACCATCATTAATCATTGCAATCTCCACTGCCTCTGGTTCACTCATCTGCTTGGGGGAAGGAGATCTACCTGGTGTGCTGCTATGAAAGACTGAGACAACCAGCATCAATTGTTACTGACTTTGGTAAATCCAGAGTTAACCCTGCAAAGTCCTCCTGGCCAAACTTGGGAGACCTGTCCCATAGAAGACTCAAACAACAGCCTGACATCATCATAGTGAACAGATTATGTCCTTACAGGACAGACACAGTTGGGAGTTTCCCTGGAAGTTCTCAACATTAACTCTAGACCCCCAGAAATCTCATGACAACATGGACAGATTCCCACCTATCGTCCTTCCTCTCCTGTTGAATCAACACGCCTTCATGTTGAAGACCACTTGAAGGAAGCACTGAGCATGACAAGGACACAGAATATGCTTTGGGTGGAAGACCTCAATGTCCATCACCAAGAGTAGCTCAGCAGCAGCACCACTGACCAAACTGGTTGAGTCCTAAAGGACATACCTGCTGCAGGAGCCAACAGGAGCAGGAAGACATGAACCAACCTACCTGTCACAGATGCCTCTATCCAGCATAGGTAAGAGTGACTACCACACAGTCATTGTGGAGGCAGAATTGTGTCTTTGTGTTGAGGATATTCTCCGTTGTGTTGTGTCGCATTACCTCTATCTTAAATGGAGTAGACTTCAAAGAGATCTAATAAATCAAGAATGGGAATCCATGAGGCACTATGAGTCATCAGAATTGTTTTCAACCACAATCTGTAACCTTGAGGCAGGTCATACCCCCCACTCCACCATTACCATCACACCAACCCTGGTTCAATGGAGAGTAAGGCAGGAGTGGTGGTGTAGTGGTAATGTCACTGGAAGACTAATCCAGTCACCCAACATAATGTTATTGGAACATGCGTTCGAGCCCCATGACTGCAGACAGTGAAACTTGAATTCAATAAAAGAAACCTGGGATTAAAACAGCCAGCCTAAGGTCAAATTCTATCAATTGTTGTATAAACCCATCTGGATCACTAATGTCCTTTAGAACAGTACAGCACTGTACGGGCCCTTTGGCCCACGATTAGCAAAGGAAATCTCCAATTTTTACCCAGCCTGGCCAACATGTGACTCTAGACCCACAGTGATGTGGTTGACTCTGAACTGCCCTTTTGGGCAATTAGGAGTGGGTAGTCTAGCCATCAGTGTCCATATCCCATGAATGAATTTACAAACCCTCACTGGGTGTACCTTAAAAATGAAGTAAAACACAGAACTATTTGTGTGCTAAGCGGTATATGTGGCATGTGATAGACAGGGCTAAGTGATCCCACAACCATTAGATCAGATTGGATCAGTCATGAATGGTGGTGAACAGTTGAACAGTTAAACAGCTATGAGGTTGAGGCTCCACTAATATTTCAATCCGAATGATGGGGAAGCCCAGCACATTAGTGCAATTGACTTTTGCATTCACCTTCAGTCAGAAAATGTCTGTGCTGTATGACTCGACTTGATGACTCAAGGTTCAGTGATGAATCATTTCAGCCTGACTCAGAAGTCCCCAGCTTCACAGATGTCACTGTCACAGGTGTCAACCAATTTGAATTACTCCGTGTGATAACAAGAAATGGACAAAGGCTTTAAATACTGCTAAGGCCCTGCCAACATTCTGTCAATAGTCCTGAAGACTTGTGCTCCTCAACTAACTGTTTTCCTAGTCAAGCTGATCCATTACAGTTACAACACTGGCATCTACCTTGCAATACGAAAAAGTGCCCAGGTACTTCTAGTCCATAAAATAGCTGGACAAATAAACCTGGCTAATGACTACCCTATCGATCATTGTAAAGTGATGGAAGGAGTCATTGACAGTGTCAGCAGACTGGCACTTGCAAAGGAATAACCTGTTTTCTGATATAGTATGAACTGCAGATGCTGGAGAATCTGAGGTAACAAGGTGTAGAGCTGGATCAACACAGCAGGCCAAGCAGCATCAGAGGAGCAGGAAGGCTGACGTTTCTGAAGAAGGGTCTAGGCTCGAAATGTCAGCCCTCCTGCTCCTCTGACGCTGCTTGGCCTGCTGTGTTCATCCAGCTCTACACCTTGTTACCTGTTTTCTGATGCTCAGTTTGGTTTCCGCTTGGGCCACTCAGCTTCTAACCTCTTTCACAGCCCTAGGACAAACATAAACAAAAGAGCTGAATTCCAGAGGTGAGGCGACAGTGACTACCCTTGACATAAAGGCAGCATTTGACTGAGCGTTTAGCATCAAGGAGCTCTAGCAAAACTGGAGCCAATTGGAAACAAAGGGAAAATTTTCCACTGGTTAGAGCGATACTTAGCATAACTGAAGATGACTGTGTTATTGGAGGTCAATAACCTCAGTCATCCCTGCAAGGGTTCCCCAGAGGAATGTTCTAGGCCAGATCATTTTCAATTGCCTTATTAATGAACTTCCCTCCATCATAAGGCTAGAAGTGGGTTTGTTTGCTAATGACTGCACAATGTTCAGCACCATTAACAACTCCTCAGTTACTGATACAGCCCTTGTGCATATGCAGCAAGATCTGGACAACATCTAGGTTTTGGGTTGAAAAGTGGCATGTAAGATTCACACCACAGCAGTGCAAGGCAATGACCATCTCCAACTAGAGAGAGTCTAATCATCTTCTCTTCACGTTCAATGGCTTTCCCATTGCTGAGTCCTCCAGTATCAAAATGCTGGGGGTTTACCATTGACCAGAAACTGAACTGGGTCATCCATATTAATGCTGTGTCTACAAGAACGAATCAGAGGATAACATTTGTATAGTAAGTAAACCAACTCCTGAGAGACAGAACATTCCTCCAATCTAAGTATACACAAGATTAGTGTTAAAACATCTGTTTTTATCTGTCTTATTTGTGAATATGTGTGTTTCCACCTTAAGGGGGCATAGTTTAAATTGCATAGTAGTAATGATTAATGCATTGGTGCTTGCCATTTGTTAAAGAATAAGGTTTTTATAATACATGTAGTTATTTTGCTGCTAATGACAAGTCCTGGTGTGAATTTCTTCTGTCTGAATAGCAGTCTTTCAGAAGCATTGATCAACTTGGTACTTTAATTGGGCAGTGACACATTTGTGGTTTATGGAATAGACGGGCTCGAATGTTGGCACACCCTCCTCAATTTACAAAATCACAGAATTGTTAGGTCGCAGAAGGAGGTCGCTGGCCCATTGTGCCTGCACTGTCTCGTTAAATGAGCTTCATTACTTACTGCCAATCTCCTGCGATTCTCCATAGCCCTACACATAATTTTTATCCAAATAATCATGCAACGCCCTTATAAATCCCTTAATGGGACCTACTTCCACATGACTTCCACTAGATTCCATACCTTAAATACTCACTTTACCCTTGCTTCCTTTGCAGATCACTTCAAATCTATGCCCTCTTGTTGTTCTTCCCATTACGATTGGGCCCAGTTCCTCCCTATCAGCTTTGTCCAGCTTGCCATAATCTTGTAAAACTCCATCAGATCTCCTCCTAACCATCTTCTCTCCAAGTAAAACAGCCCCAACTTCTTCAATCTACTCCCATAACTGAAGTTTCTCAACCCCGGAACCATTCTTATAAACCGCTTTCTCACACTGTCCAATGTCTTCACATCCAGTTGAGTCATGACACTACACTGAACGTGAATGAAACCTGTGAAAGTAAAACACATCTCAAATTGAAGGCTCTGCTCAGAGTCCCTTGACTGATAACTCATTGCTGCAGCAGCCCACATGCAGTACTCGACATCCTTCCTCATCAGCTAGTTATTGAGACTGCAACCACGCAGATATAGATGGGGCAGTCTGTGGCTAGGGCACCAAAACCCAGAGCACATCAGCTAAGAACATCTCAGCAGCCAGTTACAAATGCAAGTCTTCACACTATGAAGGTGACAGCAATATATTGAAGCACCAGAAGATTTAAATGTTTCACATTTTTCTCATAACAAATGCCATAAAATATAAAATGACTGTCTGGTTTTCCACATCAGATCTCTCCAATGCCATTAGAAGTTGTATGGAAACAAAAGGCTATACTTCGCTTGTTAATACTAAATATCTAGTGCATTTTCCCAATGACTTACAATGTGTAAGAGTTATTGATTGACCCTAATAACAAATTGACTCCTGTTCAATTGTCATACAAATTCACACCTTGTAAAGCCCAGTACAGTCAACCTGTCTGCAATCTGAGATCATGAACTCCCCTTGAGAAAAAAATGGCCTTGGGTTTCAACACTTTGCATATTGTTTCCCTGGAGTAAGGTTGCTTTCTTGCTACAGTTTGCATTGGAAATATGGACATGCTTTGTTGCTCATGGTCATAATGTAATGATATCATTGCAAAACTGTGTTCATCAGGCAGCTTTGAGGCAATTAGTGACACATTGATGTCACAAAACAGCCCTGTGTATTTTTATGGCTGGATGGGAAGCTAGTAGATCCATCACCAGTTTACAAGGGACCCACCCCCCCTTACAAACAGTGCAAAAATGATCAGATCCTCCATGGTTCTGAGTGCTGGCACTGGCCAGAAAGACCTGTGCTTAACAACATATGTAATTGAGTGCTTGTAGTCCGCTTGAGAATTGAGACACAGTGATTATATTGTTCTACTTTGCTTCACACACAACTGTCCAATCACTTGGATTATCAAAGCACAAAGAAACAAGACTGCAAATGGACTCTCTGTCAGACATTTCATCTGTCCTTATTTTCGAGGGTTGGGCCTTGGACTTAGAGTCATAGCGATATACAGCACAGGAACAGGCCTTTTAGTCCAATTCGTCCATGCTGACCAGATATCCTAAACTGATCTAGTCCCATTTGCTTACATTTGCCCCATATCCCTCTAAACCCTTCCTATTTGTGTACCCACGCAGATATCTTTTAAACACTGTAATTGTACTCATCTCCACCACCTCCTCTGGCAGCTCGTTCCATGCACACACTGAAAGTGTTGCCCCTTAAGTCCCTTTAAGTCTTTTCCCTCTCACCTTAAACCTATGCCCTCTAGTTTTGGACTCCCTCACCCTGGGGTAAAGGCTCTGGCTATTCACCCTATCCATGCCCTTCATGATTTTATAAACCTCTAAAAGGTCACCCCTGAGCCTGTGATGCTCCAGGGAAAAAAAGTCTCAACCTATTCAGCCTCTCCTTATAGCTCAAACACTGTAGCTCCTGCAACATCCTTGTAAATCTTTTCTGAACCCTTTCAAGTTTAACAACATCTTTCCTACAGCAGTGAGACCAAATTTGAATGCAGTATTCTAAAAGTGGCCTCACCAGTGTCCTGTCCAGTGCGAACTGACATCCCAACTCCCATACTCAATGTACTGATCTTTATTGGATTGGTTCTTCTTATGACCAAAATATTTCAGAAGATTACAAGCAGACTACAAAAGAAAAGATGTTCAAAAATGTTCCTCAATAGCAACTGATATTTAGACTGTCACTTAATGAGGTAATTAATTATAAGCATTGCCAGACTGTGAAGAGAATGGAATCTTCCTCAACTTGAGCATTTATTTTTTTCTATGAATTAAAGGAGAAGAGATGAAACAAAAATAGAAATTTCTGGAGAAACTCAGCAAGCCTGGCAACATCTGTGGAGAGAAAGCAGGCTTAATGTTTTGAGTCCAGTGGTTCTTTAGCATTCACAGTTTTATTACAAGAGAAAAGATGTTGTTTTAACATGCATATCAGCAAAGGTACTTTCTAATGTGTACGGTGGCACTGCCCAGAGATACAGGTACTGAAGCTCATTTAACAAGCTGCTGTAACTTTCAGAGTAACAGCCGCATCAGATTTAAAGTGACGCAAAGTGCAACAAGGTTAAAAAACTTAATAAACATTGAACTTGAATCTGCTTACATGTACGTTTCTTGCACAGTGTGCAATGTTACTGAGTTACAAGGAACCTAAAGCACAATCAAAACCTGCCTGAAAATTGTTGCGTGGTTAAGAACGATATGAGTCTTAATGATCCTTCTGTATTGAGTCAGCTAATTTGAGTTTGGGCAATGTCATAATTCTCTATTTAGATTGAGTTTGGAGAATAACAAGGAAAAACATGAACTGACCATTCCATATCTGCTAGCTGGGCCATGTCCATGTTCAGGGATGCACCTGGATAGTACAGAAAAGTTGCTGATAACTTAAAACACTACCGCAGCATGGAGCATTGCTTTAGGGTTGGGTTGGAAATTAAAGATTGAACTATAATAATAGCAGCATAAATCTTCCAGCCCATTATCACCAGCAATAACAGATTGCAAGGGATCGCTCAGATATGCCTTTGGCAGATATTACACAGAATTTACAGCCATTCAGTAGAACTGTTTTGTGCTGGTCTTTATGCTGAGGTGTGGTGACCCTTAGGTTAAACCACCACCAGTGGTCTCTCTTTAATGAGAGAGCCCCCAGTCCAGTAGGACTATGGTGACTTCACTTCTACTTCTATCTCTTATGGTCCACTTGAAGGACCTTTTGATTTTCACTGATCTCAGATACCCAAAATAAGGTTTCATAACTCTGGTTGCCTCCTTACAAGGTTATCTGACACCCCATGACTATATAGATTGCCTAGGTGCTTTAAGTATTCATAAAACTATAGTCATTAATTTGAATCACTTTCATCCAGATACTGAGATAGGGTCAATGCAGCAAATTTATAAACCACAACATTCTGCATGTAAAGGCGAGTAATGGCACATGGGATTTGTTTCCTATTCAATTTCATTTATTTTGGACTGGGTTTGAAATTCTGATACAAAATAGGGCACAACTATCTTTTGTAAGTTGAATTCCTTTCCCTGTCTAAAATCCAGAATGTACAAATTCTGGTAGGTTGTATAAAATGGAGCCTGAGCAATTATAGACAGAGTTTATCACGCTGTAGCAGCTTTTTGCTTGTTAAGTGCTGTAATTATTGTATTGGTAATTTATTCAAATGACATTTAAAACACAATAAAAGCACATCTTTTGTGTGCCCACAGTGAATTTTGAAAAAGCTAATTTCTGCAGGTGAGCAAGCAAAGTAAACAGGCAGATCTTCTAATTACAAATGAGGATTAGGGATGGAGGGTGTTTAGGTCATGGAGAATGTCTGGGCCAAGAAGGTGTCTGGGTCAGGGAGGAAAGGTGTCTGGGTCAGGAAGGGGGATACTGGATCTTGGGCATTGTCTGGGCCCAGGAGTGGGGTATCTGGGTCAGGGAGAGAGTGTATCTGGATTAGGGATGCGAGTGTCTGAGTCATGGGGTATTTCTGGGCCATGGGAGTGTCTGGGTCAGGGAGAGAGGGTGTCTGGGTGATGGAGGGAGGGTGTCTGGGTCATGTTGAGTGGTAGACAGATGACCCAAAGGTGTTCATGGTCTGGCCCTGTGGATGAAACTGGGGACAAGGTGTACTAACCTTGAATACATTCAGCAATTAGCAACAGAAAGAAAACAGAACAAACATGCTTACAGTGAAATTAAACATATTTACAAGTGCTTCTTCCACACTGTTATTAAACATCTGTGCCACGTTTATTCCTTTAGAACTTTTAATCTTTCTTTTTCCACCACTTCGCTTAGATGCCGTCCTCACATCCACAGTTGATATGGAAGGGACCTGCTGACTGCTATGCCACATTGACTGTGATGACCTTGGTGGCTGTACTCTGGTCTTCCGAGTCCTGGAGGACTCTGACATGCTGAGGAAAGTCTCCTGCTCAGGTAGTCTGACCTGCTGGAGGTACGGGGCTCATGAGGACAGGGGAATTGTAGGTAAGGGCATCGTCCATAGAGTGCCATCCTCACTGCTGTTTTACAATAGTACCTCCTGGACTCTATGATGAGAAGGGACAGGTGGAGGGAGGTCACAGTGCCTCAACCCCCTGTCACCTTCCCACAGCTGCACAGCTAGAGTGATGGAAGGAAGGTCCGAGTGCATATCCAGCTGTCGTTGTGTGTTCTGCTGGCCCTGGGTCTCCAAAGCAGTCACCATACTTTCTAAGGAGCACTTGCATGTCAGAGCCACGACAGCCAATAGAACTTGGACAGACTCCTCCATCCGTCACCCTGGACTATGCGTGACGTCTGACAGTTCTGCCAGATATTCCCTCTGCACCGCCATCAGTTCTCTTATGGTCAAATCTGGAGGTTCTTATCTCTGTGGGGCTCAGTAAGGGACGTGGTCTCCAGAAGTCCTCTGAGTGTTACTGATCTTGTCTGTCGTGACCTCTATCAGCTCCAGGTATGTGCCTGTGACCTCCTCTGCAGATTGTAACTGAGCCTAACATAGAACGTGCATAAGCAAGGTGTGTCTGTGCTGTTGCAAGTTACAGGAGAATGCCATGACAGTGCTCCCTCTGAGAATTCTGAGTCTCTAACAGGGCTAGACAGTGTAAAGTGGGAAGGATGGGGGTGAATCCAGAACCAGGGGTCACAATCAAAAGATGTGGAGTAAATCATTTGGATCTGAGATGAGAAGAAATTTCTTCACTGAGAGAGTAGTGAACCTTTGGAATTAGCTGCCACAGAAAGCAGTTGAGACCAAAACGTTTATGATTTTATAATTTCAAGAGGGAGTTGGATATAGGGACTTGGGGCTATTGAGTTGGATGGTCAGCTATGATCATATGTAGAGCTGGAGATGGAGCTACAGGAAGTCTGTCTCCACTTTTTAGTTTTCAGTCTTGCTGCAAGCACCAGCAATGGAGAACAACCACAGACTGGCAACTCATTCCAAAGATTGTTGTTTAGATTTTCTGTTCAATGGTTTAAATTTGTTTCCAACACCAGTGCAGTAAACACATTTGAACATGGATGGATTATTACTGTTGAAAAACACTGATAATTACTGTGTTCAAAATCATAACAATGTTCTTTAAAATAAAATCATAGGCATTAGTATTTTTGATTTTTAAAAAAATACAGAGGAACAAACCTCCGAAAATAAAAGCTAAATGCTACAAATCCTACCCACAAATCACTTTTAAAGACTATTAGCTTTGCAAGAGACCTTGTTATCAGATTAAACTATCATTCGGATGTTATTTAGCATTGCGTGTTGTTTTCTGAAGTAAGAGTTTTTACTTCTTTTGGATTTGACTCCTGGTTCATCCTTAAGGATCTTATCTTACATTTGTATGCTTTTTCCTAGGGTGTGACTAAACAAAGGATGATTCCTCCCCCTCATTCTAACACGAGAAATACGAGCATCCAATTTTGTCTAAATATTAAAGCACCAAATTCTAGGTATTTCTTTAACACACCAGCCTCTTAGGAACACTTGGGAAATGGATAAATGTTTTGAACAAAATCAATTCAGGCATAGTAGAACTGAAAAGGTAATTGTCTGATATCCCCGTGTCTATTATTTATGAGGAGGTCATCCGAATCATGTGTAAAGGCATGCTGAAGCATTTTTAAAGCGTATTGTACACCAATGGGATATAAAATACAGAAGTTATGATTGGCAAAATCACAGTTGTATGAAATGTTTATGCTCTGTGTCACACTGTGCCTGACATAATGCAGACTTCATAATACTTGCAGGTACACATAAAATGAGGGCTATTGAGAGCTGTACAATTTTATATATTATGGTCTGAAAGTGCTTAGTGGCGGGACTATTTGTGGCTACTCAGGGATAGCTAGAGGATTAAGGGAGGATGCACCTTGCTGAGGGTGATAGACTTTTAACATTGTGCAAAGCGTTTTAACTTTGTCTCATTGGAAAGACGCCACCTGAAGTAAACTCTTGAGGCAGTAAAAGGGGAAGGTTTACACAGAGTAAACTTGAACAAGCATAAATGGACATGAGGAAAGTAGCAAGTCATCCTTAAGACCAGACAACATTAATCATTGTCAGGGTGCTTATGTATTGCAAATGGAAGGAAACATTTCTATTCTTTCAATTTTCTTAGCTCTTGTCAAGACAAGGTTTGAAATCACCAAAATGAAAAAAGTCAGCAAGATAGCAGATAGATACATGAATCCATGAGGACAATACAAGTGATGGCTTGTGTATGCCTCATGGTTAAGAAAGCATTGTATCACTGGTCAAACATTGTATTGGGAATTGGGTCCCACCTAATAGAAAATAACAAGGTAATTGCCAGAAACCCACCTTAGGAAGAGGTAATGGAGGATGATCTTGTTCAAATATACCTGTGGATAGGAAATTCTGATGGATACCAGTCAAGCTAAAACAAGTTAATAAATTCTTATAGTCCATTAAGCACCATAGGTATAAATAGATTGTCATGATGTAGAGGTGCCGGTGTTGGACTGGGGTGGACAAAGTCAGAATCACATGACACCAGGTTATAATCCAACAGGTTTGTTTGAAATCACAAGCTTTCAAAGCACTGCCCCTTCATCAGGTGATGATTATAACCTGGTATTGTGTGACTTCTGACTTTGAATAAATAGATCGAGTAGCTTAGACAAAGATTTACTACAAGCATAGTTGAATCTCAACATTTAATAAATTAGATAAATAATTTGAAAGGATGAGAAAATGTATGGGGAATGCTTTCAATATTTCACCCTCCCTTCATCTAGTATTTGTTTTTAAAAAATCTCCTCTCATCTCCAATATGTTCTTGATAGTCCAAAGGTCATGAATTCAGGCTGTCTGTGACATTGCCAAATCCTTGCACGGAATCATTGGAGCTCCCAGTAAATTCCATGAAACAGCACCTGTTTGCGAGTGGCCAGAAGCACTGTTTGCTAAGTGATACCAGACAGTTCTACTAACACGCACATTGCAGATCCAGAGGGTATGACAAATTGCAGAAACTCTCTGAATGTGGCTTGTGCAAGTCAGGAAATGTTTTGTAAGAACAGAATTCTTCCCTAGACTCCTCTTTACAGAATTGTAAATTGTTCTTTGCAACTCCAAGAAAGCAACAAGCTCATTATTCTGTCCTGGGCAAATGTTTTCAAAGACTTTTCTGGAATCGTCTTATGATTGACAAGCAGCCAACATTTCACATTGCCATGGGGACAGGATATCACCTTGTATGCATGCATTGGAATGATACATTGAAATAATGTGTGGGGCAGGAAATACATTGTCCTGAAACAAATTACTAAATCAGGATTATTAACTAGCAGGCATCAGTAAGCTACTGATAACCTTGTGGGGTAGACATCAACGTGATCTGGTAGTGTTTCATGGATGACAGGGTATCAACAGCAAATCTTACTTCTCGTTGGAAATAAACAGTGCTCTATTTGCGATCACCCACTTAAAATGATCACACAGTATCAAAATGTACCTTCATATTTTCAGTCAAAAAATCTGCATGATAGCAGTTAAGATAAAGCAGTTTCCATGTGTAGTGAAATACTTAAATTCAACAACTGTTAGGTCATACCAAGCTAGCTGTCATTTTAATTCTCTCTGGAACAAAGCCATCAATATAGATTGTAATCAAATCTGAAGACACTGCCAAATTGTCCATCGTACCCAAGATAGATCTAATGTTCCCTTTGGTATAGTGAGCAATTTTTTTCCTCTATTATAGAAGTAAATGTTCAGCAGTGCTTTAATATGTGCACAGTTATTCCAAGGCAGCTTCGTTGGCATCCTAATTCAATATTCACAGCATGGTCATTGCACATATGGTAAGGGTGAGCATTTTCCCTGCAACGGTTCTGAGCACAATCAAACATGATCATTGGATAAACCACCTCTGCACAGTGGAGCAGTGTGTACCATATTCAAGATGCACTGCAGTGTTTCAAGGATGCTGCTTAGCGCAATCTCCTTAAAGGCAACAAGGGATGGGCAACTGGCTTTGGGAGCAACGTCTGTGTTCTGTGAATGTACCAGACACACACAATTTTTCTGCTGGTTGCTGTTCATCTGGATACCGTGTTTACACATAGTAAGTACAATAGGAACATTTATTATGAAGCTGGCTGGCCTTTGTTACCTTGAATAAGTAACCATTCCTTAGATCTGAACCCAAACAGTGGTTTGGAAATTTTCATCTTTCTGGTGTCAAGGCATGAGCTCTATGTAGCACGTGATCCTCATAGAAAATTGGTCCTCTGGCCTCATTAGGATACTGTAGAGACACACCGTACAGTAACCACTTGTAAAATAATGACTTCCATTTGAATGTTGTGCAGCAGTTCTGATGTATAAAAACACCTCATTCAGAAGTACTTCTGTTTGTTCCTCATTAAGTTTGATTTGGTGCCACAGTGAGGAGCTACACTTGCCAAGGGTACAAGTTGAAGTATTCAGACTATTACACACCTTAGACCTAAACTCCTATATATGAGAACGACTTCCCTGCAGGAATACAGCAAGCATTACCACCAGCATTAATTTGCACTATGGTGTAAACTTGACTTGCTGTCAGTAATGCAAACAACAAAGCACTTTGGAACATTGTTGTGCACAAAAATAGAGATTATGGATTGTACCGTGTGCAATCTCTCTCTTGCTGGCTGAATAATAATCGCACTGTTGTCCTGTAAAAGTAACGTCGCCATAGTCCCAGAGGACTATAGGGGTACTCTCTCATTAGAGAGAGAGAGAGATGACTGGTGGTGAATTTAAGGGAGAGTTTGAGACAGCAGGACCATCACTTCAGCTGGTGTGGGAATTGAACCCTGCTGTTGGCATTACTCTGCATTGCTAACCAGCTAACTGAGCTAATTGACCCACCAACCTGGCAAAATGAATAAATACCCTGCTTCCAGCCTGAAATAATTTATTTAGGCCTTCCCAAAGTCGGGGTGGGGACTCGAAGTGGAATTGCAAGCTGAAAGTTTGGACTCACAAGCTCTGAGGCCAGAACTCAGTCACAGGTGGGACAACAGGACTCTCGCTTTAATAGACATTGGTTCTCACAGCAACCCCGCATATGACCATCACCTCCCTCCACAATGGGTTCACAGTGGGAAAGAGGTGGGAAGCACTACCCTAGGTGAAGTGTCCACTTAGTAACACAAAGGGAAAAAGACCTCCCGCACAGTGGGAGAGAGGGTGATTCTTCTCCAATCAGTCTGTAGTCCCACCTTATTTCCCCCCAAGCCTGGCACCAGCACCAACTTTGCATGACAAATACAACTTTATATTTACTTGGCAATACAGATGCATCCTCCAGTCAGCATTTAAAGTGGACTTCGCAGAATAATCTACAAATCTCCATCACTGATGGCACTGTTAAAGGATTATTTTGAGATTTCACTCTTCATGCCCAATAGAGCGTGAGTGGCTTGGTTGTTAGTCTTCCTGCCTTAGTGTACAAATTCCTAGACTCAGGTTCAAATACCACCCCAGGATTTTCTGATTTATTCACACTCTGTACTAAATTACTATTCAGTCAGCAAAATCCTTCTGATGTTCTGCAACATCTGTAAAGGGAGGAAAATAACAAAGTGAACGTATGTAGAATGAATCATCTTTGGTATATGTTGGGAATCTGTACACATGATTTAATGGCATCATTTTCTGTTGGTACTTGCTGTTGGTATTGACCAAGGCACAACCTCTTTAATCTGTGAAGCGGTTTATACATTTCTGTTCGTAGTCTATTGATATCAGTCTCCTATAAGCACAGGCCTGATCAAAGATCATACTCATTCATCTCCTCCTCCTACACACTATAATGTTGGGCTATCTCCAAAAATCCGATTCATTTTCAGAGAATAGCTACAAGGACACACAAACTTCCTCTTGTTAATGCATGGTGCTGCTTAACATTAAAAAGGTGTTCTCATTATTATTGTATGTTGTGGTATTGACCTGGTGTTTTAAACTGCTATGATGGTTGGGATGCAATGTTAGCTTAGACATTATTCCTCATAGAAGTAAAAAAAATGATATAGCATTGCATGAAGCCACTGGCCCATTGTGTCGATGCTAACTCTTTGAAAGACAAACCAATTCAACATATTTCCCTATTTACTAAGAGCTGTCCAACCTTTTTCCTTTAAATATATATAATATTCACTTTTGGATATTGTGGCTTTTGCTGTTTTTCCTTTTCTGAGGTAAAATTGTTCCATTACATAGATATGGGAGATTTACCATATGGAACCAACTTTCAGGTTGATTTGTAATGCAAGGTTTTCCAATATTTATTCAATCCACTCTTTCAACATTAGCTATCCCAGCAGATTAAATGATCAGTTTGGTGCCAAGTTTGAGTGGAAGATGGGGAACAGCCAGGAGAGTACGGAATAGCCATTTCTAGATGTAAAAAAAAATGAGGGTTTCAGCAGGACATGAGCTGAGGCAGTAGTGAGGTTAGGTGATGTCACAGTGATAGTGGAGTGCTGGAATTAATTCTCAGCTGAACTCAGCTACAGTGACAGGATAAAGATTGCAATTAGCCTCAGTCCATATTTTTAAGGTGAGAGGAGAAATCTTTAAAAAGGACATGAGGGGCAACTTTTTTTACACAGAGTGTGGTTTGTGTGTAGAATGAACTGCCAGAAGAAGTAGTGGATGTGGGTACAGTTACAACATTTAAAGGACTTTTGTTTAAGTACATGAATAGGAAAGGTTTGGAAGGATATGGACCAAATGCAGGCAGGTGGGACTAATTTGGTTTGGGAACACATTTGGCGTGGACTAGTTGGATCAAAGGGTCTGATTCCATGTTGTATGATTCTATGACTCTGTAGCAAATTAATTATTAAACACTACATTACACCAATCAAGAAAAGTTAGAAATGTCCACTTTGAAATCAAGATGTACCTAGAAGAGAACATGGAGATAGCATATATCTGCTCTTCATTGAGGTAAAAGAACTCAGCACGGACAACTGAAAGTTATAAGCAATATTTTAAGCATTGTAAAGTAGGTCTTTAAAGAAACATGGCACCATCACACCTAGGTGTGAAAACAAGGTGTTAACTACAGGAGAGGTATCAGAACCATAAAACCTCAAGCCTTCAACAGATAACAGATGGCAAATACTTATCACATGAATATCATAAGAAAACAGTATCAAACAACAGGCAGAAAGAGGTAACTGGAACATTTTCATTCTGACAAACATTCAAAGTATTCTTTTAAGATTGAAGGAATAAGGGAGTGTTGTGTGTAAATCATAACCAGTTACCTTTAATTTAGCTGCTTAAGAAACCTCACAATCAAGTCCGACAAAATAAGCCCATGTATCAGAGTTATAAAACATCACAAACAAATTATCTGGATAAATGCTTACACCTAATGACTCTAAAATTCCAGAACTTCAGAAAGGAATCTACACTGAATAATTCAGGACTATCGTTAACTGAGATAACAAGGTGTAGAGCTGGATGAACACAGCAGGCCAAGCAGCATCAGAGGAGCAGGAAAGCTGACATTTCGGGTCTGGACCCTACTTCAGAAA